>NC_045608.1:47261276-47623776 GCF_009762305.2 Zalophus californianus
TTTATCAAAATGAACATGAAACCTTTTTATCCTTTATTCTTATAATATAAACTCTGCTGACTGCTTTTAAAATGGTAAGCCAATCTTGAATTTTAGGAATAAATCCAATTTGATCATGATGCATTATCCTTCTTAAATATTGGTAGATTATATTTTCCAAGTTTATATTTAGGTGTTTTGTGTCTATGTTTATGAGAGACATTGCCTTTAATTTTTCTTTCTTGTATAGTGCTTGTTAAATGGTGATAATATTATAATGGCCTCATATAATGACTTGGGAAGGATTACCACTATTTTTATTCTCTGTAAGAGTTTGTGTAAGGTCAATGTTATTCTTTCAATTTTTGGAAGAAATCACTGGTGAAACCATCTGGCCCTGACTTTATTTTGTGGGAAGTTTTTTTTTTTTTTTTTTGGACTGTGTGTCAGTCAGTGTCCAAAGATGAGACAGATACCACACAGAAATTTGAATAAAAGTTTTATATAAGAATTATTAACTATTTACAGTGTTTTAGCTATTACAAGGGAATAAAAGAGAACTCTCTAAAGTTACTCTAGGGCTGAAGCAGAGTACCCAAGGCAGAAACAAACTTGGAAGTGGGGTGTTCCCTCTCAGTTTGGGACTCAAATATTGTGGAAGGAGGCATGATCATAGCCTACTGATAATGGAGAAATTTTCTGGGTTTCCCCGCGGGAGAGTGGATCCACAGCTAATAGGCTGAGGCTACAGCACAGAATCATGGGTGAGGAAAGGCAGACTGAAAGCTTCTAGCTGGAGTGCTAGCTGGCCTAGGCTGGCACATAGGAAACTTGAGGAGGGAACCTCCTATTGGGATGCTGGCCGACTGAAGGCTTATCGGCAGGGAACTATGGGTGAGGGCTAGCAGGCTGGTGGATGAATGCCTCTAGGTGTCAGCAGTTTGCTGGCCATGTGCACATAGGAACAAATGGGGATGAGCACACTGGAATCAGGAGGAAAGTGTGTTCCCCTCTCCAAACATCTGGCACCCTCTACTGGCAAAGTTTAACATTGTGCCAGCCTGCAGAGGAGAAATATTCTAACATCACAAAGTAATTAAGGGTGGATTTGGAGCTGAGAGATAGCTGATACAATTAGATTCAATTTTGTAGGCAAATATAGGACTATTTAGATTTTCTAATTCTTATGTCAGTTTTGATATGTTGTGTTTTTCATGGAATTTGTCCATTTCACCTAAATTTTCAAATTTAGAGTCAACTTTGTTTATAGTAATCTCTTACTATTTTCTTAAATGTATATAGGATCTATAATGAGAGCCCATTTATTGTTTTTAACATTGGTAATGTGATTTTTATTTTCTTTTTTCTGGATTAGTCTTGCTAAGCATTTATTAATTTTATTAATATTTTTAAAGATGTATTTTGTTGCCTCAATGATTTTCTCTAATGTATGTTTGTTTTCTATTTCAATTTTTTCTGCATTCATCTTTATCTTTTCTCCCATGTACCTTCTGCTTTCTTTTGGCTTGATTTGCAGTTCTTTTACTAACTTCTTGATATAGATGCTTGCATTGTATATTTTAAGCATTTTTTTCCCTTTCTAGCTTATGCATTTAAGACTACACATTTCATGTGAGCACTCCTTTTCTTTCATCAGGCAAGTTTCATATGTTGTGTTTTTATCATTGAATTAAAAACATTTTCTAATTTTTATTGTGATATATGTGTGTATTTTATATATATATAAATTTTATAATTTTATAATGTATACAGTTTTATATATACACACATAAAATTATATACAGATATAACAGTTTTATATGCATATATATAAAATTTGTCCATGGATTATTTAGAACTGTTTTGCTTACTTTGCAAGCATTTGTAGATTTTTAGTTTAAATTCATTGAGGTCAGAGAATATATTCTGTATAACTTAAATTACTTTGAAACTTGTTGGAAATTTGCTTTATGGCCATGCATATGGCCTATTGTGGTTGCTATCCCAAGTGTACTTAAAAAGGATGTGTATTCTGAAGTTGCTGGATGCTGTGGTTTGTTATGGCAAATAGGTTAAGTTTATTAATTATGTTATTCTAATCACCTATAATATATTTAATAATTTTCTTGGTCTCCTTATTCTATTAATTGCTAGAAAAGTTATAAACCTACAAGTATATGTATTTATCTGTATCTCCACTTCAGTCAGCTTTCACTTTAAATATTTTGAGGCCATATAAATTGCTGCATACCGTTTTAGAATTATTACATATTCTTTAGATCGACACTTTTATTGTCATGGAATCTCTTTAACTATAGTAATACTTGCTGCCTTGGATTTTATTTTGTCTGATATTATTATAGCTACAGCAGACATGTTTTGGCTAGATAGTACATGGTATATATTCTCCAACCTTTTACTTTCAACTTGTAAGGTATGCATCTGTCTCTTACATGCATGCACAATGACATCTTATTTGCTTTATCTCGTGCAATCATATCTGTTTTTAATTAGAGTGTTCTCTTTCTAGTCAGTGTACTTATAGACATACCTGGATTTAAACATATCACCTTATTATTTGCTTTCCATTTTTTTCTAGCCTGTTTTTTTTTTTCCCATTTATGGCCTTTTATTGCTTCAATCATATAAACTGTTAAAATTACTTCATTTCTACCATTCACATGAAGTTATACGATCTTTTCCATTTATTTATTTATTTATTTATTTATTTATTTATTTATTTATTTATGATTCCAATATTCATTCTAGACTGATGACTGTCTAACTTAAGTCAGTAAGTTTAATTTTATGGACAAAGTCTTATAATACCTTAATTCCATTTATCCATTACTTACTTTTGTGGTATTGTTATTATGTATTTTGACTCTACAGATATTTTAAATTATAAAAGACATTATTACTATTGTTACAAGAGACAATATTCATTTGTAATTACTGAATACTTAGCTTTTCTGGTTCTCTTTGCTCCTTCCTGCAGTAACATGTTTCCATCTGGGATCATTCTCTTTCTGCCTTAGTTTTAAAATTTATGTTTATTTTTTTAAAAGTTTGCTGCTGATGGTTACAGTGTCACTGTGTTTGTTTGAAAATGCCACTATGTAACCTTAATTTTTTGAAAGCTATTTTTTCTTGTGTATGCAATTCTAGATTGGCAGTAATTTTCTTTTAGCACTTTAAAACCATTATGCTATTGTCTTTTTGCGTCATAGTTTGTGTTAAAAAGTCCATCAGAATTCTATTGATGCTACCCTAAAAATCATGTATGTATTTTCTGTTTATCAGGTACTCTTTTTTTTTTTTTAATCTTTGGTTTTAAGCAGTTTCATGGATATAGTTTTATCTGTACTTATCCTGATTGAAATTTGTAGTGTTTCTTCAATGTGTTACTATTTTTTGTTTGTTTTGGAAAGCAAAACAAAAAAAAGTGTATCTCTTCTGTTCCATTATCTCTCTCTTTTCCTTTTCAGATTCCAAGTTCTTTTCATCATACCCCATTTGTCTTGTAAGCTTTCTTCCTGTGTTTTTAATTCTCTTTGTTTCTCAGAAAAAATATAAATTCTAATATTTTCTTCTGATCTGTCTTCTAGTTCACTTACCCTCTCTGCTGCTATGTCTGATCTGTTACTACTCCCATTTATTGAAGTTTTTAATTTCAGTGTTGTAATACTGGACTCTATATTTTCTAATTGGTTTTTAAAAAAAATAGATTCCAGTACTTTGATGAAAATTTCCCTCTTTTTTCTTATTTTGATTATGTTATTTATAGTTATTTAAAACTCCAAGTCTAATAATTCAAATATTTACTTTTGAACTTGTTTCTAAAGACTGTTTCTTTTTTTTTCTTTTGATTTTTGGTCATATGATCCTATATTGTGGCTTACTTTGTAAATCTGACCTAATGCCAAGAATTATGTATGAAAAATTGTAGATACTGTAGATAACATCTTCCTTTAGAGAGGACTTAATTTTCTTTTGACAGGCAAATAGACCACAGGGAGATCATCTTGCTCCCCTGGACTTGGGTCCAGACTCAATGTGAGGGCTGATGAGATCTGTTCTATTTCAGCATTGTCTTTATTTCTAGAGCCTACCTCTTCAAGGATCTCAAGGATAAGTCTGGTATGATTATTAGAGATTCTCTTTCTTGACAGGCTATGAACTTCAATTTTTGCCTTCCAAGGACCAGGAGACTACTGAAATGTCTGCTTAGATTTTTAGCATCTTAGCAGCTATTTTCTGCTCAGTTTTCTTGGCAGTTTGCCTCACACATGTGCAACTTAGGAGTTGAAAAATGCCTCAAGGAAAAATTGCACATATAATATCCACATTACATTTCTGCAGTTTGATTTTCTCTCAGATCATGACTTCTCAAGTTCTAGCAGCCTTGGGAGCCCTGTACAACAATTTTCAACTCCCCTGTCAATGAGACTGTTATAAACTCTTAGCTGATGCTCTTTGTTCAGCACCTATGTTCCACAAAGAAAATTGGCAAATGCCTGGAGGGGCACAAGTAGCAACTAGTGTAGTCTCATCTCTATGTATTTTCCTTCTATCTGACATTTTGGTCTTTCATGGCTGAAGTACACTTGGAAGGTACAATGAGACTTCCACATCAAAGAGTGTGTATAGAGTAGACTGCAAGAAAACCAGGGATGGTGGTGAGAATAGGAGTGGACAATAGAAGAAAAAAAACCTAGAATCATAGAAGTTGCAGCTAGATGAATCCCAGCAAGGGAGTTCAGGTAAATCTACAGAAATGCTCCTGAGAGACCAAGAATTGGCTCAAACACCTGCTTGGCCCAAAGAGCAAGAAGCCATCTGCTGTGGACTGATTGTGTATGTCCTCCCCAAATTTGTAAGTTGGGATCTTAATCCCTACAGTGATGGTATTTGGAGGTGGGGGCTTTGGCAGATAATTGGACATGAGGATGGAGCCCTCATGGATGGGATTAGTACCCTCATAAGAGGAGACATGAGAGCTTGCCCCTGTTCTCTGCTCTCTTCCATGTGAAGATGGCTATTTGCAGACCAGGTAGAAAGTTCTTGTCAGACACCAGATTTGCTGGTACCTTGATCTTAGACTTCCTAGCCTCCAGAACTATGAGAAATAAATTTCTGTTTTTTAAACCACTCAGTCTACAATAATGTTATAGCAGCCTAAAATGACTGAGACACCATCTTAGGGCAGTACTGGTTCAAGTAAGGGAATGGCTTTTTTATCCTTTCTTTCCTGCCCATACTCCAACATGTTCTGGATTATTAATAGCAAATAGATAATGTGAGTGATGGTGAAGAAAAATAAGAGGGACCCAATCTTCTCTCTCACTCAGAGACTGTGCAGTATGCTCATGTCAAGAGCAAATAGGAATGTCATGAAATTACCTACACTTTTCAGTAATTCACTAGGTTTTCCCAGCCTAATTTCAGTAGATAAACACCTGTATCGCTGATGCTTGGGTTCCAATCAGCTCTACATGGCAGCTGTATGGGAAATCTCAGAATGCAGCTTAGAAGGCAGAAAGGATCTGAAAGCTGAAAGCCCAATCCCTGCTGAAGAGGAACCCCGAAGAGCAGAAATGAACCCAATATGCTCATATTTTTTTCCTGGAATTCTGGACTTCTCCAATCTGGGCTTATTAATTTCACCCCATTTCTAAGCATTAAATAAATATAGCTCTGAAAAAAAGGTGTTTGTGTTCCAGTGACAAATATAATCCATGTAGTTGTTAAACGGGAAATTCCAGAATCCTCCTGTGGCCTTGCCTCCTATTTTGCAGGAAGAAGTCTTTTCCCCAAAGACTGAGTTGACTAGAGCCTCTGTCCCTAGAGGGCCTCATTGGAAGTTGGTCTTTGGAAGTTCTAATATAAACATACTCCCACCCACCTGGCTCATGTACAGGCCATGAACAACTTGGCTCTTCTTCCCAGCAGAGCAGTTTTCTGTATGAGTCACTTACTTCTGTCTCTTTATTTTGGACTTTCTGCCTCAAGGGACCTTGAGGATCCATCCAATACAGTACTGAGAATGCTTTCAGTACTTGGGGAACAATGAACAATAGAAAACCTACTAAAAAGGCTGATTGCCCTCCTCCGTGTGCGTGGGAGTCTGGGCCTGGTACTCAATTCAATGGAAAACCACCAGAGATGCAAAACACACAAGGGAATATGCCAGGAGATGAAGCTTTCACTTTCTGAGCAAGACAGATGGATTGATTTGGGTGTGGAAAACATGATGTCCCAAGGCTGGGAAGTGTAGGAAAAATCTTTCATGAGAGCAGCCATCATCTCTAGACCCAATCTGAGTTTCCAGAGCTGTTGCAGGAGATCCAGCCTGTTTTTAAAGAGTGGGCACACTGTAGAGAGCCATCTCCTGTGAAGAGAAAATTCAGGGAAAAGATACAAGAGGGCTCAGGGTGGGCAGAATGGAACATACCCTTCCTATAAACATCTTTGGCTTGGTACTTGTGTCTTTGGTGGGGGTTCCAAAGGTTTGCCCTGATGGATTTGGAGTATCAGAAATTATTTGGTTCTCTGCCTGTCTTCAGATCTTGGAAAAAGCACACGGGGCCAGAAATATGTCCCTGCACAAGCCAAGTGTAGAAAATGAGTTTTTATGCTTGTGGAGTATTTTTAGTATTGTGAGATGAGAAAGCCCTCTCCTTTTTTATCTTAATTTTCTGACTCTGTGAATCATTATTAACATCTTGGGGCCCCTGGAAATATCCAGGGTCCCGATTGGTGCTTCTTTGAACATGGACTCACTAACATTTGTCTGTCTAAAGTGAAAGGTATCTCTAATGATCCCAGCTGACATTTATTCAGTGCCTTTCACTCAGTGATCCCAAAGAGCTCCACAGGCTGATTTACTGGCTGTCCACGGAGTGGAAGTGAATGGTAATGACCACAGTGATGAAGATGGTGATGGATCGCCCAGGCTCTGGCATTTGATATGTCATGTTGTTTCTGGGGCCTTTCCAATTTCCTGAGCTTCCCGGTGATTAGAAGCATAAGGGTAAGAGAGTGCTCCGTCCATTTCACCCTGCAACTCTCAGTGGAAAAGACTCTGATTGGGGCCTTGGGAGGTCTTAATTCTCTGCCTCCCTCACACAAATTTTAGTAACCAGCAGAGAGCAGACATTATGAAATGCTACAGTGAAGCCACTTTGCATATCTCTTCTTACCGGCCATGGAGACACTCCCTCTTCTCCCTTCTTGTAGTGTCTTCGACCACCTGAAAACTCTCTTGGGTTTTTCTGCTCCAGGACGAAAAGTGAGGAAGCAGAGGCTAGGGTTAATTTCTGCTGGTTAGGAGGTTTATGGTAACATAATTTGACACAGGGCTTTCCAAATTTTTTTAAACCACGGAAGCCCTCACTCCCTATTGTTTTCAGGCGAAATCCTGTGGGGAATTAACATGTGAAGCAGATAAAAATGAGGTATACTGCTCCATTCCCTCACAGCCCCTCACCCCCATCACGCTGGCCCCTGAGACCAAGATTAAAAGCCACTGGTTTCCTGAAGTGCTGGGCTGTGATCTGTACACAGGAGATGTAAATTTCTTTCTAGATTTTTCCACTGGCTTTTGAGTAAATGATTGAATATCTATGCCGCTCCCTTTGTTTCATCTCTAAAATAGAGACTATATACTCTTCATTGAACATTACAATTAAGGCTTTAAAACTTAGGATGCAAATCTATTAGAACTATAATAATAATGAGGATAATAAGGTTTGGGGCAGAGTTCTAAATGCTTTCCTTGATAACCTTATTTAATCCTTATAATCTCCCTATG
Organism: Zalophus californianus; assembly: GCF_009762305.2. NCBI lineage: Eukaryota > Metazoa > Chordata > Mammalia > Carnivora > Otariidae > Zalophus > Zalophus californianus. The sequence goes on from NC_045608.1 coordinate 47,269,069, forward strand.
GGGCAGGTTCTATTATTATCCCCACTTTAAGTTGGAGAAACTGAAGCACAGAGAGGTTATGCAAATTTCTGAAAGCCACTCAGCTATAAGTGGTATAGGCATAGATGAACCCCAGATAGCCTGACTCCAAAGCCCCTTGATCTTAACCCATGACACTTGGATTTTAAACTAGGTTGCCCTTTAGAATTGCTTAAAGACTTTTTAAAAGTTCAGAATCCCAGGCTATATCCCAGACCACATCCCAGACCAATTAGATTATGGACTCTGGGGATGGGCTATTACTGACAGTATTTAAAAATTCTTCTATTTCTCTTGATGAGTTGAATTGTGTCTTCCAAAACAGATATATTGAGGCCCTACGCCCTGCCACCTTAGAATGTGGTCTTATTTGGAAATAGGGTCATTTCGGTATGTAATCACTTAAGTTAAAGTGAGGTCATACTGGAATAAGGTGTGCTCTTAATCCAGTATGACTGGTGTCCTTCTAAGAAGATGGTCTAGGGGTGCATGGGTTACTCAGTCAGTTAAGTTTCAGACTCTTGCTTTTGGCTGAGGTCATGAGATTAAGCCCTGTTGGGCTCGGTGCTCAGTGCAGAGTCTCCTTAGAGTTCTTTCCCTCCTCTCCCTCCCTCTCTTCTCCTCTGTCCCCCTTCCCCTCACATGTGCATGCTCTCTCTCTTAAAACAAATAAATAAATAAAAAAAATCTTAAAAAAAAAAAAGAAGATGGAAGAAGTTGGGCTGGGGAAGACAGAGACGCATAAAGAGAATGCCATGAGCTTGAAGCCATGTACTTGCAAGCCAAAGAACACCAAAGATTAACAACAAACCATCAGAAGCTGGAAGAGGCAAGCAAGGACTCCCTCCTGTAGGTTTCAGAGGGAGTGTGATGTACAGACAGGTTTGAGAACGACTTCTATATATTAATCTCTTTTCTTAAGAACTGGCTGTGTGAATGGGGGGAATCAACCTCTACAATGTACCCTAGTTTTGATTAGGTCTGGTGTAGGTCATTGCCATCTTTTGCTCACACTGGCTGTGCCATCCTCTAAAGCACGGGTCAGTGTTGATCAGGTATCTGATATGGTTGGCATGAGGAGGGATTTCAAGAGTCACTTTCAGTGTTCCTGTTCATGGAAGAAACTGTAGTTGTGGGTGTAATCCTGGCCATAGAGTAGGATGTTCCCAGACAAGAGTGGAGGATGGACAGGAGCTGAATGGGTGCTTTCCCTAAAGACAGTATAGTATAAAACCTGTGACAAAATCACAGGGGAGAAAGGGCCATTAGTAAGGTGACCTGAAATCTGGACATATAAGCTCAGGTAAGATGAAGCACTAGGAGAGATCACTGGGGGTATCTGGAAAAAGGAGATGTGTGAACACCTCACAAAGAAATTGATGTTAAGAGAAGTGGGGATGGGTTTTGATAAGGTGCTATGAGTGCGGGCTGTTCAGGCACAAGGAACACCTTGAGCAAAGGTGTAGAAGGGGGAATGGTAGAATGCAGGAGTGCTGGTGAGTTGTGAGAGGACTCCATGCTTAGAGCAAGCTGAAGGAGAGAGCTTGCGTGAAAGGAAAGGAGTCCAGAAAGGCAGGATAAGACAATTTTCTGGTGGGACTGTAATACCACACCAAGAAGATCCCCAGACTTCATTTTGCAAGCAACATGGAGTCAACAGAGGATTTTGATCGGGGAAGAGACACCATCATTAACTTAAATGATCTTGATAACATTTCACAGAGTCCTTACTCTGTGACCAAAGCTGAGGTGTCTCCTTTAATTTTCCCAATGACCTTATGAGATAGGTGCTATTATTATCCTAATTTAATAGATTTAAAAACGGAGACTAAGAGAATTTCAGTTACTGCCCAAGTCATACAGCTGGTTAAGTGAAAAAAGTGGATTTGAACTCTGGCCGTCTGATTCTGGAGTCTGTGGGCTTACCTGACTTATCACTGATGATTCCCAGCATTGGTGTTGAAGAAAACTAGCCCCATTGGCAGGACGAGACAGCTGGATAGTGGATGGCAGCAGGGAGAGAATGGGGACAGAAAGGCCAGCTAGGAAATGACTTCAGAGTCATGTGAAATATATCAAAAGGAGGGCAAAAAAGATTTAGTGTCTGGCTGTATATTGGAGAGATAACACCCCATTCAAGAATAATTGAGTAACTGAGAGAAAAATGTTACTTTTATGAGCTAAAGGAAGCAGGAAGAGGAGTGGATTGGGTGGTAGAAGAGAGTGAAATTTCTTTAGACATTTCAAAATAAAGTACTTACAGAATATCCATGTTGTAGATATTCGGGAAGTACACGGAAACGTGATTTAGAGGTAGTTACTCTGAAGGAGAGATGAATCACTGCATCTAATCCTCAGACTTTAGAGACTAAATACTGTGGATACAATACAGTATTAGGTATAGTGTTGATGCCCAGAGGCTTCAGGACTCAACTGTGTTGAAATTCCTAACCAACTTGTTATTAGTTGTGTGTCCTTGGACGAGTGTCAGTTTCTTCAACTGCAAAAGGGGGATAATAATAGGATCTGTTTCGTGGTATCCTTCAGAGGATTGAGATAAGACAGGTGGACTACTTGGCAGAAGGCAAAGTTTTATGAAATGTGCCTTTGCTTTGCTTCTTGTAGCCTAGAAAGCCTCCTCTTGATATCACACGTCAATCTTCATCTCTTTCCCCCACCCAGTACCTTTCTGTGTCATGTTAGAATTTGCTTCTCCTTGTCTAACCTTTCGCACTTAGCAGCTTCTTTTTTTCTTAAAGACCAATTACTCTAGCTCAGGAATATTTTGAAGTTTTTCCTCTTTTCTTTCTCCTGGACTCAGTGTGCCCTGCTTTTCTCCTGGTGTGGCCACCTTATTTCATGGAGTTCTGTGCATTAGCCAGAGGAAGGGACCAGGAAGCCCACATTGCATAGTCCTGCTTATTATCTTTGGTGGCACAGTTTGCTTGTTGTTCTTACAATTATCTCTGAGCATCTATAGGTAATGACTCAGGGATTTTCTTTGTATGCTCTGTGCACAGTGCCTGGTATTTTATGGGGGCTCGATGCATATGTCCAAGAAATAGCTGCTTTTTGGGGGGCAGAGTTGAGCAGAATCAGGTAACAATAACAAAAGTCTAAGCTTGGTTTCCTAGTCTTTTGGTTCTAGAAAGAGGGGTCTATAACAGAGGAGCAAAGTGTGGAGGAAGTGACTCATTATGACAATTTCAATTTCTTAGGGCTCAGAAAAAGAAACTTTATCTCTGGAGGAAATGAGGGATATGGTGTGCGGATGAAGGTCATCTGTTGCTGGTGATTTGGGGGACTGTAGCTAGAAATCAGTTTGAAAGGATGATTATGTGGATCATCTCAGTAGCCTCAAACTGATGTCCTTCCCATGGTTGGTCTTTCTTTCAGTCCAAGGAGGATCTCATTCTCTTCTACCACCCAACCCGATCCTCTTCCTGCATTCTTAAAAAGAAACCCACTCCTATCAAGTCACCCTTCAGCCAGAAATATCTTTGATGACTTCCCTTTGCTCAAAGAAGTGAGTCTCAAGGCTTTGTGGTAGCAATCAAAGTCTTCTACTCTCAGCCCCATCCCACCTCTCCAACCCTCCCTTTCTCACACCACTTCCATCCTTGTGAGTCAGAGCCTCTTGCTTTCACTCACTCCCACCATGACATATGGCCTCTGTCCTTGGGCTACAGGCTAGTATTCGCCAGAGTCAGGGTCTACGTGCTGAGCAGGCAACAGTCCTTACTTCTCTAATGCACTTCGCCTCCTGGAACAGCATTACCCACCTGCTTTCTAGGACCTACAACTTACCTGCCTCTATGCTACCTGCATCCTCAAGTTATAACTTAGATTATTTATGAAAGATCAAGAAGCAAACTAGTTAAATACATGTAATCAAAAAGAAAATGTGGTCTGCAATGTTAAACTTGTAGAGTTCTCAGAGCAAGGACTGTGGCTTTTGAGCTTTAGCTTTGCATAGCATCTGACTCAGAACAGAATAGACTCTGACAGTACCAGCCTTTTCAGAGCCTTACCTGGCAAGGTAAAGGGATTTGGAGAGGAGAAGGTGTCAGGAATATCCAAATGACCTGAGAAAGTAAGTAGGTCTCCTTAAATATTTACCTTGCTACCCGGGAGGGGTTCAGGGTAATCTGACCTAGGAATTATCTGTGGTCTAATTGCTTGCCTTTGGACTTAATCTACCAGCCAATGGGAATTTACCAGATTTCTCTGATCCTGATTGAGTTGACTCATATAAACTATAGTGAGTTTCTTCTTGGGGTCAATTCTCCATGAAATTAGTCAAACTTTGGGCTTGTCTACTGTAATCAGCTCGATAGCTGCTTTCTGCTCATGGATGGATTTTGCCTTCACTAAATCTGAAGGTTTCAGCTTTGGTTAGTGCATACTACCTCAGTCAATACAAACAAGTATAGCTGTCTCCAAAATGAGGATGTCAAGCGAAGGCCCTGATAACCAATGGTTACTAAATACTTAATGATTTGTGTTATGTATCAACAGCTCCCCCATCACATTCAGTGTAGAGTTTTGAACTTACCTTTAAAAATAATTAAAAAAAATTTTTTTCCTAAGACTTATCATTTACTTTCCATATGTTATCTCCTTATTTATTATTTTATAGCACATGAGCAAAGTGCTTCAGAAAACACAAAGTGGGACCCAGAAGTTAGAAGAGCTGAAAACCATCGGCTCCCATTGACACCTTCTATCCCAAAGGGGATGGAATTTCCTTAGTGTGGTGGTTATTGGTGCTATTTAGCAAATGTTGCCCTCTCCCGATTCCAGGTACAGGGTATGACTGCATTTCCTGGCTTCTTTGTGACTGATTGGTTCATGTGACTAGTTTTGGCCCAAGAGTTGAAAGCGCAAGTAACTCTGTTACTCCTTCACTGGAACATTAATGTCACTGAACCCTGAGGCCCTTCAGGGTTCAATATTCCCTCTGCTACCATGACCAACAATTCTCTAGATCTGGCCGCTCTGCCAGCCTGGGTCCTACTGACGATAACAAAGATACAGAGTCAAGCCCCAGACTACATGTTACGGGCAGGTAGCATAAGCAAAAAATCGACCTTTCTTGTTTTTAGCCACTGATATGTTCAAGTTTTTGTTACTGTAGCATAACTTAGTCTAACTGAGTGAGACAGACAGCTTGCAAGATAATAAAAAAAACCTGTAGGTTGTGTAAGGAAGATATTATTATCAGCTTTCAAATACCATTGCTAATCTGAAGACTCCCAAATTTATATTCCCAGCCCATGGTTCTTTCCTGAGCTTGCACATACATATCGAATTACCCTACCTGGCATATCCACCTGGATGTCTCAAAAGATGCCTCAAAATCATGTGCAAACTGAACTTGTAAATGTTTGCCAAACAAATGTTCTGTTAGCTCTATAAATTGTGGATTCCTCCTTATTGCTTAGGTCTTCGTTTAACTCTTTAAAGAGTTCTCGGAATCTCCTATCAAGAATAGGTATCTTTGTTATCTTCCAATTATCCCTATATATTTCTTTTTTTTTTTTATTTGAGTCTAGTTGACACACAGTGTTACATTAGTTTCAGGTGTACAACTTAGTGATTTGACAAGTTTATACATCATGCTCTGTTCACTGCGAGTGCGGCTGCCATCCGTCCCATTACATCACTATTACAATATCATCCCTATATGTTTCTTTAACAGCACTTATCACAACTTTCAAATGTTTAGTTTGTTTTTTTACATGTGTATTATTCTTCCCACTAGAATGAAAGCTTCAAGAAGACAAGAATCTTGTCAGTCTTGTTCATCACTACAATCCCAGTGCTCTGTGTAATGCTCTCAAAATGTATTCAGATGAATGAATGGATTATCCTTATTTCACCAATGAAGACAAGACTCAGAAAGCATGTGACTTGCCCAAAGTACATGGATAGTGAGCAGCAAGGGCTGAGTCTCTGATCACACCTTCTGAGCCTGGAGTTTGTGCTTTGGTTCCATGTAACATACACTTTCCCGTTGCCACCTGATAAGCAGCAAAGGTAATTTCCTTGGGGTCCATTCTCTAGCAGAATCACAAGAACTCTTTGCTTTCCCTTACCACTAAGACAGAGTGGTTTTGCAACACCAGCAGCCCAGCTGGTTTACTCATTTTTCATACTATAAAATGTTATTAAACTGCACCACACAGATAAGTACTAGAAAAATTGCCAGGTTATTTTCCTAACATAAAATTAGCCAATTTGCCTGTGTACGGGATTGTAAAGGATGCAAAGCATCCCATTCAAGTGATTAACCTCTTAGTTAATAAAAGCAACAATTTCATGTGTATAAATAATATAATAAAAGGAACATTCATATCAAAGTTATGTAACCCTCCCCTTCCTCTGCTCGTCTCCTTAATTGGTAAATAATTCATCAAACTCTGAAATGAACTGTGCTCCCACCCACATTTCTTCATCCAATTATCATGAAATAGGAAAGCAGGCTCCTTCTCCCTTTGGAAGACAGGAGATAATGAAATCATTCAGGGCTTCCCTGAGCCTGTGCTAGGCTAGATAGAGAATCCAGCTGGCAAGGGCCTCATCGGGCAACTGAGCGATGCTTCTTTGGGTTCTGAAGAATTGGGCTTGTGCTTTTAGTTTGCCCTCTTTTCCCCAAAGGTCACATATTTGTCTTTCCACTAGAGCGTCCATAAATATCCCCTGTTGTGAGTGTGACAGGCAATGGGAGGGATGGTCTGTGCGGGGCAGCCAGCTGCCTGAAGATTTTAATATGACTTTTGCATCAAATGAGTTGCACGGATCCATTTTTACAATGCTGATGAGCCACAATTCCTGGACACAGAGATGTCCTTTTATGTTGTAAATTATGTAAGATTATTGCCGAAAAGTTTCTTGTGGGAGCTATAATTTTTTCCCCTTTGGACTTCTTCATATGTGGAAAAAACCCTACATTAGATATAAATTAATATACTCTTGGGCTGATGACCTTTGGTTTTTTGTCTTTTACCTTTAAATTGAGGTAGAATAATGCCCAACATAGTGTAATTTGCCTTTGCAAAACTCTTCTATGTATGTCACTATAATTCCCAAGGATGGTCTTGCTAATAAATCCCATTAAAAAACTCTTTCAGATCATTTTGGTTCCTCTCATGAGTTCTGTTTAGAATTTGATCATTACCGTATTCAACAGCTTCAACGTGGTTGTAGATGGATCACACAGGTTGTGTACTGAACTTACAACAGCAGTGTTTATACCTGGGGTTTCTTTATTTTCCCTCCAACGCATTAGAGTTTTATGGCAAGAGATAAAACATTTACTGCCTCCTTTACCACAGCCTTTTGAATAGCCTCTTCAGCGTGAAGTTTATGGCTGCCGAAAAATCGTCTAAATTTGCAAATTGTACAAGCCGTGTTTTTTGGGTCTTAGTACCATCGTCAAGCAAATAGAGAAATAGAAATGTCAGCAGGAGCATTTAGGACTGAGTCGGTGGGGAAACTTTTCCTTCTGAGTCAAGATGGAGCGTATTACCCAAGGGAGCTGGTGAAGTGTGAATGAGACTCAGCCCTGAGCTCACATTCTTCGCCATTGTGTCTATAGTCAGTTGAAACAGTTAGCTTTCCTTTTTCACCATTGGAAGTTGTGGCATGTGCTTTCTGTTTAAAATTGATAGCTTGAAGGCTAGACCACTGAAATCCTTCCTAAAAATTTCCCCTGCCTTTTTTCAAATAAACGAGCTATTCTTCACTGTTGCTTGAGACACGCTCTTGTGAAATTCTGGCTATTTCTGCCACTGTGACTGCTCTAAGAGACAAAGAAATTTCTGGAGAAATGAACAATAGGAAAAGAACCATACCGCAATTGGACTGACTGGACTTGCTAAAGCAAAATATGTCTTAATCTTAATTAACCAACTTTTGACATCTGGATGCGCGGATTGCTGGCTCTGTCACATGAGTACTTTATAATCAGTGTCCTCTGGGTGGCTCTCTTAGAATTTTTCTCTGTAGAGTAAATTCTTTCTATCAAACACTGTACCACAATATCCCAATCCACAACAGGGAAACTTTGGTCAAGGTCAAGACAAATGGACTTGAAGGGTTTTCTAGCTGACAAGGGCAGCCATTCTCTATGACTGCCTGGAGAACACGCTTTTCTTTATCTGGGAGGGTCATACACTTCAGTGCAAGGTGCAGATTTGGGAGTGGTCTGCCCATGGCATCCTGAGCAGGAGGGGATGCCTGTCCAGCCAGCTTGACCAGCAGAAACAGTTTTGTCTTCTCAGGTCTGTCCTTGGATCATTATTTAGGGTCCCCAAACCTGATGGCAGTGTTTGTCCAATGACTGGAGAAGAGACACTCTTCCTCAAAGTGGGCTTTTCCTAAACGAGATCATGAAACAGACTACACTGGCAGTATCTGTTTTGGTATCTCTCTCCGGGACCCCCAATCACTTTCTCCTGCCAGTTCTCCATTTCTCTGGGTTCTTTCCTTCCTTTTGCCTCGAAATCTAGTTATCCATTGTCCCAGACCTTAAAAGTCCTGATTTCTGCCACCTTGATAATGGAAGGGGAACAGGGAACTAATATTGATTGAATAATAATATGTAGTGATCAGTCCCCGTTTAGGAAGGCATACATGTGGGGCGCCTGGGTGGCTCAGTTGGTTAAGCATCTGCCTTCAGCTCAGGTCATGATCCCAGGGTCCAGGGATCGAGCCCCACGTCAGGCTCCCTGCTCGGTGGAGAGCCTGCTTCTCCCTCTCCCTCTGTCTGCCACTCTGCCTACATATGCTCTCTCTCTATCTCTGTTAAATAAATAAATAAAAATCTTTAAAAAAAAAGGCATACATGTTATTGCACTGGAGTCACAGTTATGCATGTGAGTTATCTCCATTTTACAGATGAAAAGACTGAGGTTCCTATAGACTAAGTGACTTGCCTAAGGCACACAGCAAGTAAAAAGTAGAGCCAGAATTGAAATTTCGGTGTGTCTGACTTCAGGGGCCGTGCTCAACTAACTCTAATGTAATCACTATTAACTTACATAATTTCTTAAATTCAGTTAACATTCTCTTTTTCACATATAACTCTCTGGAGTCTATGTTTCAGTTCAAGACAGATTTATAGGGAAGATCTTTTTTCATCAGACCAACTTCAGATTCAGGAGGGGGTCCCTCCAGTCCTGCCACATGGTGGACTGCCTCTTCGGTCTTTAATCATAGATCCTATTTTGACTAGGACCAGATCATGACCAAGAAAATGTCGTTGCTTTGATAGTCCCAGAATTCTTGTTTCATTAGGTGACTTTTGTGTGTTCACTGTTCTCTGCCTGACCTGCTTTCTGTGATTCTGATGCTCTGTGTGGTTTAACACATTTGACTTCCTAGAGCTGTCCCTATTTACCAGCCCTGGAATTAACTGGACTTTCCTATTCTGACACAGCCAGGGTCTTCACCCGTGGTCTCACCTCGTGCATTGGCTTCATTATGTGAGTGTGGTTTGTTTACCATCATGTTTCCATTGTCTCGCTGATATATTCTTCTAAAACTCAGCCCAGTCTTCTTTTGGTCCATCCTTTTTGTACTATTGGCTGCCTCTTCCTTCCTGTATTTCCCCAACATTGATGTGTGCTAACTTTTATTTCTTATGCTTGATTATTTAGTGGGACTTTCCTTGTGGCCCCAGAACTCTAAGCCTGAGGATAAATCAGCATTAATTATCTCCATCTTCTCAAGGGTTCTGTATTTGTTTGCTAGGGCTGCCATAAGAAAATACCACAGATTGTGTGGCTTAAACAACAGAAATATGTTTTCGCAGTCTGGAGGCTAGAAGTCTGAGACTCAAGGTTTTGGTGAGGTTGGTTTCTTTTGAGGTCTTTCTACTTGGCTTGTAGATGGGTACCTTCTCGCTGTGTCTCCCCTTTGTACATATCTGTGTTCTAATACCCACTTCTAATGAAGAAACAAGTAGCATTGGATTAGAGCCCACCATGATGATCTTACTTAACCTTAATTACCTCTTCAAAACACTTTTCTCCAAATACAGTCACATGCTAAGGTACTGGAGGTTAGGACTTCAACATATCAATTTTGGAAAGCATGAAATTCAGCTTGTCTCAGGATCTAACAATTGTGTCCTTCATAAAAGGTGGCTATGCATACTCTGCTACCTTCACAATCACCCCACCCCACAGATCTGTATGAGAAAATCACTGGGTAGATGAGTGAGGGGATGTGGAGGTGGTCAACTGGGGGGGCAGTATTTGTGGCAAAAAGGTTTTCTCTTCCCTTCCCAGGGGTAGGAGGAGGATGGCATGCTTACTTTCTCTACCTCCAAGCCACATAAGGGAAGTGCCAAGAGAATCACTTGCAAGGATTGGATGTGCCAGTAACTGGCTGGATACTGGCCAAATCTGACCTGGTGCTTCCCAGGGAAGGAGAGTCAAGCATGATGAGAAACTTCTTGAGAGAGTCTGCTATTTCTCCTGAAGTGTCTAGGCACCCATGACCCTTATGACCAATGCTCATTTTGCTATCTCTTTAATCTTCTAAAATAAGAAACTTGCTGGAGTAAATTGCACAAAGAGACTGTACTAAGGAGATGGGGGTGTCCTCCAAGTGCAAATTCCCTGAAGACTTTAAAGGACATAGAAAATCCTCATTGGTTTAAAGACCACAAGTGAAGAACCAGTGGGATCAAAAAGGAAACATGAATCATACAGTATTCAGGCAACTAACGAGACTTAGTCCCTCCTGCTTGCCCAGACATGGTTTTAGGGCACTGAGCAGTGGCAGAAGCCAAAAAAAGAAGTGACTGATCCCTTTCTGAAGGGGTCCTCAGTACATTGTGGGCTGTTCCAAGAGAACCATGGACACCATCTACACATCAGGGAGCATTGCACAGAAGATGAAACTAGACCAAGCCAGAGGAAGACCACTCCAGAAGTTAGCTAACTGTATGAGGTAATACCTGCCATCTTTTTAAATCTTGTCCCTACTTTAGCACACTGAAAGGGCTAGATACCCAGAAGGAAGAGGATTTTGAGTTGTCCCAGAGAAGACTTTGCCCGACTCCAACTCTAACGTCGGAGAAGAGAATTGAGAAAATCATTTATCTCTCTCCTTGGGCCAAAGCCTAGCTAGCTGCCCCTAAATAAATGGAAAAGTTAAATTTTTTTTAAAGATTTTATTTATTTATTTAATAGAGAGAGAGCACAAATAGGGGGAATGACAGGCAGAGTGAGAGGGAGAAGCAGACTCCCTGCTGAGCAGGGAGCCGGATGTAGGGCTTGATCCCAAGACCCTGGGATCATGACCTGAGCTGAAAGCAGAGGCTTAACTGACTGAGCTGCCCAGGCACCCCGGAAAAGTTAAATATTAAAGCAGAGAAGAGATTACGATGTTGAAACACAACGGGATGAATATTTAATAACTAAAAATGCCTACAAAGCTATGGGTTTTCCTAGGATATTAGTGACTGGAAATGGAGATTTGACAAGGTGAAGGCAGCCATTGGAGAACAAAAAAACCTGCTGTATTAAAAAACAATTCAGACTATTCAACCATAAAATGTATTTGATTGCCATTGAAAAGCTGTAGTGAGTGTTATTGTTTAGCAAGGACACTTCCCTTGGTCATTTCAATCACTGGCTAGATTTTAGGTACAATGAGGTTAAAATGGAAAATTGGGATGCCACACATTTTCTTGTGCTTCAGAGTGCATTTATCTGATTCAAAGCAATCACAACTTTAGGTGTAAGAGATTAGGCTGAAAAACTAGGGATGAGATTAAAATCAACAATATTTAAAAACAAATTTTAATTTGTTTCATTTTAAAAATGAATTTCATTTTATAAATAAATATAAATTTTATAAATAAAAATAAAATAATTTTATAAATAAAATTCATTTTAATTTCCCTCCTCTCAAACAATGTGGTGGAGTGGAAGATGTTAGGGTTCAAATGATCGGGTTTTACTGTTGGCTCCATCCATAATAATCTATGTTGAAACAGTCACATCATCGGAACTTATGGTATCTTGATTTTCTTAAGTTGCTACCCTAATTCAGTAAGCATTTACCAAGTCTGTCATGAGGAAAATGGACTTTAGAATTTGACTGTGTAGAATGGAATATTATGCAGCCATCAAAAGGAATGAGATCTTGCCATTTGCAACGACGTGGATGGAACTGGAGGGTGTTATGCTGAGTGAAATAAGTCAATCAGAGGAAGACATGTATCATATGACCTCACTGATATGAGGAATTCTTAATCTCAGGAAACAAACTGAGGGTTGCTGGAGTGTTGGGGGGTGGGAGGGATGAGGTGGCTGGGTGATAGACATTGGGGAGGGTATGTGCTATGGTGAGCGCTGTGAATTGTGCAAGACTGTTGAATCACAAATCTGTACTTCTGAAACAAATAATGCAACATATGTTAAGAAAAAAGAAAAAGAAGAAGATAGCAGGAGGGGAAGAATGAAGGGGAGTAAGTCGGAGGGGGAGACGAACCATGAGAGATGATGGACTCTGAAAAACAAACTGAGGGTTCTAGAGGGGAGGAAGGTGGGGGGATGGGTTAGCCTCGTGATGGGTATTAAAGAGGGCACATTCTGCGTGGAGCACTGGGTGTTATGCACAAACAATGAATCATGGAACACTACATCAAAAACTAATGATGTAATGTATGGTGATTAACATAACAATAAAAAATAAAAAAATAAAAAATAAAATTAAAAAAAAGAATTTGACTGTGTAGGTCAGAGTCCACACTCTACCCACTTAGCAACTTGATCCTGGTCAGGTTACTTATCCTTTCTGAGACACTGCTTTCTTATCTTTAAATGGGGATGTAGCAATGAAACTGGGCCACAAAGAATCAGTGGCATATCTTCTGTAAAATGGAGCATTTGAGTTATGTGATCCTCTCTTCATTTCAAAAAGTCTACTATAAAACCACAGGGAAGAGAATGGATTTAAACAGAATCTTGTGTCTTTAGATTATAAAAAGAAAGAATTTCCTGGTTAGATACCATATGTAATACTTTGAAGAGGTTCTGGATTTATCCTCCCAATTAAAAAAACAAACTAGTGAATTGTCTGATTGGAATGGATTTGCTATGATTCTGCTAAAAGTTAAAGAGATGGAGTAAATCAGTGGTTATTGAATGTAAGTCCAGGAATGGGCATCATTAGATTCAAGCGAGAAGGTTTTATAGTGTTATTCATATCTCTAGCTTTACTGATTTCTTGTCTCCTTTTTTTGGATCAATGACTGAATGCTAAAATCTCCAGCAATAATTGTGGATTTGTTTATTTCTTCTTCTTTCTGACAGATTTTGTGTCAAGTATTTTGGAGCTGTTATTACGTGCACACATGTTTTTGTGTGTGTGTGATGAATTGATCTTGTTATTATTATGAAATGTCCTTCTTTATCTCTATTTTGTCTTGAAGTATACTTTGATAACTGTATGGCCATTCCAGCTTTCTTATGATTAGTGTTTGCATACTATATGTTTCCTATTTTCTTCTACCTTTAACCAATGTGTCTTTGTATTTAAAAAATTCATCTCTTTTTATGTGGTTGGGTCTTTTTTTTCACCCAGTCTGATAATCTTTGCCTTCTGATAGCATTGTTTAGTCCATTTTGATATAATGTGATTATTAATGTGGTTAGGTTTAAATTTACCATCTTGCTATTTGTTTTCTATTTGTCCCATTAGTTCTTTGCTATTTTTTCTCTACTTTTCTGCATTCTTTGGGATTAATAATTTTCTCAAATTTCCTTTTATCTCCACTATTGGCTTATTCGCTTTATCTTTTTGTTTATTTTTTTTAAGATTTTATTTATTTTTTTGAGAGAGAGAGAGAGAGAGAGGGAGCATGAGCAGGGAGATGGGCAGAGGGAGAGGGACAAGCAGGGAGCCCAATGCAGGACTTGATCTCAGGACCCTGCGATCATGACCTTAGCAAAGGCAGACGCTTAACCAACTGAGCCACACAGGTGCCCTTTTTGTTTATTTTTTAAGTGGTTGTTCTGAATTATAATATGTTCCCTAACTTATCAGAGCCTACCTTGAATTCCTATTTTACCATTTCACATATAAGAACTTTACAATGGTATACTTCCTTTTGCCCCTATTAGTGTATATTTTCTCTTATGTGTGTTATAAATTCTAAAATACATTGTTAATATTTTTGCCTTTAAAAAAATGAACTGTCTACTAGAGAAATAAAAATCAGAAAGAAATCCTTTGTTTACCCAGGTATTTATTGTTGCTAGCACTTTTCACTTTTTCATAGAAGACTGAGCTCTGGTATCATTTCCCTTCAGTCTGAAGAATTTCTCTACCATTTTTTTGTAGTGCAGGTCTTTTCTTGATGAATTCTGTCAGCTTATGTTTATCAAAAAATGTCTTTGAAGGCTGCTTTTAGCTGGATATAGGACTCTAGATTAATAGCTATTTTCCTCTTAGTGTTTTAAAGATGTCACTCCTTTGCTTTCTGCCTTGCGTTATTTCTAAGGAGAAATCACCTTTCATTCTTATCATTGTTACCCCGAATGTAATGTGTCTTTCATTCTCTGGACTACTTTTAAGATTTTCTCATTATATTTGGTGTTCAATAATATTACTATATTATGCCTACATAGGGTTTTCTTCATATTTATCCTGTTTGGAATCTATTAAGACTGTTTGCATCTGTGGGTTCCAACAAATTTGGAATATATTTGGTTAGTATTTCTTGAAATATATTTTTTTCTGGCCCAGTGTTTCCTCCGTATGTCCCAATCTCTCTCTCTCCTTTCATTCTGGCACTCTACACATATGTTAACCTATTTGACATTGTTTATTAGGTCACTGAGATTCTGTTTATTATTTTCCTGTCATTTTCTTCTAGTATTTCAGTTTGGATAGTTTCTATTTGCCCGTCTTAAGTATGCTGAGCATCTCTTCTTCAGTGTCTCATGCATTCTCAGGCTCACCCACTGAAGTTTTAAATTTCAGATACTGTGTTAATTCTGGAATTTCCACTTTGTTCTTTTAAAATAGTTCCCATTTATCTCCTGAGAATCCCTATTTACTCATATGTCCATCTTTTTCATTAGATTATTATATATATTCCTAATAGCTGTGTTAAAGTAATCCTCTGTTGATTCCAATAAATATCTGTATTATTTCTGGGTCTGTTTATATTGGTTGTTCTTCTTTTGCGTATGGGTCACACTTTCCTATGCTTTTGATGTCTAATGATTTTTTATTGTGTTAGACATTGTGAATATGATATTATTGAAAAAATATATGTATTTTTTGCTTTTCTATAAGGAAAGCTTAGTTTTGTACTCCCAGGCAGTGTGATCCTGTTGAGGCTTGGCCTCAGGCCCTGTTAGAGATGTCTAGAGTAATCCTGCTACTTAAGTATGGCCTTTTGGAGTCTTAACTGAATGCATGGGGAGAGTTCTTTCTACTCTGACTGGCCAGAACTTCAACATCTCCCAGTCCTGTGCACCTTCAAAATGTCCATTCCGTCCACAACTCACCAGTAGCTGTTCTCTCCTAGGTGTCACAGAATCCAGTGCCGTCAGTGTGCACATTAATGTTTGACCAAAGACGTAAGGGAATGTCTATCTGAAAGGGGTCCTTCTTTGTGCAGTTGCCTTCTCTCTGCTGTCCACCCCACAAATTCCAGCTGTTTCTGCCACCTCAGATTCCAGCTGAACTTAGAAATAAAAGATACCCTAAATAAGTAACGATATAACAATTAAAACAAAATGAATTATAGTTCTATTGTTATAAAACTTCAAATATTATTTCTGCCTCTTTAATAATAGTTTTTTTCTGACGTCTGCAAGATGTCAATATTCTTTTAGGGAAAATCATTAATTTGGAGATGGATTCTAAAAACAACCAGAAGATGAAATCTTAGTGTTTATTAGTCACAGTGTTGACTGCTTTACATGGATTATCTCACTTGTCATGACACTCCTCCCAATAAGACCTGTGATTGGGCTGCATTTTCCTCCTGCTAATTTAAAAAGTGCCCCAAGGCAGAAAGCTGAAGTGAATGTGGAGCTCACCTTTTTGTTTTCCCCATTCTCTGTATGTTGTAAAATGTCTGAATTGTCTAGTTTTATAGTTGATTATAATGGGTAGGCTACTCATGCTTTGCTGAAATCCTAAGGATCTTTTAAAATAGATTCCAGCACTCTTCCAAAACTTACTGATTCACAATCTCCAAGGTGTTGCTAGAAAGCATCCACCTTCATTCTGGTGTGCCTTGAGGGTTTGGACCCACTGATGCACATGTCCTCCAGTCACATCAGGGCCCTGATATGACTTGAGAGCATTCTGACAAGCCTCATTTAAAGAGTCTCAACCGATAGATCTCTACCACTTCCCTCTGGGAGATTAATCATGAATTAGCCAGGCCTCCCCATCATGAAGGATTTCTCCATTTCCAGACTGTTTTCAATCCTCGGATTTCCTTACTTCCAATAACTTGTCCTCCTGAATTGGAGTAAACAATTCCTATATTCTTCATGTTCACACCTTCAAAATTTAGTCGACACCTCATATCCCCTGCCACTCATCACTTAACTAGGCTATACATATTTAATTATTTTAATGTACCCCCATAAATCAACTTCTTGAACTCCCCAGTCACACTGGTTGGAATATCTTGTCCTCTCTCTGCATAAGAATGAAGAAGGCCATAACAGGACCTCTTGCTTTTAGCCTTGTTTTCCTGAGGAATAGGACCTATGTTCCATTTTCTCCAGTCAGTCATCTGATCTGGAATGTTCATTTCATAAACTTGCAGACTTTTTTTTACTCATTGGTTCTATTTTAATTATACTGTAAATAATTGTCAAGTTCTTAAGCTTTCTTTTCTCACTGAATAAAAGTATTTAAGGTTTTATTTTTTATTTAAAAATTTAAAATACTTGCACAGTCCTCAAGTGGCATGAATCCATTAAAAATCCTGTGTGTGTAATTAAACAATCTTAGTGTCCCTAGATTTCTCTGTCATTTCTGGCACCTGGCATGCCTTCCTTGGAGGTTTTCAATTGTGGACTGTAATACTTTTAGAATAATGAGAATTCAGATTCCACAAATCACCCAAAGCCAAACATCAGTTTCTTTGGCCAATAAAGCATGCCCAGTTAGCTGATGGCTTTCAGAGGGCCTGACAAAGGGCCTTACATAATGCACTGAGTGTGGTACTGTTTCAGGCCATCACGATGTGCTGTAATTATTGTAGCAGGCTCCTTCCTGTCTAGAATATCTCCCTGAACAGTCGGTAGTGCGTCTTGGGGTTGACAGGTGGCTAGATTCCCCTCTGCGTTGGTGAGGATGTTAGATGTTGCCAAGAGAATTTAAAGCGACACAGGCAGTGCCTTAGCACTTGAATTGTTCTGATTTTCCCCTCAGCTCTGCACAATATGCATTTCTTAGGCACAAGCAAGAGGAAAGCCTCTTTTTACCCTTTTTCCTGAACTCCTCTCTTCACCAAGGCACATTCTCCAATTTGCTGGCTGCCCCTGGGAGCCATACTTACTGTGTCCCCTGACAGCCCTGTGCCCATGTTTTATGCAAAGATGTGAGCAGCTGGCCACCAAGCCCCTGAGAGTCTGGGGCTTTTGTGTTCCAAAGCCTCTTCTCTGCCTTCTTTTCCCTCCCCTCCTGGCTTCTAGGCTGTGTGATCTTTTCTCCACCACTCCCTTGTGTCGGCATTTGCTGGATGTGCTCTGTGCTTTTTCCATGCCAGGCATCCGTGCCGAGGAATACTGAACTTCCCTAAAAAGTGGTTGATAAACACAGGGAGTGGTGACAGAGAATGTCTGGTACTTAGTAGACCCTCCTGGCTGAGCCTTTGTTCCAACCTTCTGAACAAATCCCGTATTACCAGGCAGAAAACATAAAGAGGCTCTATAGCGTATCAGATCGAAAACAGGGATGGGAGAGCAGAGTCTGTTAGGAAGCTTAAATCAGATAATGCATGCAGAATTCTAAAAGAATGAGAGCTCCGTAGATGAACTTGGACCCTGGAATAAGACTGCTTCGGTTTAAAGCCCAGTTCTACCGCTCACTATCTCTGTGACCGTAGGCAAGGTCACCTGTCCTCTCTGTATCTCAGTAGTTGCATCAGCAAAATAGAAACACTAATTGTTCCCTCATTGGGGTTGTGATAAAGATTCAAGGAATCAATACATATGAAGACCTTAAAGCACCTAGGAAGTAATAAGTGCATAATAAATGTTCAATAAAGGGTAGTTAAAAGAGCAATATTGTTATTATCATAATTATTAGGCACCATACCAATTAATCAGGACCTCGATAGAACTTAATTACTTCACTGGATCTAGAAGAGGTCATCAACTTGTAGACACAGAGAACAGACTGAAAGTTCCAGTGCAAGTTCTAGGCTCAGTGGGGCACAGTTCGTGGTGGGAGGGCTCTTTGTCATGTCTGGTCAAGCTGTGTGGCTTCCATGCCCAAGTATGTCACCCAGTGAAACAATGGTATAGAGCTCCAGACACAGGTACGGAGGTGTCCACTCTGCTCTGATAACAGGGAAATTCAATCTAGAATCTAGGCTTGCTGGTGAGAGTAATCCTAAGGTAAAGAAAAATCTTTGATGTCTCTGCCCAAAGTCATGCTAATATGAAGAAAGTTACTTTCTTGTTCTGAGCAAGTTCAGGAAAAAGAGAAGGGCCACTCTCTAAGCCAGAAATCCAGTCTTTAGAAACAAAGCAAGGGTACAACTACTGTTGATTTAGTAGGAAATCAGCCTTATAGAAGTGTTGGACAATAGTAGAAAGACCTCCAAAACTGCAAGGGGGTGGGGTGGAAGGAGTTAGGCATGGAGAAGTGTTTCTAGAAGTCTCTCTGGGCTTATGGACATTTTATTCCACACCTTGCACAGGGGGGCTTGTAGCTAACTTTTCGTTGGACCATCCTTTTGCTTTGTGCCCCCTTCTGGGAACTGTACTCTTTATCCGCTGCACTCATTGCAAGAACTGCTCTCATTAATGAGGCAGGCAAACATACTTAAGGCATGAGTCCTGCATCTGGCCAGAGTGGATCACAGCTGAAGTTGGGGTTCCTCTTTGGAAGGTAGCATGATGCTCATCAGAATGAAACCTGCCTCAAAGAGAAGTTTGTGTGGCTCCGTTCAAGGACTGGCTGAGGTTTGAGCTGCCTCTGATTTCATCTGACCCTTAGAGAGAAGATAGAGATGCACTACTGTCTCCCATTTATCATTCTCAATGGGAACTGTGTGGGCAGCTTCCATTACGCCAGGCCAAATTTAGACGAATGAAAAGGTCGACTAAGTAATTATTGATTTTATATGTGTGCATAAATTAGAGCATGGAGTCCTTTAGTCACTGCTAAAAATAAGCCTTCTATGGATTGGGTTTGGGAGGCAGAGGGCCTGGGTAACGAGGATAAAGCAATAACTCTGGTGGTAAATCTGTACATTGGATAACTATTTCCTTATGGTTGTCATGATGGTTCAAGCCTTACATAAAAAATCAGCCAGTGGAGCATTTTGGATATCTGGAAGAGGATTGGACAAGGCAAACCTCAGCCATGCTTTCTCTTTAATCATAAAACTGATATTGGCCATAATCCTTTTAGCAGCAAGCTTTTCTCAAGCAGCAGTGACTTATGAATGCTATTCTGAGGAGAACTAGTCAATATATTAGTTTTCTTTTAATTATGCAGCTGCAGCAGCAAGTCATGCATGAGTTTTATGGAGCTTTGTGAATTTGCCATCAGTTCTGGGAAGCAGAGAATTTATTTGTATACCATGGAGCAATTTGCTCTGGTTAGAAGAGAAACCATATCCGTCTATCTTAAAAATGAAGAGCTGGTATTTGAATGGGAAATTCCAAGAATCTAATAATCAAATCCGCCAAGGCTGTTAATTAAAATTGATGAGTATTAAGCATTTATGTAGCACTCTAGAATGTTGTGGGGCTGGAAAATCACCAATTGCCTGAAGTCTGCAACTATTGACGTGCTTACAAGGGAGAAAAATATAGTAATGAAGGAAGAAAGTATTTTGTTATCAAACATCTTATACTTGGGGTGAATATTGCCTTATACCTTTTAGAGATAGATCCAGCTAAATTATACAACTATCACAGTTCTGCTTGGATTTGAGTGGTTTGAAGTCAATTTATGCATTATGGGTGCATCTTAAATTTTAAGTTACAGTAATTCTATCTCTTCTTGGTTAGTAGTTCCTGTAATGCTGAGAAGCAAAATGTCTTGTTTAAGCATAGTGTGGTATTACTTAGAAGCAGCCCTGAGGAAGCAGATTGCTCCATTCTGCTTGATCTAATGGGCCACAACAGCTCCCAAATTGAAGAAATGAAGATTGACATGTCAAGGAAGAGGAGTAGTTGAGAGGGAGGGTGGTGGCCTGTGACGAGGATATACTGACCTCTGGAAATATGTGACCCTTGCATATAGGTTCAGTTCTGCTCCAGGCCCTAGGCTCCAGGCCCAATTTTGATCTCAGCCTGGGAGGGTTTTGTGGTCTGACTTTGGGGATCAGCACTATGTCAGTTGTGCTACAGCCACTCAGCTGGGACTTTGAACTCCAGTTTGCATAAAGGCACTTCTCTCATGTGTGGAAGATCCAGTGTCCCCTTTGTGTCCTAATCAAGGCAGCTGGGTCCTTGTCTTGCTGCTTATGGCTCTCAATCTACTTTGTTCTTTTAAAACTGATGTCTTCCATCGCCATCCTCTACCCAAGGTCAAGAGATGTATAGCCTTCCCCATAACTTAAGTCCTGTAGGACTGGATATTGCCTGTTTCTATTCTTCATGTCATCCTTCAAAGGGATGCGAGGACACCCTTGCTCCTTTGAGGTGTCCACCTTTCCCTCCCCCCACTTCATGCTGACTAATAGCCTTAGACAAACAGATGTTGATTGTTGGGCACTTTGTAAACTACATATCCAACATCTAGTGGAGTACCTGGACCATAGTAGGCATTCAATAATTCTTTGGTGAATGAATGATTCCATTTTATCTGCTACCCAGAACTTTTTCCCGGTGTTTGCTGGCAAAGTCCATTTTCCCAGAAACTACCTGTTTCAGCTCACCCCAGCTACCTACCCTAGGCTGCCTTGCCCTCCCTTGAGCTGGCACACAACACCAAAATATCATGCATCTGAGGGAGGTTGGTGTCATCAGCAAGATATGCCTTCAATGCTTCGTTCTTCTCTGCAGGCTCTTAAAAATGTCAGCCTGCTCTAGTTGTATTTTTTTTCTCTTCATTGTCTCCTGGTTCTCTCTCAGAAACTTTGGGAAAAAATTTAATTTGATGAAATTAATGCACCCCAAAGTGCCAAAGACTAGCAATTCAGGGCAGTTAGCCAGTATAGGCCTGAGTTGTAGTTAGTGGTAAGGAAGTTCTACCTTAGGCATAGCAGGGATGTTTTTAGAAACTGGAGATATTTTGCTTGGAGAAGAATCATCCTAGGAGGGTCACAGCAGCTGTTTTCAAATATATATACACATGCCTGATGTGTAAAAGACAGAATACATCTATATTGTACAATAAAAATGTGTGATGACCTGCCCTGTGGGAGAGAGTATGCTGTTCTGGGAAGTTGAACGCTGGCTCTCTTCCAGACGTGGAGGCAGGCCAGGGCAGGGTGGTGGGGGGAGCCCATCATAGTTGGTGGCGTGTGATCATTACATGGTGGACCCCTGGTTCTTGACCCTCCCACCACAAGTAAGAGTATAAACCCAGGCTGAATTTCATCCACAGCATTTCCCCAGTTGGCCTCAATCCACCGCTATTGCCCATTTCTGGTGTCTCAGTGGTGTTTCTCAGGGTTTGCTTCCACAGCAGTTGCAACATCATGATGGTTGTGGCTCCTTTCCTTGTCTGGTTATAGTGATCCCATTCCTCTTGCCAAAAACTGATTTAGAAACAAACATATGTGGCATGGTCCTGGCCTATGCATTAGAGGGGATGTCTTTTAGGGTAAGGATAGTGGTTCTCGGAAGACTTTCCCCTCTTCTAAGAAAGGGAGACAGAGCCTGTATTGTTCCTCTGGAAGTCATTGTATCAGGATATCAAGTCTGGAACTCCAGCAACAACCTTTCCTTGGCCTGGGGCTGAAGCCAGAGCCAGAATACTGGGTTCTTCATGACAAGATTCACCAACCGAAGCAATCGATTCTGGAGCTCTTCCACTTCTGGAACTTCTTCTTTTGATACATTTCCTTATTTTTTTAAAAAGGCAATTTATGACAGATTCTGATACTTGCAGCCAAAACCGTCCTTTCTGAGACAGAGAGTTTTCTGTCTCTTACTTGAAAATGATGAAAGAAAGACAACCTGTGGGAAGAGTCAAGTTCAACTTTTGGATGACATTAGTTCTTACCATACTGTGGCTGGCCAGACTTATGTGTCATTTTCTTTGCTCTTCCCTCTGGGGAAACCAGGATAATATTTAATTTTCCTCCTGAAAGTTAGTTTACCAGTGTTGTAATATGTCTCCAGTAGTTTCCTTTAAATCAATATTTCGATTAAAATAAAATTGAGTCAATTCAAACGCCAGATGCAAGCAGCCCATCAGGAAGACACAGGCCATACAGGGCAAAGGCCAGCTGATTTTTCTGTGCCACAAAGAGGGAGACTCAGAGAGCAGGCTATGTCCTGCCCCATCCTCCACCCTTGAGATTCTGGTCAGAGAAAGACACTGTTGAACATTCTGAATCACCTAGCCAAATGTGGAAAAGTCTGCTAAGTTTTGGCTTCTAAGAATACAGAATGTCAATAAGCTGATTGTGACTTTGAAAATCCCTTGCAAATTGTAATGTGTAGGATGCATGGAAGGCATCATTTGGGGAGTTTTGGAAGAGACAAAATTCTAGATTTGGTCCTAGGATAGGAAGAGCGGCCCTGATTTAAGCAAGAAATCTAGAATCATTTCTATTCTAACAGATGACTCAGGTAAGAACTTACGCCCCATCCCCCTTGACAAAAGAATAGATGCTTTATCTGAATTAACAAAGGGCTACCAGGAAGGTAGGCAGCTCAGCTCCCACATCAGGAATGGGTTGAAGTTATTGGCTGCTGGTACATCTTTATACACAGTTCACAGTCCCTTTGCATCATGTCACATCTGATACGGTATAATGTGATGTGACTAATGTAATCAGATGTGAAGTGCACTACAGCAACATGTCAAGTTGGAAAATTTGAAAAGAGAAATAGGCTTTTCTCTAAATCATGGTTGGGTTATTTCTCTCAGCCGGAGGGCTCTGTTTTCAGAGTGAAGAGTTTTCTGTGTTGACCTTTTGGCCAAGGGCATATGTCAGGAGGGTTAGTCTTTCCTGAAGGTGATGACCCTGGATACATGAGCTGAAGCCTTATGCATTGGCTCCCACCTGCCTTTGAAATCAACATGCCTCACCTCTTTCCCACAACAGGGCATTCACTCCAGAGGGGTGTGCCACAAAGCGCTGATTGCTCAGAAAACCAAAGTTTCACAGAGGTTTAGGACAAGTATGCTTGGAAGCTAATGAGGCACTAAAGAAGGAATTTTAAGGAACCAAAGTGGCTGAACAAAGTCAATGTCATTCAAGTATGTGTACAGTTTTCCAGAATGATAGCTAATGTGGACGTACAAGTTTTGATCCATCAACTTTCTTTATAAGCTTCCTGTACAAAGCAGGGTGGGTGATCTTCATGACCCCGTCTCATTAACAAGTATGAGTTCTGGGAAAGGACTCTCTGTGGCTTGGTTTAGTGGAGACCTTCAGTCTCTTCCTCTTCTGCCCCAGGTGGGCCGTAGTGTGCGGGCTCTCTCTCTCCACCCCCATACCTTCCTCCCTCCACCTTCTCCTCTCTCACACATTTTAATTTCTAGGATGAATGTAAAGGTTTAAGGGTGAAGAGGGGCTCTGAGGCCAAGGCTGAGAGTATTCTAATAAATACAATGTCTTGATCAGTGGTCTATGGGAGCTGACATGTAAACAAACAAAAACGGAGCTGCTCAGTATGAAGCAGGCACAGGGGTGGTGCCCCGGCACCAAGAGCACCCTAAGATTGCCAGGTCACACTGGAAATAGAATGGACTCTCCAGTCCTTCCAGTCCAGTCCTGTCGGCCCTGTGCTGTGGAGATTTAAGTTCTCTTTTACCTTCCTTGTTCAGGCCGATCTTGCTCTCACAGTGGGCTCAGGAGGTGGCAGGACAAAGCCCGTTCCTTCTGCCGCCCCATCTGCAGCCTTAGCCCCTTCCTCATACTTACATCCTCTCCAACCTAGGGCATGATGGCCCCATGAAGGTGCAGTAAACATAAGGCTATGGCTTCCTATAGAATTGTGAAACAATTAGGGCGCCTGGGGGGCTCGGTCAGTGAAGGGTCCAGCCGTTGTTTTTGGCTCAGGCCGTGATCTCAGGGGTGAGATCGGGCTCCGCCGTCAGGGTGGAGTCTCTTTGAGACTCCCTCTACCTCTGCCCCTTGTGCCACCCCCCCATGTGTTCTCTCTTTCTCTTTAAAATAAATATTTTTACTATTTATTTTATTAAATATATTTAATATATTTAAATATAAATACTATATATAAAATAAATAAATAAATCACTCTCTCTTTAAAAAAGAATCTTAAAAAAAAAAGAATTGTGAAACAATTGAGGTTCGTCAATCATTTTCATTGACCTTCCCTTTTGCCTCATTGTTTCTTTCATGCCTCCCTCCTCCCTGCGTCTGTCCCTGCCCCATCCCCCCACCCCCCCCACCCCCCCCACCCCCCCACCCCCCCCCCCCCCCCCCACCCCCCGCCCCACGCCGCCTGCCTTCCCAAGGTCCTTTCCCCAGCGGGGCTGCACCCTACTCAGTGTGCAGCCCTTTCCCATCTCAGCCCGCCCCTGACCTTACCGTGGCCTCCCCTGCCTCCATTAATTCTACCTCTCCCGTGTACCATTTTATTGGCCACTGCCTTTTGCTCAGTGATAGCTGGCTAATATGAGAAACTAATCTGTTTTAATGTTTCAATGTGTTACCACTCGCTAGCCACTGCTAGCAACTTAATGAGATTCTGAGTTTTACTTGTCTCATCATAGGTCCTCTATTCAATTATAAACTCGGCGAGGGGGAAGCGCCATGGATGCATCTTCCCATGGCTGTGTCTTCCGTAACTGCCATTGCCTCTGACAGCCCTGGACCGCCGGCCCTCTGTCCTGCTGAAGCTGAATGGACTGAAGACCGGGTGGGCAGGTGGCTGGACCTGAGCGCACAGACACTGAACAAGTACCATGACCAAGCTGGTTTTCAGGCCATGTCGGGAAAATAGGTTGGCACGAGAGACTGGCCAAAAAAACAAACAAACAACAAAAAAAATTCCTAAAAAGCAGTTTAAAAATAAGCGGAGAGGGTAAATTAACTCACTCAAACCTTTGCTGAAGTTTGCCTTACTGGAAACAGCCGCAACCACAAAACCAGTCATACCACAGATCAGCTACTGAGGCCAAGAGCTGGTCTTGAAATCAAAGGTTTCTGTAGGGCCTCCCACTCTCTTCTGGGAGGAAGTTTGCCTTTAAAAGTCTAAAGCAGAAATGCATACAAAACCCACATGCTGTTAAAGCCCCCGGGTGCTGCAGGAACTCGGGTGCTGTAGGCTTGGCCAGGGTCATTTCTTGCAAACTGTAATACAGGAAAACGAAGGGTTCAGAGTGGTACTGCCCAGTAGACCTTACCGTGACGGAATTTTTTTTACTCTGCCCTGTTCAAGCCAGGAGCCATTAGCCACATGTGGCTGCTGAGCCCTTGAGAAGTTGGTACTATAACTGAGGACCTGCATTTTTACTTGTGTTTCATTTTACTTCACAGAGTAATAAAACTGCATATTTAAATAGTTATGTCTTATTCAAAGAATCGTGTTACTTGCAGCGTGGTCTGCGGATTAGGAAAATCCTGGCATCACTTGGAAGCTTGTTAGAAATGCAGAGTCTCAAGCCTTACCCAAGACCCCTCCTGGGGCTGCAGTTTCATAAGATTTCCAGGTGGATCTCATATGTGTAAAATTTTGAGATGCCCCTCCCTGGATCAACAGTTCTCACCCCTGTGAGAATCACCTGGAGGAATAGAATCACCTGGAGACTTTTCTGATGCCTGGACTTGACTATGCACCAGTTACATCAGAAACTCTGGTTGGGAGGCATGGCTATCAGAATCCTCATTGCCATCCACCAGTGTGAGGAAGAAAGCTTCCCGAGAACTTGAGTCAGTAATTTATAAAGGTTTCGGCAAACATGTAACGAAGAAACGAGAAGGAATCCAATGGCACCTAAGTGCCATAGGTATGCATGTTGCTCTTAAACTAAGAAGAGTGAACATAGTCCCTACACCAGTCAGAATCAGACGTTCTGAAGGCGTGAGAAGTAGTTTGCCTCTTAACCCCGGGAGACCTGGTCTTAGTTTGGCACAAGTTTATGTGATGTTAGTGCCCAGGCAGCTGAGAAATATTGCTAGTTGCAGGAACTCAGAACTGTTCAATCAGGAAGAAGGTGACCTCCAGTTTTTACCCATTTCTGATAAAGCAGGAAAAGGATTTAAAGAGATTATAGACAGATCACCAACTTCAGGGTCCTTGAAGTAATTCATGTGTCCACAAGAGAAATGAATTTCCACACAAACCATGGGCTAGGACATGTGATTCAAGGTGAGTTATGAATTCCTCAGACCCCTAAGACAATTATTTAAATACATAAAAACTCCAGGCAGAGAGGAGGAGAGCCCTTTTTTTTGGTGGTCTGAAGATCAAGGGCTGTACATTTTTTCTAAGAGGACCTGGATTTGGGAGGCTTCCCTCATCTTTCCAGCTATCCCAGTCCAAGCTCAGTGAGCTTCAGAACACTATTCGAGGAATGTTCTGGGCTCTTCTCTTGATGGGCTATATTTGGGAAGAAGGGAAGGAGCTATGGTGGTTAAAAATGATTCTCCTTTTAATTTTCTCGTTTCTGTTAAAAAAGCATTTCTTTATGATTTGTGCTGTAATTCTTTACCTTTTGTGTTGTAGCCAGATTTTATAAAAAGTGGGTGTGTACTGTTGGTGGGAAAGCAAGCTGGTGCAGCCACTCTGGAAAACAGTATGGAGGTTCCTCAAAAAGTTGAAAATAGAGCTACCGTACGACCCAGTGATTGCATTACTGGGTAATTTACCCCAAAGATACAAATGTAGTGATCTGAAGGGATACGTGCACCCCAATGTTTATAGCAGCAATGTCCACAATAGCCAAACTATGGAAAGAGCCAAGATGTCCATCAACAGACGAATGGATAAAGAAGATGTGGTGTATATATACAATGGAATATTATGCAGCCATCAAAAAAAAAACACCAAAATCTTGCCATTTGCAAAGACATGGATGGAACTAGAGGGTATTATGCTAAGTGAAATAAGTCAATCAGAGAAAGACATGTATCATATGATCTCACTGATATGAGGAATTCTTAATCTCAGGAAACAAACTGAGGGTTGCTGGAGTGTTGGGGGGTGGGAGGGATGGGGTGGCTGGGTGATAGACATTGGGGAGGGTATGTGCTATGGTGAGTGCTGTGAAGTGTGTAAGACTGATGAATCACAGACCTGTACCTCTGAAACAAATAATACATTATATGTTAAAAAAAAAAAAGATAGTAGGAAGGGAAAAATGAAGGGGGGGAATAGGAGGGGGAGACAAACCATGAGAGACCATGGACTCTGAGAAACAAACTGAGGGTTCTAGAGGGGAGGGGGGTGGGGGATGGGTTAGCCTGGTGATGGGTATTAAAGAGGGCACGTACTGAATGGAGCACTGGGTGTTATATGCAAACAATGAATCATGGAACACCACATCAAAAAAAAAATAAATTAATTAAAAAAAAGATTGATAAAAAAACCTAAAAAAAAAAAAAAGCGGGTGTGTAAATAAGCTTTATCATGGACCAGGAAGGAATAGGCTGGCAGAGGTAAGAAGAGGGCCATAAAATAAACAGGTCGTTTATTTTAAGATAAAGCAAGTAAAAGGGGCATTCATCCTTTAAGGAATATATTCAACAACACATTTTTTATTGAATATTTGAGGGTCTAGACACTGTTCTAGGGGCTCAGCACATAGTGGTGAACAAAACAGACATTCTTCTGACCTCATGTTACTTATAGACGAGTCAGGGGGGCACACAGCTATTAAATAAAAACATAAAGATAAATACATACATATTATAATGAACATCTATAAATTGTGACAAAGCCTATAAAGGGAAATTGTTGAAAAGAAAATAAAGGGGGTCTGGTCAATTTAGATTTTGGCCAAAAGGACTAGAAAACAAGACAATGAGTGAAAATTCTCACATGGGCTTGGACTCATCAGAAATGATGGTAAGCTTAACTATAAGCAGCAATCAATTAAAGATGAAGACAAAAAGTCCATTTATGCATGAGTCAGGGAAGGATTGAGAAGAAAATACAATGTCAAGCTAAGTGGCCCTACCCTAATATGGGCAGAATGTAATGATGATCTTGGTCAAAGACTACAGAAAAGTTTAGAGCTGAGAAAACTGTCTTGAGTCAGAGTGTAGAAGAACTTATTGTCAACAATGAAATTCACATCTAAGCAAAAGGAGCAGATGCAAACATGTGGAGCATAGAAGCAAGCCTGCCCAAGGGAGAAAAGAAAGTAAGGTCTCTTACCTTTTTCTTCCTAGGAACAATGCAATGACTGGCTTCCCTGGCCTTGGCCAGTCAGAGGCTGGGAGTCTCAAAGGCCGCTGGAATACAGCAGGGTCCCCAGGGCAACACCCTTCTCCAAGCCCTGAAAGATTCTGACTGAGAATCATATTTTATGATATGGAGATGCAGGGACCATAGAGTGCGTTTATCCCAACTCCCACCCAGTCTCATGATGGACCTCATAGATGCCTTTGTTGGTCACCACCAGACAACCCCACACTGGCTGGGCTCCTACAAGAGGTCTCAATGTCTCTGGTCCTTAAAGTCTGACCCTCAGCTTTGACTCATTTATCTTTGACTTGTTCTGTTGACTGGAAGCCAACTCACAGCTGTGGGCAAAGGCTGGTTCCACACATAGGTTTAGGATAGCATTAGGGCCTACTGTCATTAGTGACTATATGCCCTCTGCATCCTTCCAAAGGCTTATTTCCTCCACACAATCCTTTGCTTTAGGCAAATGAATCTATTTATAGTTCAGTGAGTACCTCATGGACATTCTTGGTTCTTTACTCTTGTTCAAAGACCTTTTTGGTGTCTCTCAGTTCCTATCAGTTCTTTAAGACCTAGTTTAAATTCCAGCTCCCACCAGAAGTCTTCCTGACATTTCTGATCATCTGCACTTTTTGATCCATGTGCAATATACCATTTTAAGCACCACAAGGTTAATCAGAAACTAGCATAATCAACATGTTGAATAAAGAAGTCTCATGAGAATAATCAGAAACTCATTTACTTTTGTCTTTCATAGACCTTGTCAATGTGTTTACTTCTCTATTCATTTATTTATTAATTTATTCATTAAGTAAATATTTACTGAATGCTTACTATGTGTTAGGTGATATTCTAGGTCCTGGGGATACAGTAGTGAACAAAATAGACAAAAATTTTTATATTTGTGGAGCTTACAATCTAGTGGATGAGAAAAGCAATAAAAAAATATATAAGTGTAACGTTTAGTAAGTGCTAAGGGGAAAAATAAAACAAGGAAAAGGGACATAATGTATTGGTACTTTTAGGCAGTGTAGCCAGATAAGGCCTCACTGATAGGATGCCATTTGATTGAAGACCCAAAAGAGATGAGGACGTTAGCTAACAGACACCTGGTGGAGAGGCATCCCAGGTGGAAGGAACAAGTGTAAAGGCTCTGTGGTGGGACTTGACCTTGTTACAAGGTGGCAGAGGCAATACCTGGAATTGGTAATGTTTCAAGTTGGCCCTTTCTCTCAGAGCACATTCATAGGGTGTTCTTAAGAATTATCCCCAGTTTTCCGATGTGGGGAACACATCTTTTCTAAGTTGCTTATGATTCTTTCCTTAAGCCCTAGGAATCCCATGGTTGACCCCTGATTGATGTCAGTACAACTTTGCAGGCAGTCTGTGATGATCTCATGTTAGCAGAACCCTAGCCTGTGAGTCTCCAGACTTTAGGTTTTCCAAGCATCAGTTAGACATCATCCCAATGGGTCCTTGAACTCTTTGCATGGACATATTAAGCTGCTGGGGGTCCTATTAAAACTCTTTTTCCTAGGATTGAGGTAAAAATCAGATACGTTCTACACCTTCCTTTTGGTGGAAAGACAAAGAAGTTTGGGGTTCTTTAAATCACTCAATTTTTTTTCTTGGTCTCTTTAATTTCTTTTCTTAACTGAAGATAGCACTCAGCCAAGGATCACACAATGTTTTTATAATTTCTAAGTCTTGCTTGGTCAATTTATAGTATGACATACATTTGGTGGGGAGGAGCTCAGCTGAAACTGAGATTAAGTAGTGCCAGTTAATGTTACAAAAATATGTTTGGGTGCTTGCAATTGTGGGGTGATGACTAGTACCCAGCCAACTACTGTGTATACACAGCTTCTTCGATCTTGTGCTACAATTTCTTTACCACTCATTTGGCACTTAACACATACTGCTTTGAGTTATTTATTTTTAATTAATTTTTAATTATAAAGTCATACTTCAATAAATTATCCATATAAGTATTTAAAATATTATACATGTCATTGAATCAATGTACATCCTCTAGCAATATATGAAAATTCATTATTTTTATACAAAGTTTTGTTATTTAATCTCTTTATTCATACCTTCTTCATCTCTAGCTGGTGTTCTAGTCCTTGAGCTCACCAATCACATCCTTTATGAATATCCAGTAATTCTGGAACATAGTAGGTACTTCATAATTTCTTGGTGATGAGGATGATGTGCTTTCTGGGTATATAAAACTTATAACTAAGTAGATGTAGGATTTGAAATCACACATCAGTGTAATCATCCCACTGAATCCTCTTCTATGTAAACATAGGTATACAAAATGTATAAAAAGTTTGTTACTTCTCAATGCCATTTTGATTCTATAGTTGCTTGCTTCTTAGGTAATTTCCTGCAATTTGCTGGCACTGGTACTTCAGTCCTGGTCTGTAGTTGTCATAGAAAAGTCAAACCTTGAGTCTGATTTGAGAAACTTATTTTTTACTTTTATTTATTTGCTCATACACCTCTTCATTAAAACATTTTGTTATTTCCGGTTTAAGATCTGACATGTAAAGAGCCTGGAAGTTGCCACTCCCATCCTCCCATCCTGACAACAAGAAAAAAGCTGGACCACACTGAAAACCAATGATATTTCTTGTGCTCAAAAGAGAGCTGAGGTTGCAAGAAAACCTCTACCCTGAAAGCTGGAGAGACACACAGCTCCAGGGAGATACAGCTGAGATCTGTTGACTTGCTCCTTAAGTTCCTGGAGCCATGAACTGTCAAGAACACTGACAGAGTAATTTTGACGAATTGGAGGAGGCTGAGTATAGACTAGCCTGAGACTGAGAAATTCCTAGGGACTTCAGTCTTGGGGGACTGCACACTTTTGTAAACTTTTCCTCTAAGGACCTCACCAGGTTTTCGTGGTGAAGATCTGATTCCCTCATGGCTTTGGCATGGGAAGAGGAAGAATAATCATTGTGACATATACCAAGAGATTTCTCCATGACAAAGGCCCATAGGAAAGACTTTACCAGCACTTAACCCCAGTCAAGGAAGGGCATTCCTCCCACTCCAGGACTCTATAGACTTCCTGTTTCACCTAAGGGGTGAGAGTGAGGAATAGAGTCAAGAGATGTCAGAGTTTCAAGGAAATAGATTGGGGATGCCGCATCCAGGGGAAGGAGAAAAGATCAGGTGAAAAAAAGCTGGAAAGTCACTAGTGAAGGTCACAGCCCTGAGAGCCAAATGCAAGCACTTAGGTTTGGTTGTAAGATTATAGAATGTTCCCTCTTCCCACTCCTTGACACCATACAACAGGACTCCAGTACAACAGTGGCCTGTAGCTGAAAAGGCTGTAAGACACAGACTCTATGAGAAGGAGTACTTAGGGAAACCCAAAGTCTGGAAGAAAGACTGAAACAAGGACACCAGAAGAATTTGAATCTCTGGAACTTATGGCTACTGAAACACTAAACACAGTCTAATTCCCAGCCAGATTAAGATAGATCCTCACACTGAAGGCTTATCAACCTCAGTTCCTACTACCTAATATGACATGTTCTGCTTTCAACAAAAACTTACAAGGCATGCCAAAAAAGCAAGTGAAAAATACAGCCTGAAGAGACAGAGCAGTCTTCAGAACCAGATTTAGATATGACACAGATGTTGAAATTATCAGGCAGGGAATTTAAATAGCTATGGTTAATATGTTAAGGGCACCAATGGAAAAAGTAAATAATATACAAGAAGGATGGGTAATATAACTAAAGAGATGGACATGCTGAGACAGAATCAAAAAGAAATGCTAGAAATCAGAAATAATGTAAGGGAAATAAAGAATGCCTTCAATGGGTTCATCAGGAGACTCAACACAGCCTAGGGAAGAATCAGTGAGGAGGAAGATAATGAAATGCAAATGGAAAAAGGGGCGTGGGGAACCCCAAACGGACCATCTACGCTGTGAGACAAGTTTCAAAGGTATAAAATACCCAGGAGAAGAATTGGGGAACAGAGTAGAAAAAAAATATACGGTGATGATGGCTGAGAACTTTCCAAATTAATGATAGACACCAAACCACAGATCCAGGTGGTTCAAAGAACAACAAACAGTATTTTAAAAAAATCTACACCTAGGCGTATCATTCCAATTTCAGAAAATCAAAGACAGAAAATCTTGAAAGAAGTGAGGGGGAAAAAGCATCTTACGTATAGAGGAAGAAGGATAGCAAATACAACGGACTTCTCATCACTAGCATGCAAGAAGAGTGTGGAATAAAATATTTAAGGTGTTAAAAGAAACAGACTACCAACCTAGAACTCTGCATCCAGCAAAATTGTCCTTCAATCTGAAGGAGAAATAAAGACCTTCTCAGACAAATAAAAACTGAAGGAATTTATCACCAGTAGGTCTGCCCTGCAAGAAATGTTAAAAAGTTCTTTAGCAGAAGGAAAATGATATAGGTCAGAAACATGAATCTATATAAAGAAAAGAAGAATGTCAGAGAAGGAATAAATGAAGCATCTGTCCCCAGGTGAATAGAACCACATCTGTCTCATCTTGGCATAACAAGTTCACATCTCCATCTGTGAATGATGAGTGTATTTTGTAAGGAAACAGTCTATTCTTGCAGTCTTGTAGTTGAATAAAAAATTACATAATGAATTTATTTCTTTTTTTTAAAGATTTTACTTATTTATTCATGAGAGACAGAGGGAGAGAGAGAGAGGGAGACAGAGAGAGAGAGAAGCAGAGGGAGAAGCAGGCTCCGAAGGAGCAGGGAGCCCGATGCGGGACTCGATCCCAGGACCCTGGGATCATGACCTGAGCCGAAGGCAGACGCTTAACCATCTGAGCCACCCAGGCACCCTGAATTTATTTCCTGTAGGCTTCTAAATAGTGAATTAAAAGTTTGGAACTGGTAAAAAATATTAAATTTGCAATTTTGGAAAGCTCTGAATCTTACCTCTATCTGTGTAGGTATGTTGCATATGTAAATACATGTTGATTCTAGTGACATAAGATGTGGGATAAGTAAAGGGTAAGTAAAGGAAGATACAACTTAGAAGAGAAAATGCTTCAGTAAACTCTTCAATGAAAGACAAAACAAAACAAAACAAAACTTTTTAAAATAATATTGCCAAGCATTGTGGTTAAAAACTTTATATAGCAAGCTTTAAAACAGAATGATGTCTTAGGTAAAAATTTGGTGTCCTTTTAACACGTTTTTTGAGCTCCTTCTATGTGCTAGGTGATGGGGTTACCAAGATGATTAGGCCATGATTAAGATGAGAAGCCAATTATATGGAGGTACCAGTTGGTATCTCATAAAATTTTAGTTACAACTTACTCCACTCCTTGCTGAATTATTACAGCGTATTAAATTAAGGCCTTCTTGACAACAGGGCCAAACCATTTATCTAGATAGTTCTACTCTTGGCACAGTGCCTAACACATAATAAGTGCACAAGAAATGTTTGTGAAATGGGAGTTTACAGGGTTGGCAAACCACTCCCTGCTGGACAAATTCAGCTTACCAGCCCTATCCAGTGTGTGTCCTATTTTTGGAGGGCTCTCAAGCTAAGGATGGCTTGTCTATTTTTAAGGGACTGTAAAACATACACGCACACACCGTTATATGACAGAGACCATATGTGGCTGCAAAGCCTAAAATATTTGCTGTCTTGCTTCTTATAGAAAACATTTCCCAACCTTGCTTTATTAGGGTGCTCCTTCTAGGTCCTCCTGAAATTTGTCTTGGAGTAAGGTTTCTTCTTGTATCATGATATGGTCCTTTGGCATTAAGGTTTGCTAAAGCTTTCCTTAGCTTTCAGTTTTTGCTCCAACCCCGTAATAAATTGTTGGCACACCCAGCTTCAGCTATAGGCCACTTAACAAGACCCACTTAACTTGCTTGCTTAACCTACACTTGAATCGGCAAAAAGGCTGTGTCATTGTCTTTGGCTTCCCGGAAGCCCCCTCACCAAACAGTTGGAGGAAAAAGGTAAGAGCCTGCCACATATTACACCAATGTCCATGAGGGACATCAAGTATTCAATCTGAATGTTCCCATCAGTAAAGACTCACTGGCCATGGATACCAACAGCTCCAACGAGAGAGGTGCTCACAAAGTAAGTCAGGGAAAGCCCCTGCAATACTGTAAACTTAAAAACAAAACATAAATTCAAATGAATTTTGTGACAAGTAAAAACACAAAAAACACATGTGATTACAGTATGCAGCCCTACGTGTGTGTGTGTGTGTGTGTGTGTGTGTGTGTGTGTGTGTGAACTAAACGATTTTCCAGGGCAGAGAAGATTTCTTCTCTATCCCCCACCCCTGGTTTCACCACATGCTCAATAAATATTGATTACACGAGGAGAAGGGAAGGGCGTCTGCAAGAGCTATGAGTTCTTGTGAAGTGTGACACCATTAAGTGCCAAATCTGATTAATTCCGTGTAAGTGCATCTAGGGCTCTGCAAAAGAATCTGCTTGTCAGTCCAAAACACAACCAATTAATAAAGAAAGCCAGTCATTTTGCATCTTCAAACCAGAATTTTGTAACAAAGGCCCCGAATATATAAGTGATGAATATTTAGATTTGAACTTTTCACTATAGCCAACGGCGGGTGGGGGTGAGGAGGTGGATCTTTGCACAGTTGGGTATATTACTGCATTTTCATGTGTCCCCAGAGCATTGCCCATTCAGGGGGTATGTAAGTAATCACTAACTCTTCAGAACCTGCTATTTATCTCCCTTTTATTGTTTGTTTTCCGCTGAAGCAGAGGTCAAACTTGCTACATGTGCACTGTACCACCTATATGGGAAAAGACCAAGATCAACAGAGCCTTGGTCTTGATCTTGCTGGCACTTGTCAAAGCAGCGGGGATGGCAGATCTTCCCTTTCTCACCGGCCCTTTGGAACCTGGGTTGGGTTTCTGTGAATCAGAGCACACGACCAGCTCTGTGTTTCACTTGGAGCTCTTATTCTTAAGGCCATCTATTAACTTTTTGCTCAGCCTCTCCCCAAATGCTCTCCTACTCTGCTGAACAATGTCTTACTGAAGATAAAAGATGTAGATGTGGTGCGAAAAAGGAGGAAACTTGGTTCGCCCCCCGCCCGCCCCCCGCAATGGCCTTATTTATGGGTTTCAGATGGTGACAGGGATGTTTATATGAACCCTACCCAAACTGCCTGAACCTCTGGGGTCTGCAAAGATCAGGCTGCAAGTTTCATGAGAACAGAACTTTTTTCAGGAGTTGGGGGGTGGGGGTGGTGGTGACTAAGATTTCCTGTACTTCCTGTTTTAGAGCTGCTGGAAATGAGACAAAAACTGTATTTCAGGATTTCAGTACCTGGCCCCAGCTGGAATCAGCACACACAGATGTGGACAAAGAAGGGGCACGTGTGCACATATGCTCGCACACAGGCAAACACCTAGAAAGGGGCATCATCTGTACTCACACAGATTTTATCGAAAACATGCATACAATATTTTCCATTTCAAAAACAAAATTGGGGTTGAATTCCAAAGCATTTCATAAAGGCCTTTCAAAGTTTCGAAACCAAAGAGAACAACAATCTGATTTGGGGGAAATGTTTAGTTCCTTATTATCTTTTGTAGAGCAGCCTTGTTGTGTTAGAGAGAAAAGAGGGACAAAAACAAAGAAAGGAAAACCTAATGCGTAAATGTAACTCATTAAGGCTGGGATACCGCAGGATACTTTCAATACCTTTTGTCTCTGTCCACCTCCTCTTCCCGCAAACTGAAATCAATTGTTCGCAAGTGGATTTAGAGCATCCCCACTGCACACCGTGGCAGGCACCACTCCCGTGGGCCGCCGAGATGAGGACAACAGCATTCTTGCTGGGGGACACTGCTCCCCTAAATTCAATACATGCGTATAGTTAGGGGAGGGCCCAGGAAGGAGGTTTACAAAGAACCAGGGCAGAAGCAGATGCAAAACCGCAAATTAAGTGATGCCTCGGATTCACCTTCAGGTCATCTGGCTGTTAAAGACAGACTGTCATGATGTGACTTTGATACCACGCAGGTTATTGCCCACGTAGAGCAGCACCCCTGGACATGCGCATCCTCCTAAGGACTGGCCTTTGTGCACATGATGAGCCAGCAGGTCATTAATGTGTGGCGCGAGCAGGAGGGGCCCATGGAACACGGAGCAGGCGTGCTTGAAAGGGAGAGTCAGAATTTCCAGTAACCCCTTTCAGTTGGCAGAGCTCTGATTGGAACCATGTGACAATTTTAGGCGATGTACCATAGGCGGCCAATTTATTACATATGGCAATATGATTAATGGTATCAAATGCCTTTTTTTGGTAACATCCAAGAACATTCTACCAGCCAACTGCTTGGAGTCCAAGGCAGTGAAAATCTGTTCCATGAATTTAAAGTCAGGCAGATGAGGTTAAATGAGAGAGGGCCAGATGCCAAGGCAATGATTACAAAGTAAGTTGTTTCAAAAAGAGCAGAATGTTTTAAATCTGGTCTTGAACAAATCCCACCCAGGCCCCACCTACCCCAACCTATTTTTTTAATTTCCCTTCCCCGCTTGTTTCTCGACGTGAAAGCCCTAACAGCTAGAGTCTGCAAGACATTTCTGAGGCCAGGCTGTCTTCCACGTGCCCAGAACCTCTTCCAGGACTGGGCGAATGCACACGGACCACCGACTGGATCTGTCCTTGGCATCCTGTGGCGGGCTGGGTGTGGAGGGGGAGCAGCGAAGAGCTGCAGAAGGCAGGCTGGGGGAGATGGCCTCCCCGGGGGCAGGAGGAAGGGCCCAGCCTCCTCACACTCCCTTTAGTGACTGGGGGCCCTTTCTGCTCTCTCTTCTCTGGGAGTAAGTAAGGTTTCCCTGGATTTGGAACATCACTGGGGATGACTGGGAAGAGCTGTCGAGAACAGGACTGAGGGACTGACTGTGAGGAAGGTTGCTTGTTTTGGAATTTGAGGAATGAGGAAGAGGCAGAGTCTCCAGATGTTACTTGTTCCCCCAAAATATCTCCCCACAACACATAATAGGCACTTACCACTTATTTGTTAAGGAAAGGAGTGTAACATCACCCCCCTCTTTGAGGTTTGCTAGTGGACCTAAGCCTATTTTGTCCAAGTCGTGAGTCACTGACTTCACAGAGGATTTTACAAAAAGACCGACACATTTTGACTGAGGGCCCACCAGATACGGGGCACCCTGGTAGGTGGGATCAGTTGTAAGCTATACAATTTATGTTTATGGGCCATAAATTGGTAGTTTGTGGTTGTTTCTGAAGGAGAAAATTGATCCCTAACCCCGTGGTTTGTGGGCTAATACTTTTTTCCCCTTTTTTGTGAGAACTGAATCTGGCTGGTTATTTAGGGATTAAATCTGTTACCCAGGGCTCCATTTTCAATCTTTTGATTTGGTATTTTAGACCTAGTGAGAGGGTCCTAGATTCTGTCTGGCAAAGCTCTGCACCCCCACCAAAAAAAAAAAAAAAAAAAACTGAAAAAGAAAAACATGAGTAAATAATCAAAATATGTGGAGGTCAGGTGACTCTGAGCCAGGCAGAAGAGTAAAGATGGGTTCACACTGAGGCAAGAAGGTCTTGAGAGTGAGACTTGAGCAGTCACAGAGGGCAACTAGGCAGTTGCATTGTGATGCCACCCTTGGGGATTGAGTTGTAGCCTGAAATCCAGAGGATTTTCCTCAGCTTGCTTGGTCTGTTGGAGTCTTTCAACCCATTCCAACATACGGTGTGAGGGCTAAATGACAGATAGGGGTTGACTATGTTCTAGTAAGTTCTTCTATGAACACCACTGTCTACTCGTTGAAAATGATATAAAAACCAAGATTTAAGATCAACCCAAACCTCCTCCCCCATACTTAAAACAAATCCCAGGCAATTATTTCTCCCCTCTGATATATGATTACTTCTCCCAAGTGAATCACGCTCACTTTTAAATAAAAATTTACTTTCACTGCATCTCCTTTGAAGGCCAAAATGGAGAGCAGTCTATAGAACTGCTAGAATTGACAAATTAGTCTGTCAGTTATGCTGGGCAGAGAGTTGTTTTTCTTTGCAGTTCTTTACTGCAATGTTGAATTACACAACAGTATACATTGTATTAGTTTTCTACTGCTGCTGTAACAAGTTAGGGCACACTCCTGGTTCAAAAGAACCCAAGTTGATTACCTTACAATTACAGTTCTAGAGGCCAAAGTCCAAAATGGGTTTCATTTGGCTAAAACTGAGGTGTTGACAGGGCCACTTTCCCTTTGGAGGCTCTGGGGGAGAATCCATTCCCTTGCCTCTTCTTGCTTCCAGAGGCTCCCTGCATTCTTTGGCTGGTGGTCCCTTCCTGCATTTTCGAAGTCAGCAGCATAGCATCTTCAGATCTTGCTCTGCTTCTGCCGTCCCATCTCCTTCTCCGACTTTGACTCTCAGGTTTCCCTTTTATAAGGACCCTGGTGATTTCATGGGGCCCACCCAGATTACCCAGGATAATCCCTCCATCTCAGAATCTTCCATTTAATCACATCTGCAAAGTTCTTTCACCACATAAGGTAACACAGTCATGGCTTCTGGGCATTAGGACATGGACATTTTTGGGGGGCCCTTATGTTGCCTACTACAACCATCATCATGCAGGAAAGAAAAGAAGAGAAAAAAAAAATAACCAGAAAATCATTCAACAAGATTAGGGGGAGACACAAAGAAGCAATCAGGAAATCTCTGCTCAGCATCTCTGTCGGCCCTGCCGACTTTATTCATAACCTAACTGAGGGCAGGGTCCTGTGAAAGAAGAAGCATAGTGCTAAGTGAGTTTCTACTCTGTGCCAAGATGGCACTCATCAGATTCTCAGCTGGACTGATGACAAATGGAAGCCTGGAGAAGTTAAGTAACTTGCTCAGCGTGACACAGCTCTACATGACCGAACAAACCAAAATTTGGATCCATGTCTCCGTGACTCCACCATCCTCATACGTAACAGTGGCATTTTCTGCCCCTTATGTCTAACAAGGGGAAGGGAAAAGCTATCTCAGGGTAGAAAGGGAAGGTTGTGAGACCACTGACATGTTTTCCTGTCTCTTAAATCAGCCCTGTAGAAGGACACAGTCTTATAGCCCTGCCTGGGATTCTTGTGTTTATCATTAATGACCCATCACTGTTCACACTTGCTTTGCTTTCTACTGCTCTTCAGTAACTGGGTCCCTAGTTGAGGCCTAAATGGGCCTAAATGACCTCTTTACATGTCTTCTTGAGCCTAATTTTTATTTCCCTGCATCCCAGGGACAGGAGAGACCCTAGGTACCCAGGGAACCACGGCTATGCCATCACTGACTCTTGTTGTCATTGTTATTTTAATAACTCTGAAGCCAAACCAACAGGATTTCCCAGTTAATAAAAGGCTAGCCATGAACTAATTTATGATTCAGGATATTGTTTGGGGACCCTAACTATGCTAATATAGTTATAACACTAAAAATTGCAATTAAAAGAAATTCCAAAATACGTAGAGAGAAATTAAGTTTCAAACAACAGCCCTGCTACAGACTGAAACTACCAGGAAAAAAAATGCTTTCAGCTAACATATAAATGGAGGGAAGAATGACTTTTATGTCATTCTTACCTAGTTTTCATGCCCATTGTTCTGCAAGCCAGAGAAATTCTAATCTTTCAAGGCTTCTAAATCCAAGAGATGGGACCATGCGGTAATGTGACGCATTCCGCTAGCCACAATTCGCCTCCATAAAGCAGTCACAGCTCATAAGGTGTAATAGAATTGACAGATGTCAGGCCCTGGCGAGGGAATGTAATTGTTGCCAAACTTCCTTGAAAGGATCTTTTGCTACAAGTGTTGGGTACAAGTAATTCAAGATGTAAAATCTGCAGATAGCCCCAGAGCGGCACCCGCTGCCTCGGGTCCCACAGCGCTTTCTGGGAATAGAAGAAAGCATTAATTTTGCCTAATTATTAAGACAAATATTCACTTATTATCTTAACAGTAATAATAACACAATCTCTAAAACAGGAGACTTAACATTAGAGCATATT
The DNA here is from genome assembly GCF_009762305.2 of Zalophus californianus. Taxonomy (NCBI): domain Eukaryota; kingdom Metazoa; phylum Chordata; class Mammalia; order Carnivora; family Otariidae; genus Zalophus; species Zalophus californianus. The sequence goes on from NC_045608.1 coordinate 47,309,867, forward strand.
TAGATCAAAATCATGGCTTAGGGCAAAAATGCTAGTTCTCATGATTATAACTTGCCAATCTTTCTGTATGGAACCTAAAATATTACTGGTATGTGTAGAAACCATGAACTTTTGCATTTTGAGCCCCGACTGGCAAATTTATAAATACCTATCTTTTGTGCACATAAACCCCACAAAAGATCTATAACCTTAGAATGTAGTTTTATCATTAAAAACCTTGCAATTGCCCCCATGTTTATCATTAGTATTGTGGAGCATTTAGGATTAAAAGATTAACATTTTCCTTAGCCTTCTCTCTTTTGTCTGTCCCAAATCCCAACAGAGTCAAGAGAAGATAGCTTCCTGTCTTTTTGATTTATCCAAAGACTTCCCTCTTCTGTTGGAGTGGTGATTCGGTGATTCTTTTCTTTGGTACTGAAATGGAACACACAGTTCTAACTGTCTTTGAAACTTCGTTTTGGAAAAGCTCAGAGTAAGGGAAGCAGAATATGGCTCATTTCGTTTTCATGCTTGCTATCACTCTCACTATATGCCAACTGCAGTCACTTTTGTAAATGCCAACCCAATAAATAGAAATAGAAATAGCCAACAAGTTAAAAAGAAGAGCTTTGGGCAGGTGAAATTAATAGGGTAACATTTCCTCCAAGAGAAGTTCCCTATACCATACTCTCCTCGTACTAATGGAGTACGTGCCCAAACAGACGGGAGTATGTGCCCAAATGACCTGGAAGTGTTATGAAAATGTCAGTTTCTGGGTCTCACCCCTGGAGTAGGACCTGGGAATTTGCTTTTCTAGCCAGTTCTCTAATAAGATGCTAATGATGCTAGTCTGAGGACCCCATTTACAAACCACTGCTCTATGTCATCACCAGAACGTAGAGTGCTTATGTTAAGAATGCTTATTTAGAGATTTAATGATAAAGTGGAGAAAAACCATGTGCAGTAAGACTAAGAAAATTTTAAGTACCTATTAGGTGTTAAGAACCGTTCCATGTACTTTATAGATGTGACCTCATTCAGTTGTCAATAACCCTTGAAGGTAAACATATTTATTACCTCCATTGTACAGATGGAGAAAGTGAGGCTTAGAAAAGTTAAATGACTTATCTGAGATTCCCAGCTGTAGGTGGTAAGACAGGGAGGTGGACCCAATTCTCAGACTCCAAGCTGGCATCCTTAACCGCTTCACAAAACCACCACCCAGGCGACAGTTGAAAAATCTGATGGTGTGTGTGTTTCTATAAAAACAGAACTCTCATCCCAAATAAGACTCCGCGTTAAGTTGTGGGGCTGGAAAGGGTGCAGAAACACAGGGGCAGAAAGGGTGTGTTGTGGCTGGTGCCGGCTTCCCGAGTCGGCTCACTCCGGAGAAATATTTCCATAACAAAGGCAAGTTCTCCTCTCTGAGAAGAGCAGGCAGGGAGTTGCAAGTATTTGCCTCTGATGTGATCCACATTTAATGCTTATCTGGGTGAGAGGGAATTTGATTAGAGCAAATACAAAGCACAATTCAGAGAACAAAACCACTAATTCAAAGGTGGTTTTCCTAAGGATGTAAAATACTTCAAGCCCGTTAAAAGGACTGAGGAGAATTCCACCGAGGAGTGGCTTATATTGTGTCGGATTTCTCAGATTGGGGCACTGCCAAGGGGGTTTGCTGGGCCGTTTGGGCGGCCTGGGGAATGGACAGTGCTGGGCCGCTCACAGGACAGGCAGGTACCATCCAGCTGAAATGGGGCCTGGGCTCGGGCGTGGGGCGACGGAGGCCGTTTGTCCTGCAGACCCTGCTCCCACTCCCTCTGGTTCACCGAGGAAGCTTCGCTCTGTATCTGGTGGCTTCCCAGCCTAGAAGCATCCAAGCACTGCAGTGCCCTGATATGTTTGTTTTCCTTTTGGCTAATTTTATCAAGGTGTGGGGTCATTATTAGCCAGATCACAAAAGTAAGAACTCATTAATATGTATCAGCTCCAAACCCTATGATTTCATCTGTTAATTTGATCTTGTTTTTCCTTGTTTATGGCAATTAAATCAGACCTTGATAAATCTGAAAACGAAAAAAAAAAAAAAAAAGGAGACACCAGCAAGCACAGCTATTATGATCACTCATTAGAAAGCCAAGCAGGCTCTCTGATAAATCGTGCCAGGGTTTTTAAGGAATAGATGATTACCTGCTTAAACAGCATGGAAGCTACCAGTAAAATGTAGCAAAATGATTAAAGAAAAAAAAAAGAACACCCCCATTACATCCAAGTGTAACAGATGGACAGTTGTACTTTGGGGAATGTTCACAGAGCCTGTTTCCTCCCCTTCAAGCTAGGGAGGGCAGAAGCCACAGGCCCTCCTGGGCACAGAGGAGAGACAGCTTCTTTCCTCCCGCCCTCCCTCCCCCTCTCCTGCATCCTCCTGGCGACTGCGGGCAGCGCTGCTCAGCTGCTACCTAGGCCTCCCTCTAAACCGTGCAGCGGGGAAGCGAAGCAGAAGCGAGGAGTACCAGGGGGTGAAGAGGTGGGGAGTAGGTGTGCAGAGCCGGGGCGCACGAATGACAAGATGGATGCGATCTTCCCCGTCATAGCGACGCCGCTCGTCATCAGGCGCAGTGCTGACGGGGGTGGGCCCTCCTCATTCGGCCCCTCAGTGTCTGAAGGATCCATGGTCCCCTGTTTGGGGAGCCACCACCTTGTGGATCTTCTTGGGAGGCAGAGCAGCCAGCTGAAGGGGAAAGTGCCAAACACTAGCGTTCCCGGTTTCCCCTGTGTCTAGAACGTGGACTCTGCCCATTCTGGAAGCTAGGGGGGCCTGGAAGACCCTCTCTTTGGTTCCAGGGTGTTGGGGAGTGGTGCTTGTGGCCAGCAGCCTGGAGTCTTGGGGGGACTGGCCCCAGTGTCTGGGCCTGATGGAGGCAGCGGAGCTCCCCTCGGAAGCGTTCCGTGGTAGGATTTTGGCCCTCATCCCCCAAATCTGGTTCTTCAGGTGTTTTAGTGTTTCTGTCAACTAACCAGTGCCTGAAAAACACAACTTTGTCGTTAACTGGGCCAGAGTCGATTTCTGTTGCTTGCAGTTAAGAACTGTGACCCTTGGAAGGACAGTGAGTAAGCTCTGCCCAAGGCAGGAGCTGAAACCGGGGTTGGGCATGGGTGGGAATGGGCCTGCGATCCCCATCTCATGTGGTCTCAGTGTCAGTCCATGTTTGGAAGGTCTCAGCTGAGCTTTAACAGGGAAAGCTCCTTTTCTGGGACGTTTTCTTTAAAATCTCTCTCTCTCTCTCTCTTTTCCCTTCTCCCTCCGTCTCTCTCTCTCTCTCATCTCCATATAATCCTGCTATTTCTTTAAGCTCCTCTGTAGCAATCTGGCCCCGTTTGCCTCTGAAGTCTCTGCAGGGATCTGTGTTCAGCCAACTTGGCATCTTGCTGGCTTCCGGTCCCCTCACACCTTGGTCTGGCTTGTCCCAGTGCCTGCAGGTCTGTCTGCTTGAAGAGCATCCAGCTCCTCCCAATTCCTTTGTCTTTCAGCCTTTCTTCCCCGTTTCCCATCTTCCTACCAAACCCAGGAGCCAGTTAAAAATGGGTCTCCTAAAGTTCATTGTCTTTCCTCCTTTGCGTAAATTCTGGCAACTGACCTTTTTTATGGTTGATTCTACGGACCCCCCCACCCCCGTCCCCACTCTTTTTAGATTCTTGACTGGTTTCTCTGTCATTTGGCTTTTTCTGCCTCCTATAGTTGAAAATTCCCCTGTCACCCTCCAAAAACTGATCGGAACACATTGGCTTGCCAGTTTGTCCTTGGAAGAGGTATTTGGAAAACGGAGACCCTACCACTCTGCAGTGCTGACCCAGAGGTGCTTTGCGAAGTCACCAACAGAAATTGTCATCCACTTTCTGATCTACTAATTACCCGTGTTTTGCTGGTATTCACTCCCCTCACTATTGCTTATTATTGCAGGTTATCCAGTGCTTCACAAAGTCCCTTCAAATTATTCCTGGGAGTTCTCAGGGGGTTTCGCTCATGTGCTCATGAATAACTACTGTCAGCTACCAGGTGGTGTCCATCAATTTTTTTTTCTCATCGGCTCTGGCCCCCTTCGTTGATATCGGCTGCTGAGACTTCTGCTGCCTGCCAAGGAGTGAGGACTTGCCTCGTCAATGACTCGAGCAGCAGGTGAGTTGCCCTGAAGGGGGCCCCAGTGCCGGGGGCTCTGCCATGGCTGCTGGGCACGGCCACCGCAGGCCATCACAATGGCCCGGCTGGGCTGTGTCCTCTCTCAGCTTCAGAAGGGCAGGCTGCCTCCCTCTCTTTTTGTACAATGCCTTGCCATCCTTGGGTCTACGGGGGCCCTGATGAGAGGTTTTGGTAGAAAATAAAAATTTCACTTTTTATTTCTGACTCTCCTTTCCACTAAGTACTCACCGCTCTCTTACAATAATAGAAAATTTACTGTCAGAGAGCGAAAAAAAAAAAAAGAAGAAGAAGAAGAAGAAGAACTTGTCTGTCTGAGCCCCTCTTTCATCAGGGGCTTTTCAGCCGCTGGGAACCTGGCCTCTCAGGCAAATCAATTTCCCGTGGGCTGTCCTGCTGGCCAGTCCAGCATGCTGGGCCTGCCCGAGTGGGACTGGACCCCTTCAGTTCAAGCAGGACACCCTCCCAGGTGTCCTGGTCAGGAGGTCTATTGGTTAGACTTTGGCCGTGAAATTGCTAGAATGATTTTTTTTTTTCCAGTTTGGGAAACTCTAGTAGCTAACTGGTGAGGCTAAGGCTTTAGACCCCAAAGGTGGGTGTTTTCTACATTAGAAACCCGGGAGAGATGAGACCACCCCAACTCCTCCCTCTTCCTTCCCTTCCTAGCCTCTCTGAATGACAAGGGTCATTCCAGGCTAGAAGTCACCAAGTACCCTATTCCACCACGTCTTTCTAAACTTCTGGTCTTGGGTAGGCCTTCTTAACTTTCTCATCCCAGTTTTGCAATTCTTCTTGTAGGTTTGGTCACATCTGTAACACAGAAAAGTTACTGTGTGGTTCATTATTTAATGCCCGAGTCTTTCCCAGGAGAGCAGGTCAGGGAGGACTGTGCTTGCCTGTTTCCTGCTGTATTTTCAGGATCTGAAGCTTTGCCTGGCATTTGACATCTAATAGGAGCTCAATAAATATTTACTGAACAACTGTGTGAATATTTGAGATTCCATAATTGTAATTGCTACGCTGAACTAAAATCTCTTGTTTTGGGGAAAACAGAGTGAACTCAATTCTTTCCCTTTAGGTGGTTCCTTTGGGGTAGAGAGAGGATATGAGTCTATGGGGATAGTTTCTCCATTACATAAAGTCATCTCAGGCCTACTATACCTGTCTCTACCCAGGATTATCACCCCCCAAAGAGTTGTAGAGGTTGGTGAGAATAATAACTGGAAGAATATAATCAGGGCTATTCCCAAGCAAAATTATGAAGTAAGGGATGTTTATTTTCAAGATGGAAAGCCTCCCTGCAATATTAAGCAAGTTTCTAGTATCATCTTCAAAAATTCAAAATCCACAGAACCCACAGCTCTGGAAAATGGTTTCATAGAAGCTATCATTACCAGATATTGACACATCAGAGCTGGAGTTATCTTATAGCTCTTATGAGCACATGGAAACATGTGCTCGTGAACACTGTTACAATATTGCAGATTTCTGAACCATATTTCTCCAAATCCCCAGAGATTTGCTTTAAACCACTCCTGCTCCCTCCCCAGAATGGGAATGCCCGCACCTTCCTTTGGCCCTGGGGTGGGGGAGATTTACTGTTCACCAAATACCCAGGTACTCCCCCACATTTTCCAGCTACTGCAGTCAGGTAGAGCCAGAAACATGACTTTCAGTGGCCAATGGACTATAAGAAGAAACAATATGTGTCGCTTCCTGGTCAGAGTGTTTTAGACCTTCTTTTAGATCATCTCTCAGTTGTGGAGGCCTCATGTGGATGAGTCAGAGCGTCCATCAGGCCTTGACCCTGATCAGAGCTGCCTGCTAGCCCATGGTGGTCGGAGAGCGCAGGTAAGAAATAGATCTTTGTTTTAGCATGGATCCATCAGAGTCTATCAGGATTTCTACTCAGATGGTTGATTGAATAGGTTTAGTGTAGACGCTACCGACTGATGTGAACAGGTGGAGAGAACCAACTAAGGGTCGAGACATCAGAGTTTAGAGATGGCTGGAAGCCCTTACCACCCCCAGGTGTGAAGGGACAGGAGGAGATACTGTGTCATTGGAGCCCCAAGGAGAACGTGAGCCATGAAGAAAAAGAGATTTAGCCCCTGAGAAGAAATACCCAGACCTGTCTCTGTCCCTCCTTCCCTTTCTCACCAGTATCCTGAGTGTGCTTCCCATAGGAACCCGACCAGGAACCAGAGGTTATGTAAGCTTGGGTGATACGGTTTGTAGGGTCAGCCTATAGGGGTGCAGTAAAGGCGGGAGAATGGAGTGGGGCTGATTGAAGCTAGTGGAGAATGTCCAACACAAGGAACATCAGCCAGCCCAGCCTAAATAAGGTTGGCCCTCTCTAGGCTGTATTCTTGGGCGCTTGGAGCATCTACTGTGCTGTAACACCCTGATGGAGTTGGATGTTATTTCTCCAACTGTGGATTGTTGCCTGCTTTCGCACAGGTGCACAGTAATGCGTTCTCTTTATACTCTTAGTATTCTGTGTTGCACTTGGAATATAATCTTGTCACATATCAACTTAGAAATACGTCCGATTACTATGTTGAAGTGCATGGCAAACTCTTCTATGAGATGCTACGTCAACATCAGTTATTGTTTCCATTTGCAAAATTTAAAGATCCAAATAATAATGGATGGTACCAGCGAGATATGTGCCTTAAGTGACCTTGTTAATGTGTCACATATTTTGGGCTTACAGGAAGCAGATAATAAGAGCTATTAATTATGGCAAATGTTTGCATTTCCTGCCTGTGATTGGTACATTGGGACAATTGGGAAGTGTAGCCCAAGGACTTGGAAATAAAATCACCCTTTGAGAGTTAAAAAGAACTTCAATACATAGTAGATTAAAGCAGAAATGAACAAAATCATCTGACAGAAACAGAGTGAAGCAGGGCTTCCTGAAGTTCTTTCATCACTATGTCCCTAAGATATCAGTTGGGTTCATTTGGGTTTTTGAGATTTGAAATTGCCACAGATTCCTCTCCTATGTTCTGTGGCAATTGCAAAGCTTTCCTCAAGATTCCTGTAAATCCCTAGGAGCCTGGGTTCTCACGATCACTCTGGCTCTGAGCTTTTGCCCCTTCTTGAATCTCACCCTCCTGAGTCTCCTGTCTGGAGCTTCTCCATTCCTCTGCTCCCATGGTTCCAAGACAACTGCACGAAACGTTTGTGAGTATCAGACTTTACTGAAAGAGAGGTTTATATCAGAGACATGAAAACACTTAGAATTGGATTGTAGATGTTCATGTTCATAAAGATTCTGTGACTACTGTGTCACTGGCAATTTCTCTCTGCTCACATTTTCCAAAGACTCTAACCCCTTGCCCTGGTCTCCTTCTCCCTCTTCTTCCCTACCTCCTCCTTTATTTTCTCTTTTGCTTTCCTCTAGTCTTAATTTTTGTTTTGTTGTATTTATTTTTTTAACTTCGTTTCTTAAAATTACAAAATGCAGGAGTAGAATCAGTTTAAAAATACAGGGGTATAGGGGCGCCTGGGTGGCTCAGTCGTTAAGCGTCTGCCTTCGGCTCAGGTCATGATCCCAGGGTCCTGGGATCGAGCCCCACGTCGGGCTCCCTGCTCCGCGGGAAGCCTGCTTCTCCCTCTCCCACTCCCCCTGCCTGTGTTCCTGTTCTCGCTATGTCTCTCTCTGTCAAATAAATAAATAAAATCTCAAAAAAAAAAAATACAGGGGTATATAGATTTAAGACATTACACACCTCTTTCCAGTGTTAGCTATTACTAATATTTTTTTGTGTCGTGGACTTCTTAGCAAAAAGTGGTATCACCTTGTTGCTTTAATGTGTATTTTCCTGATTACAAATGGGGGGTAATTTTTCTTATATTGTTTATTGTCCCTTTATGTTTCTTCAGTGAATCATGACTTTATATCCTTTGCGCTTGAGGCCGATCACGTTCGGATCCACTAGTGAATCTGATTTCAAGAACTTACAGATAAATACTGAATCCTGGAGGTGATCAGGGGAAAGTGCTGTCACCCTGTGGGATGGAGCCTGGAGGCCCACTAGCATTCTCCAGGGGCTGTCCCTCCAGCTGCTATCTGCCACCTTCATGTCCTTCTGTTCAAGGCCCTCAATATTTGGTTGCTCCAAAACTTGAATAAGTTTTCACAACCTATCTATCTCAGGGAGTATTTGAGCCAATGTAAATCTCAACAATATGAAGGAAGTCATCTGAAGCTCTAGAACTAACTCAGATTTTTGAGTTGAGTTAGCACTTGGTTGGTTGCCTATATTCATTCGCTCCTTGGATGGGAAGACCACACACACAGTTGGGTTTGCCTAGAACATTTCTCATTTAAACATACTGCTCTGGAATGCCATTAGATAGTGTCTCCTTTCGTCCTCAAAAGCGTACTGGTAAGGATGATAAATTATAAGATCATCCCATCTTGCTGGTCTTCAGCAAGTTATTTGGTTTAGGAACCCATTACCTCATAAATGATTGATAGACACTCATATGCTGTGGCAGTATTTTAAAAAATGACTAGTTTACTAGTTTTATAAAAGTTGATGATATGGCAGCCTACAACTGTTTTTATGGAACACAGGCTCAGAGAATTAGAGAATTTTTGAGCTGACTTTAAAGGTCATTTAATTCAGTGTCTTTTGTTTGTTTGTTTGTTTTGTTTTGTTTTTTGCCGTCATTGAGCCTTTGAAAAGCTCATAAGAACTGCGTGCTTTCTCCCAGGAAGATGTGCACCCATACACACATGTAAGATTTTGTACATCATTCCAGGGTATCCACAAACTCTCTGGAACTCATCAGGGGACCCATAATAAGAACTCTTGGTCTAATTCATATTACAGATGCAGAAATTGCAATTCAGAGAGGTGAAATGCCATGTCAAAAAGCAGAATGGGTTAGAAGGAAAAATATACTTAAGATCCCTTGGTTTGTAATCAGTGCTTTTTTTTATGGTTTCTCCTGTATTGCCAAGACTTATGTTAGTGAGAACGTAAAGCTTAAGAAAGATTTCAGAATGGGATGTTGGTGGGAATTTGGAATACTGTACTTTTTAAAAGCAAAGCATGAGTTGGCTCTGTTCTCAGTGACTATTTCTCAGACTGTTTGTAGAGTTCTCATTAATATTTATGCTGCAATACCTACTGGTCAGCCTTTGTGCTGAATAGACACTACAGAAACTCATTACACAACTTACCTCCTGCCATGTTTATGGACATCCCCTGCTCCGGCCACTGGAAGCACTTCCTAATCCCTTTCACAATGTGTCCTTTGGTCTTATTTTTGCTCACCTTAATTTCCCTTGCCTAAATATTCCCACTCATCCATTAAGGTGTTTTCAATGGTAAATTCACTTTTCCATTATAATCTTCCTAACATCCATAGCAGAGATTGTAGCTCTTTCCTTCTATCTCTGTGCTTAGAGAAATTTCTGTAATGACACAGGACATCAATTGCTTTATTTATCCCTTTCTCCTACCTCATAACCCAACCACTAAATTATAAGTTCTTCCAGAGCCAGGATAGTATGTGATTCAGGTTTGCATACTAGCAACTAGGCCAGTGTTCGGCATATAGAATGTCTTCCAAAAATTTGTTGAATGAGATAAACAAAAAAATCCTAATGATAAATCCCAATTTATCAAATGAAATCTAAGCAAGAAATAGGACTTGCCTCCCTTGCTTCCATAGGGCTTACTGTTTATTGCTTTAGCTTTCTTCCTTTCTGCAGGTCAAAGAAGCATCTTATAGACCTGACAGTCCTTTTTCTTTCTCCTTAGGTCTGAGTTAGAAAAAAAACTCACTCATTAGCTTGACCTGCAATGCTTACAGTCACAATTTTGGAGGGCGTTAAAAATCTTGGTGGATAAGTTGCTGTGCATTCCGGAGGGGAAGCACATGAGCTCCTGCCAGATTTCTATGGCCTGGGGCACCACAGAAGATCTTTTTTTTTTTCTTTTCGCAGGTATCTGTGTCAAAAAGAGTTTGCCAAGGAGCCAAAATCTTCATCTGTTTATAGCTTTACAGCAGATGAAAAATGCAGGATCATTAGAAACTAATTACTGGTTTCATGGCAATATTTATCACAAAAGCTAATTTGATGTTCCAGAAGTCACTTTGGGGGCTAGCTGAGCCCATTACTAAGAAGTATTCTAAAGTTGTTTTTTTTTTTTTTCTTTTTAAAGTTATACAACTACTTCACTAGCAAACCGAAACCAACTGGGGAACACAATAGACAAGGATGGCCTGACATCTCAATGGCTTCCATCTGGCCTATATAATTTCTGGAATAGTTTGTTTCAAAAACATTCCTTTCCACTTAGAGGAAGATGTTTCAATGGTTCATATATGGAAAATTCAATTGAGTATGCCTTTTTGTGCATCCTGAAGAACTGATTATTTTTAAATGTGGTTAAATAGCTTACTCACACAAAAACATACTGATATATTGAAATAGGATCACAAGTCCTAAATTTCAAGATCGCTGAACTATTTGCTGACTCCTCTGTTTTCCCACTCTTGCTTTTGCCTTCTTTGCGTGTATTGTTGCCTTCTAAATGTAAAGCTATTTCCATTTGTACTTTGCTCACTTATTCATTTAATGAACAGATGTTGGTGATACAAAGAACTGTATTTAATGGATTATTTTTAGTTTTGGAGAGAAGATGCATGAGAATAATAATAAATTAAAATGCACTCAGACAAAATAGACTAAATCAAAAAAAGTTACAAGAGACAAAGAAGGAAATTATATATTAATAAAAGTTTCTTTTTTTAATTTTTTTTAAAGATTTTATTTATTTATTTGACAGAGAGAGACACAGCGAGAGAGGGAACACAAGCAGGGGGGAGTGGGAGAGGGAGAAGCAGACTTCCCGCATAGCAGGGAGCCTGATGCGGGGCTTGATCCCAGGACCCTGGGATCATGACCTGAGCTGAAGGCAGACGCTTAACAACTGAGCCACCCAGCAAGAAGATAAAACAATTAAAAATATTTGTACACCTATCTATAGACCATATAAAAGCAAAAACTGACAGCATTGAAGGGAGAAACATATAGTCCCACAATAATACTTGGAGACTTTACTACCCCACTCTGAATAATGGATAGAACAACCAGGCAGATGATAAATAAGGAAATAGGGGATTTACACTAAACCAACTAGAGCCAAGAGACATCTACAGAACATTCTACCTAACAAGAGCATACACATTCTTCTCAAATGTGCATGGACATTTTCCATAATAGACAATATGTCAGGTCACAAATTAAGTCTCAACAGATTAAAAAACCTAGATATCATGCAAAGTAATTTCTCCAACCACAATGAGATAAATGAGAATTAATAACAGAAATAAAACTGGAAAATTCATGAAATTGTAGAAATTAGACAATGAACTCTTAAAAAAACCAATGGGTCAAAGAAGAAATCACAAGTGAAGTTAGAAAATACTTACAGAAGAATGAAAATGAAAATACAATATATCACAAATTACAAGATGTGACAAAAGCAGTGCTAAGAGGGAAATTTATAGCTGTAAGTACTTACATTAAAAGCAAGAAAGATCTCAAATTAACAACTGAATTTTACAATTTAAGGAACTAGAAAGAGAAGAACAAATTAAATCCAAAGCTAGCAGAAGAAAGGAAAAGATAAAAATTAGAGAAAAGGTAAATTAAATAGAGAATGGAAAAATGATAGAGAAAATCAATGAAACCATAAGCTGGTTCTTTGAAAAGATAATAATATTGACAAATATTTAGCCAGATGGACTAAGAAAAAGAGAGAGAGAAGACACCAATTATTGAAATCAGAAGTAAGGCAGGGCATTACTATAGGTTCTATAGGAAAAAAAAGATTATAGGAGAGTACTATGGACAACTATATGCTAACAAATAATAAACTCCACGAAATGTACAAATTCCTAGAAACACAGAACCTACCAAGAGGGAATCATGAAGAAACAGAAAATCTGAATAGACCTATAACTACAAAGCTGATTGTATCAGGAATCCAAAATCTCAGAACAAATAAAATGGCTAGACATGATGACTTCACTGGTGAATTCTACCAAACATTCAAAGAAGAACTAATACCAATCATTCTCAATATTTTCCAACAAATGAAGAGAAGGGAACACTTCCTAACTCATTCTTTGAGGCCAGCATTACCCCAATACCAAAGCCAGACAAAGTGACTGTGGGGAAAGAAAACCACAGGCTAATATCCCTTATGAACAGGGATGCAAAAATCCTCAACAAAATACTAGCAAACTGAATTCAGCAGAATATTAAAAGGATTCTAAGCCATGACCAAGGGCAATTTATTCCTGGAATGCAAGGATGATTTAACATACAAAAACCAGTCAATATAATACAGCACATTACTAGAACAAAGGGGAAAAAAAGAGCATCTCAATTGGTGCGGAAAAAGAATTTGACAAAATTCAACACTTTTCTATGATAAAAACAAAGAATAAAAGGAAACTACCTCAATGTAATAGAAGTCATGCATGAAAAACCCACAGTAAACCTCACACTCAGTAGTGAAAGACTGAGAGCTTTTCCTAAGATCGGGAATAAGGCAAGGATGTCTGCTTTGTCCCTTTTATTCAACAGAACACTGGATGTTTTAGCCAGAGCAATTAGGCAAGAAAGGGAAAAAAACACATCCAGCTCGGAAAGGAAGAAGTAAAATTACCTCTGTTTGCAGATGATACGATCTTGTACGTAGAAACTCCTTGAGATTCCACAAAAAAGTTAAAACGAACAAATAAATCAAGCAAAGTAACAGGACACAAAGGCAATACACAAAAATCAGTTGTATTTCTTTTTTTAAAAGATTTTTATTTATTTTTTTATTTTAGAGAGAACACACATGAGCATGAGTGGGAGGAGGGGCAAAGGAGGAGGGAGAGTGAGAGAGAGAAACTCAACCAGACTCTCTGCTGAGCATGAAGCCCAGTGCCAGGCTCTCTCTCATGACCCTGAGATCATGACCTGAACTGAAATCAAGTTGGACGCTTACCTGACTGAGCCATGCAGGCGCCCTGTAAAGTCAGTTGTATTTCTATACACGAACCATGAACAATCTGAAAAGGAAATTATGAAAACAATTTTATTTATAATAGCATCAAAAGAAATAGGACACTTAGGAATTAATCAAGGAGGTAAAAGATTGGTACAATGACAACTACAAAACATTGCTGAAAGAAATTAAAGAAGACATAAGTAAATGTAAACATGTCACATGCTCATGGATTAGAAAACACTACTATTAAAATGTCGATACCATCCCAGTCTACAGATTCAGTGCTATGCCTATCAAAATCTCAATGATTTTTTTTTCCAGAAATAGAAAAAAAAATCCCCAAATTCATTTGGAATCTCAAGGGACCCTGAATAACGAAAACAATCCTGGAAAAGAATAACAAAGCTGCAGGACTCACACTTTTAGATTTTAAAACTTACTGCAGAGCTACAGCAATTAAAACAGTATGGTATTGGCATAAACAGATACAGAGACCAATGGAATAGAAGAGAGAATCTAAGAAAAAATGCTTGTGTATATGCTCAAATGATTTTTGACAAGGGTGCTAAAACTATTCAGTGGGTAAAGGACAGTTTTTTTCAACAAGTGATGCTGGGAAAACTAGATATCCACATGCTAAAGAATGAAGTTGACCCTATCTAACACCATATACCAAAATTAACTCAAAATGCATCCAAGATCTAAATGTAAGACCTAAAACAATAGAATTTTTAGAAGTAAACATAGGGCAAAAGCATCACAACGTTGGGTTTGGTAATGATGTTTTAAATATGACACCAAAAGCACAGGCAACAAAAGAAAAAAAATAGACAAATTGGACTTCATAAAAATCAAAATTTTTATAGAGTGCCTTAAAAGACACTATCAACAGAATAAAAAGGCAGCCACAGAATGGGACAAAATATTTGCAAATCACATATCTACTAAGTGCCTAATATTCAGACTACATAGAAAAGTCCTAAAACTCAAAAACAGCATACAGTATGATTCCACTTCTATGAGGTACTTTAGAGTAGTCAAAATTACAGAGACAGAAAGTAGAATGTGGGTTGCCAGGGGAAGGGGAATGGGGAGTCAGTGTTTAATGGGGACAGAGTTTCAGTTTATAAATGAAAAGAGTTCTGGAGATGGATGGTGGTGATGGTTGCACATTATGAAAGTATTTGATACCATCGAACTGCACACTTAAAAATGGTTAAGATGGTAAATTTTATGTTATACATATTTTACTCCAATACAAAAAAAATTGAAAAAAAAAAGACAATGCAGAAGACATGCCTGATGTCATAGAAATTAAGTGAAGGAGAGGACAGGGCAACAGAGGGGAAAGAACACCGGACTTGGATGTAGAAAGCCTCGGTTTGAAGCTTGACTCCATCTCTCCCACTGAACCTCAATGTCTTCATCTGTAAAATGGGACAATGAAACTACTCTAAAGACCTCAGGGCTCTTGTGAGGACTCAAAAGAAAGCTGAGAGGATTTTTTTAAAGTAGAAAACTGGCTTCATTATCATAATCTTCTCCTTCTTAGATCTAATCTTATCATCTCTTAAGCTCACTAACAGGGTCCAGAAGGGGTCAGGGAAGGCGTCCTGAAGGAGCTGGAAGTGAGCAGGGTCTGGAGGGACCATCAGTGCTGGGAAAGTGGGAAGGGGTAAAATGAAGGCCTGGAGGCAAGCTGGTGTCTTAGAGATTTCATAAGGAAAAAAACACCCACTCTACATCTCCAAGTTGTGCTGGAAGAAAAGTCTGTGGCTGCTGGTTGTAATTTTTTGCCTTCTCCTTGGTTTTGACACTAATGCAACTTTATAGGGTCTCATACTTCTTACCTTTGCTGGCAGATTTTCCCTTTACGTATCTATGAATGCTATTAATGAACTTGGCAAAGACATGTCTGTAGTGAGAGTGTTGCAAATCTATTTTCCTAAGGGAAGGAGCTTACCTAGAGATGATGCGACGATTTTCTCATGACTTAGGGTGCTCCTGGGTCTCTTTCTGTCTGTCTTTAGATTTTGCTTCTGTATTGTTGCATCTGTTGATACAAGAAATAGGCTACAGAGAGCAAGGATGAGATGAGGTCCCGGTTCTGGATCTGTTACTGCCTACCTGTGTGTTGTTAGGCAGGCCATCCAATCTCTCTGGACCTGCTCTCAATAAAGGGGTATGAGATGAGGGGAGACTTCTAGGCTCCCTTCTAGCTCCCAAACGACATAAATTGTTGTTAAGAATCATTATTTGGGTTAAAAGTCATCCTAGGAGAGTTTATTTTAACAAAAATATTGAAGTTGCTATACCTTTCCTCTGACATTAAGGGGCTTTAGATGTTCACAGGTAAAACCTCGGTGGGCAGACCCATGGCTGACCATCTTAAACCTCCCTCCGTGCCCAGCAAGGCACCCTGTACTTAGCAAACGCTACATCTATTGATGGTCAGATGAAAGACCAAGTTTCCTTCCAAAAGGAGCCGTGTTCTCTACAAAGGGAAACGTTTGTGTCACGCTTTGGAGAGGCTGGTCATTGTGAAGGGCTTTTTCTCACGTTAGAAGCAGCTTTAAATACAATGCGTAGTGCTTGTAACCCAGCCTGGGACATTAAATTCCTTGACAGCAGGGGCCATACTTTGTTCGTTTTTGTACACACACCCTGCCCCCACCCCCACCCCCACCCCCGCCCCAGTGCCTAGCACAGGACTTTGCAAATGGTCAGTTCTCAATTCAGATCGATTCCATTGAATTCAGTCGACTCTAGAGGAGTCATTGGTTTCATCCAATCACTCTCTTCACTTATTCAGTCAGTCTTGCAGGTGTGCAAAAGAATTTCTAAACTTCTCTTTCACTTGTCAAAATACATGGGCAGCATTTAGATTTTCGGTAACATTTAATCTTGTATAGATACCCTGTCCTTTTTAAAACCACTCCTCTTTCTATTACTCCCCTGTTTGTAGGGAAAAGAGAAAGAAAAAATAAAAATCCTATCACTAAATCATCCCCTGAGAGCCACTGCAAGTACAGATTGCCATGAAAATGAGCTAGAATGGAACACAAAGCGGGGCGGGGAGAGGATTGCCATTGAATTTGCCGTCTTACTCTTGTTAACTATGGGGACCGAACCTTCTGCACTGATTTGTATGAAGACCCACTCACACTGAATGGGGAGGATGGTCCTCTAGATGACACCCCAGGAGAGACCCCATGACAAGAGCATCTCTCCCGGCACCTCCAATAGTGTGTTTACTTCGCGTGTCTATAAGCGGTGGGTTGGGGGAAATGCCATTGACAGAGAGAAGCAGAGAACCAGTATCTGTCAAAAAGAACACATTCTAATGTCCCTGCTCCTGCACCCCAGCCCGGTTCCTTCCCACAAACCCATGTCTGTGAAGGGCGGCACCACATGCCCAGTTAGCAATACCAGAAGCCAGAAGCCCTCTCCCACCCCTCCTTCTCCGAGCCCATATGCAGCCACTCCTCAGATCCAGGGGACTCCTCCTCGGGAATATTTTTCAAATCCCTCCTTTCCTTACCGAGGCTTCTACAGTCTGGCTCCAGCCTACACCTTTCCAGCCTTGCCTCCCATCCCTTGCCCTGCTGACGGTTTGCAGCTGGGCTTTTTCATGAATTCTGCCTTTGTGCTTAATCTCTCTTTCCCTCAAGGCCATCTCTCCCCTGACTCCTTGTCTTGAGGAGCACCTCCTATTGCCTTCTTCAGACTCACCTCTGTGGGAAGCTTTTCCAGCTCATCTCAGCTGCAGACTCTTGGAACCTCCATGCTCCCAACGCACCCCAAGTCACGGCGCGAATCACACTGCAATGCAGTTATTGGTAAAGGGCTTTCCATTTCCCCGCCTTAAAGGGGAGCCCCTAGAGGTGGAGTCTATGCTCCATATCTCTATTCCCCAAAGACTCAACAGGAGCCTTGAGCACGGAAGCCGATCCCTTAATCAATCCACGCTTGGTGAATATGTGGTTTGGGGAGGAGTGGGTAGAGGCATAGGAATGAACAGGAATTCAAGTGGAGAACTCTGGGTAGGGCAGAGGAGGTGCTCTTTCTTCTTCAGCAAACTGTAGATACATTTTTTAAAATTTAATTTGGAAATGCAGAAGCCATGGTGGCCTGTGGTTGCTCTGGCAAGTGAAAAGGAAGTTGGCAGTGGAATCTTCTGGAGGAGCTGTGGCCCTCCAGACCTAGTCCCAGAGCACCTAGCATGTAGCAAGAGGAGAAGTAAAAAAACTTCCTTCTTATTTCCCTTGCAAATGCTTGTTTTTCTTTCTTTTTCCATAATCCTTTTGCATTTGGAGGACACTCGTTCATCTGCAGAGCAAGCCCCCTTTCCAGGGCATTAGCGCCAGGACCATGTGAAATGGCAGCCAGCCTGGGCCATTAGTGCGGCGGTCATTTAAAACACCGGCCCGCTCAGGTTATTAGCGAGCCAGGGCAATTTGAGTGAGCAACCTGTCCAGGCAATTAATGCCAAGGTAATTTAAAGTGCTACACCATCCCAGGCCTGTCAATTAGCAAGGTATCTTCCATTTTACAAACGGGGTATGCGACTCCTTGGGCCCTTTGGGGCCTCCTCCGGCGGCAGGGAGAAATCTGACCGTCACACAACTCTGTCACATCGTCCAGTTCCGGGTGGTTGGTGCTGGGGACTTCAGGCAGGTTTCTGGACTGCTGACCTAGGGGTGGCTGTTGAGCCACAGATCTTCGAGATGCTGGCTCTTGTGCCCCGTGGCATCCCGTCCAAAGTGTCACATCCTTCCCCACAGCAACAGAGCACATATTGTAATGCAGATTCCACTTGCCCAGATACTCTGGGGGAGACAGAGTGTGAGTCACAGCTCCTGCCGTGGCCCCGGAGAGCACCAGCGTGGGCCAGCTGCCTGGGTATCACATAGACCAGCCACACTCTTGGCACACCAGAGGGGGTTGGGTGCCATCTCCTATTTTCTGCAAAATCCAGCCTCGAAGCACAGATGAGCTCTGTGTTCTGGGCTGTTCCTGAAGAGATTAGCGCTGTTGTCTGTCACAGACATCATGGTTGAACCTGGGGAAGTTTGGGGGAAGGCGCCGGGGAGGGCCAGCTGGCTCAAGCGGACCCCTTCTGCCTGCCTGTCGCCGGCTGCCTCGGAGGGAAGATTTCAGGTGGCTTATCAGAGCTGGCTCGCAGAAATGCGGCCCTTCCAGGTCGCCGGCGGAATGCGGGGTCAGGAACCATAAACTGCAGTGTGAGAGGGGGGCTGTCAGCTCAGCGGAAGGCAGAAAGCATCCATCATTTTTATGAGGTGCTCTGACCTCATGGGATAGCCAAAACAACTTTCAGACCCCAAAAACGTTCTTTACTTACTTAGTATCATTCTAATAATTATCCAGCACTTACCAGCTCTTTTGCTGAAATACATCCTGGATAGTCTTTTATTAGTTACCATGATGAATCATTTCCATTCGGCAGTGGAGTTTAATCTTAATTAATTGGAAAACCTTTGTTAAACACATGTTCCGGCAACGCACTAGGAACTCTGTTTTGGAGTTAAAAAGGAAAGGCCTCTGTCTCCAGAAGTTTACAATCTTATTAGATTTTCCCATGAAATCCTTCGTGGCCCTCGCCGTAAGTGCAGAGAAGTTTCACAGATTTCAGAAGAAAGATGTCCAAAAAGACAGCAGAATTCGGGAAAGAATGGCGTGAATTTAAGTCAGGGGATGAGAATAGAGAGGAGAGAAGTGACTGCAAAATGACTTGGTGGTGGCTTGCAATGGGATACGAAACAAATCTAATTTCTCCAAGACCTATTGAGAGCCTAGATCCAGCTCCTCTGATCCTTGGCTAGAGCTATTCCAGAATATTCTGGGGCAGGGAGGAAACAAGCTGAATTCCCAGACACAGGGAACATCTAATGGGGAAACTGAAGTATACCAGCAATAACTTTGATTTTACCTGATATTTTCTATGTATGAGAGAGATTTGTTGAGTATTCACATGTCTGTGGATCCTTTAAACTGTGTGCCATAAAAAATAAGGATCTTGTTCAACCAGGTTGTTATGGAGACAAATGAGCCCATTACAAACTTAGTTTTCTCATTGTTCCAGCTACTCTTTTCTATTTGCTAAAATCCTTCAAGGTCAAGATTAAATGCCTTTCCCTCCTGAAAGTTTCTGAAATCCTTTCCTGGGAACCCACATTAGTTTGTCTTTTTATTATGACAGTTATTTCTTTCTATCTTGTGTTTCATCCTAGATTTTCAGGAACCAGACAGATTAAGATGTTTATTACTGTCTTATAAATCACTGAATCCAACAAAAATTCCAATGTTTTCCAGCATCTACACTTCTCACGCTGTTATATTTCAGCCAGAAATATAACAAAACTTTGTCAAAAGAACCCCTCCCCCTTTTTTCTGCTTCTCATAAAACCATTTCATTTAGATTCCAAAAAAACTGAAGTGGAAAGAAGAGATGACCCCAAGTTAATCCAGCCACTTATGAATAGGGAACTCCAAGTCTCTGGCTCCAGCCAGCAGGAGCTTTGGACAGGGCGGGTGTCTGGATCCCTTAGGCCGCCATGGCCCCCCACATGGGCGCCCAGCACAAGTGGGGTCCTGCTGGCCCTGGGGCAAAGGGGGACAGATCCAGGATCCTGAGGGACATGGACAAGTGGATGTCCCCTCCTATTTGGGCTTTCTATTTATAGTCTATAATCTATATTTGTAGATACTTCCAAATATTTCCACTTTTAATTATAACTTTCAAGAGGTGATAGGATTTCTCATCTTTTATTTCCTCCCTGTGTGCCTAGCACTCTGCTCTACACTCATTTCTTCCTCAGGAAATTTCTGTAATAGTGACCTGGATCTGGTTTATTTCTGTAACTTGTACATTAAATGCACTAAACTCAATAGGGTACACGCTGGAAACAGCTTACTTTTCTCCCCAACCTCACCTCCTGATATCTTCGGGCAAATAGCCCTTCCACCGCTTCTTTGTGGGTTGTCTGAGAGATCCTGTGTCCTCAAAGTCACTTTCACATTTTGGAAAAGCCCCCTTTGGATGGCTAA
This sequence comes from Zalophus californianus, assembly GCF_009762305.2. NCBI lineage: Eukaryota > Metazoa > Chordata > Mammalia > Carnivora > Otariidae > Zalophus > Zalophus californianus. Next base: position 47,330,144 of record NC_045608.1, read on the forward strand.
GATTCACTTTCAGTTATGAAACAGTCCTGTTCGGTTATGTTGAAAATTTTAATTTCATATCTAGTTAAAAACTTCTCCCCTTGCCTTGGCTCAGGCCTAAACTGTGTTTGGGGGACCTGCAATGGGTCTTTGGGAATTTAACCTCAATTCTGAGACAACAGAAGTCCCATCCTACATATTAATATATGATGACCCAGGCGGAGAAGGGAGGAACATCTTAGGCACGTAATATACTGTTCTTGGGTCTATTTGCTTCATGTGGGCAAAAACCAAGATGAAGTTTCACTTTTCAGTATTTTCAGCTGTAAAATTCTTCAGAAGTTTATAATGTGCTGATGGCTACAACAACCTTTAAGACTAATCAACCAGGCACCAAATCCAAATATTTTTCCAGCACAGAGTAGAAGTATTCTTTGCAGGGAAGAGGCTAATAAAACTTTTGCGTTGCATTCTGAATTTAGAATTAGCATCTGACAATCCCCTTGGAATTATAACTCTTGCATTGTTACACACTAAATAGCTACACTTGTCTTGTTAATAAAATCATAGTAATTGAGTAGCATTTTCATTAAGACAGGAGTGTGGTTCATTTTGTAGATGGATGAAAAAACAAGCTGAGATTCTACAGAAACTCTGTTTTCCCATTCACGTTGTGCAGCACCCCTATTAGTGGGAGATTGTTTTGAATAAACACATCAGCAAGTCACATACCATCGCTCCTTCTGGGGTCGCCACTACATGAGTCCCTACTGTGGGGGTTATCAGGTATTTGTCAGTTTCTTGGCTGCCTCATTAGCTGGCAAAGTGGCTGCACACACCCATGTTAGAGACCCATTTAATATTCCCTAAGTACATAGGGAAGACTGCGCCTGAACTAACAGTATCCTGAGGTAGAGGTGGACCCAGACAGAGCTTCATGAAAAATGTTCTCCCAACCTCACTGCATAATTTAAGACACGCCACATGTGTACACCATGCAAATTGAATCGTGATCTAATAAAACTTGGTGTAGAAACCAGAATCCAGGTTTGGTGTAGCTTCTTCATCTGTGAGAATTGGCAGGATGAGCTAACTGATCTGCAAGGGTGATAATCAGGAGTAGATAACAGCCATCGGGGTGCTCCTCAGTATCACCTTTTGAGATGTGCTTAAGCTCCGTGTGTGTTCTCTAGCCACTTGTGTTTAGGAACAAAACTGAGGTCTTAAGCTGTGGAGCAGGGTATGGATGAAGACAGTGGAGCATCTTGGCCAGTTGTCCACATCTGAACAAGGGCTCTCTGAGCCTCAAGTATGGAGAAGGGTCAGGGGTAAGCAGTAACTTGGTATCCAAATAAGAGCCTCAACTTAAAATAAAATTAGGCAACTATAAAAGGAAACTAGGTTGTGGGCCAGTTAATATTTCATAAAAGACTAAAATACCATTCTAGGACTCTATCCCACGCTTCTTTGAGCCATAGAAGTCATCAGTGCATTTGGCAATGTGGCTGAGCCAGGTACTCAGCACAGCACTAAGCTATAGGGGAGTCATAGTCCCTACATAAGTCATAGTCCTAAGTCATAGTCCCTACCTTCCAGAACTTTCAAATCTCCATTTTAACTATTTCCTTGGCAAATATTTATTTGGTATCATAAGAGGTGCTGAAGGGATAAAGAAAGATAAATCAGTTAGAGAATAAATGTGTCCTAGGGAGGATGTAATGTACAGTGTGGTGACTAGAGTTCACAACACTGTATCCTATATTTGAAAGTTGCTACAAGAGTAAATCTTAAAAGTTCTCATCACAAGAAAAAAAACTATGTAACTATGTGAGTGTTAAATAAACTTATGATGCTGATCACTTTGCAGTGTATACAAATACTGAATTGTCATGTTGTATGCCTGGAGCTAGTATAATATTACATGTCGATGACACCTCAATAAAAAAAGAAGGATGTGTGGTCTAGATCCTGCTTTCACAGTGTGATGGAAAGAACTTTGGCATCCGGCAGGCCTGGATTTGAATTGTGTCACTGCACTTACCATCCGTGTGGTTTTGGTAAATTAGACACCCTCTCAGGGTATTAAGAGCTTCAACTATACTCAAGAAGTAGGCTCACCTTTCGAATTTGGTGAGGATTAGGTGAGTCTATGCACACCAAATACCTAGCTTGGTGCCTGGCATGTAGAAGGTGTATTGTAGCTCAGATTGTCCAGGAAACAGACTCTAATTAAGATTTTGCCCTTGGCATGCAGAGGTGTGCTGGGGAGTACTCTCAGAGGAAGTCCCTGCTGGGGAGGTAGGGTTGCTTGAGGGAGGAGCTGACCTGCAACAAAGGACCCATCCCATCCCATGGGAAGCTCCAGAGCTGGATGGCCCTTTGGAGACATCCCGAGCCCAGGGTGCCAAGCCTTTGTCCTTCGTTGCCTTGCACTGACTTCCTGTCTCCGGGGAGGAGGTGTAAGCGTGGGTGAGGCAGCTTCCATCTGCTGAGGGCAAGTTCTGGGGAGGGACACAGCTGCAGGCTGTTGGCAGGCAGTACCCCCAGCAGCTGGGGGGATGTGTGAGCCGTCTGCCTGAAGGTGGGGTTTTGGCGGAGCACCACAGCATCCACTCGAGATGCTCCATAAATGTGAGCTCCCTTCACTCTTCTATATAATTCAAGATGTCTATAGCTCAATGGAGGTGATGAGGCGTGAGTATGAACACTGCTAAGTGCCAAGTACATGTGTCTTAGAAGAAGCACAGACACGTGGTGCAGAGGTTCAGAGAAATGAGACAGGGCTTTTGGTTGGGGTCACTCGCAGAAGGCTGGAGAGAGATGCTCTGGAAGCATGAAACAAAAAACAAACAAACAAAAAACCAAAAAAAAAAAAAAAAAAACCCGAAAAAACCCAACCAGCCTAAGAAAGTCCTTCTTCCTATGCAACACAGACTAGTAGTGCTGAGTGATTTCAGAGGAAAAGGGGCTCTGGAAAGGTGGGAGAAGTTAAGGAAAGTTTTGTGGTTGTGTGTCTGTGGACCAACTCATGAGAATCTGTGGTCATGCTCATGAACAAGGAAGATCCCAGGATCCAGTAGGACTGGCTGCATCTGCATTGGAAATATACAGTTTTAAGCTCTCGAGACAATATACTGATGTACCCTGAAAGTTTGGGGAATCCTGATTTGCAGCTCCTTGTTTGTTCCAGACAAACAAGCTTCCTAATAGAGCTCTCTGGAAATGAAAGTATAGAGTTGACTATATGAAGTCTAAACTCACATAGCGAATCGATGGCAGTCAAGATAAAACATGCATCCAAGATCCTCAGGCGAGGTGGGAAAGATTACTTTCTTCTTAACATTTTCTTAAGCTAACAGTACCTTTCCCAGTCAGACTTACCCACAGACTGTATTTTACATAGAGCACCTTATAGCACCGATGTTTCAGATGGTAAAATACACAGTCAGTGAAGAGGGAACTGTGGAGGGAATGGACCTTCCCCTTCTTAGGAAAACATTTGTATCTACATTTGGCATGAATGCATTCCCTCCATAACTGTGAGCTTGTCAAGGGCAGAGAGAGGTTGGGTTCATCTCTGTACATCCCCCTTAACCAGAATAATTTCTAGTGGACTCTAGGTGCTCAATAAAGCAAACATTTCACTCACTGTAGTTAGTCCCTGAAGCCGGCTTTGCAGAATCAGTGTCTGGAGAACTGTGGCCAGGTGCCCCCATCTCTTTGCTTCCCTCAACCCTGTGCATGGGCCCGAGTAAGAGCAACAATACCTCTGAGATATAGTATGGCCCATCTGAGTACTCTGACATTCCCTAGCATGATCTCCAAGGGAACACTCACCTAAAGAAGAACTTTCTGCTTCCTACATATCAGATCTTGGGATCATCCTGCCTAAAGTTGGGCTGAAGGCTTTGTAGCCACTCCCCAGAATGGGAATTCTGTATTCTTTGATCCTTCCCTCACCCCCATTTTCTTTCCTGATTTTGGCCCCCTCTCTTACCTTGTATTCCCCTATGCATATATATCTCTCTCCTTCTTTCTCTTTTTCTCAAGGCAGTTTTAGAAAAGTCATGTGAGCACTGCCCTTGAGGTCTGCAGGCTTGAGTGTCCCTCTGTCTCTTCCCTGCTGTACGTCCACGGGGAAGTTGATCAGGTTTTCTAAGCCTCATTTCCTTCCTCTGCTGAATGGGATCGTCCATGTCGGTATCCAATTATACCTTCATTATTTACAGAGTGATTGTGAGAGTAAATAAAATATTTGTGAAACTATGCAGATAGGACGCATGTTATGAAGCATGAAGTATCATTGTCACTTCCTATCTTTATTCTGCCATGTGCTTTTCTTAGAAAGTGTGCTTAAGGAGAGTAGAAAAATACACAAAGGAAGGACAGAAATGAGAGCATTCATGCCAGAAAAATGCTTTGGATCTCAGTGATAGACTCAGCTCCTTTGGCAGGCAGAGTCCAAGTAGGACTCCTTCCGAAATTTGATCAAGTGATGCACACTTATTGATGTAGCATTAAAAAAAAACCCATTTACTTATACTCAGCAGCCTAATGTGTCCCATATCTGTAAAATATTAACTTAGTGTAGTTCATAATACATTCTGGGAGATGTGGAAAGGATGTAAGGAAGAGGGGGGAAGAGGTTGGAAGGAAACGGAATGAGGAAAAAGGAATAGAGGATCAAGGATGGTTGATGTAGAAGCCAAAGAGGAAACGAGGGACAAAAGAGATGGGAGGACCTCAAAAACTAATGATGTAATGTATGGTGATTAACGTCACATAATAATAATAAAGAAAAGAGAGATGGGAGGAATACCACAGGCTCTGTGAGAAACAGCGGTGGGATTATCAGTCAGTGCCTGAGAGTGAAGGTCCTTGGGGCTCATAAGAAAGCTGACTTAGTTTCAGTGCTGAGCATGGGCCTTTGGGCCTATGAGGTACGTTGGATAGTCGTAGAGTAAAAAGCTCCAGTCCCTCAGGTCCACACTTGAAACACCTGGAGGCCTTGTTTTGTTTGAGGTGATGAGAACTGGGCTGAGGGACAGGCCAGGGTTTCTCTCTCTATAGACAGCTCAGGAATTGTCTGGGCTCTCAGGCCACCAGCGGTCCTGCCTCTCCTGCATGCACTCCTGGAAGAGTTCACCAAGGTGGCTCAAAGCAGGGACATGGAGACTTACTCAATAAGAGAGCCTAAGCCAGGGAAAGAGGGATAGCATCCCAACTTCACAGATCTGCCGAATGGAAGGAGTGTGTAAGGCTGCTGTTTAGGTGAACAACTCATCATCATGTGAGTCCAAGTCTCAACTCTACCATTGCAAGTTGCCAGATCTTGGGTGATCCACTTCTCCTCTCATGGTCCGGGGTTCTCCATCTCTAAAGTGAGCCTCAAGCCTGCTGTTCCATATGGTTCTCTGGTATCATCTTGGGATTTGCCTACTGGTTGTGCCAGTGCTCATGGAGTATTAGATGGCTGTCCACTCTTGCTTGTTCCATCAGTGATAAGAATGATGGCTCTACTGATGTCTCAAGAAGAAATGCTTTTGACTGAGGGACTGAGAAAATCCAAAATGTCTTTAGATATTAGGACATTATCAGTGGTTTATCTGTACTATCCTGAGTCTGACTAAAAAGAATTTATTAGGTGATGTTGCATAATATAGTGGGATTCCACATTTAAGAAGTGTGTGTCATATATTTATTTCTCTCTGTGTCTGTTATCTATCTATCTATCATCTATCTGTCTATCTATCTATCTATCATCTATCTATCATCATCATCTATCTATCATCTATCATCAATCCATGCACCCATCTATTGTAATCTTGCACTTATTTGTATCACTGTTGTATTAATGTCTATCTCCCCTACCAAGTGGTATACTTCAATAGTGCAGGAACCATATCTGTCTCATTCACTCTAAGTCAACTCTGTTGGGAGCATAGTGTCCAGCACAGCACATGCTTATAAAATTTTATTGAATGAATGAGTGATCCATGTGCACCCTATTCCTTATTCCTGGTCACTTTTAATTTCTGATGTCTCTATCCCTGTCTGGCTGACCTGTACTGCAATGGCTTTTACATGTTTAATTTTTTATTGAGATATAATTCACATACCATAACGTGCATCCATTTAAAGTGCATAATTCAACGGGTTTTTGTGTATTCACACAGTTGTGCCACCATCACCACCATCTAATTCTGAAACATTTCCATCCCCCCTAAAAGAAACCCTGTAACCATTGGCAGTCACGAACCATTCCCCCTCTCACCTGGCCCTGGCTATTGCTAATCTACTTCCTGTCTCTACGGATTTGCCTGTTTTGGACATTTCAGACAGGTGGAATTATACAGGATGTGGTCTTTTTTGTCTGGTTTCTTTTACTTCAGGTGTTTTCAATGTTCAACAACGATGTAGCATCTATCCATACTCCCTTCCCTTTTATCACTGAATAATGTTCCATTGTATGAATGTCCATATTTCATTTATCTATTCATCAATGGATAGACATCTGGGTTGTTTCTCTTTTTAGGCTCTTATGTATAGTGCACCTATGAATATCCCTCCGCAAGTTTTTGTGTGGACATGTTTTCAATTCTCTTGAGTATATCCTAAGAGTGGAATCGCAGGATCATTGTTTCATTTACAGTTGTAGATGTCACTCTGGCTTTTTATTTGTGTTCACTCTTTCTTCTTTCTGTTTTCCCTTGGTGAGAATACTTTGTTTTCATTTTGCTATAGAGATGAGAACCACAGTCATCACCTGATTGTGCCTTGCTGTGTGTGTGGGTAGCTGACTATAAATTGAGAACATGAACTCAATTATGGAAGTTCTCTTCCACAGTCAGCCACCTATTTCAACCAGGGATATACCTGGGTATTGGGAACAACATAGACAAGGCTAGTCATTTCACTCTCTGCCACTTACTGTTACCTCATTTGTTCCCAGAAGGTCCCCAAAGAACCATCTTAAAGATGGTTCAGAGCACTAAGGCTCCTTGATGGCACATTAAGTGAAAAGCCCATGGACCAGGCTGATTCCATGGGATAAGGATAGAGATGTTTACTTTTGCATAGCAAAGAGGTGATCTGGTATCTTGGAACTTCTTGCTCATCAGACCAATAATGGAGGAAATAAGGGGTGGGTTTGAACGAGTGTGCTGACCATCGGAATACTTCTTGGCTGTCAGCTAGTCCAATGCAGTGCTGGGGAATGATAATGCTTGATGCCCAGTTAAAAGGTTCCAATCAATGAGAGGAAACTCGTCTATGCAATGGAAAACCCTTCACTGTGTCTGATAGATGCAGCAGGAGTGCAAAGTCATAAAGAAAAGAACAAAAATTTGCTTGCCAATTCCCTGAAAGATCCCTTTTAAGCATTGAGATTTCTAGAGCTGGGGCGGGGGGTAACTCAGATGTCATCAGATAGATTATTAATGTTTCAAGAATTGCAGAATCATAAAAGTTAAATACGGAGAGTAGCTATTAAGCTTTTCTAATACCTCTGCTGCCAATACCTGCTCCTTTCTCCTTCCCCTCCATGCCGTCAGGTAGGTTGTCGGGTCTGGCTTGAAATGATACCTATGATTGATTCTCCTTCCCCTCCATGCACTCAGATAGGTTGTCGGGTCTGGCTTGAAAGGGTACCTATGACAGCTTCTTCCTTTGCTATAGGTGTCTCCGGTGCGGTTTGACAGGATGTTGGTCAGAGGGTTTTCCTAAATCAGGGAAGGAGAGGCAGAAGTGAGAATGTTCTGGTGCAAAGCTCAACAGCAAGTCAGTATCTGCTGGGGGAGGAGGATCTGGAATCCGTAGCTTCAAGATGTCACTCAAGTCAGGTGGACAACCAGGGTCTTTAATTTCCTGGAAGCTGCTCCTAACGTTGCTCATAATTGGAGTGGGTGGCTACTCATGGGGCTTCATTTGAGATGCGCCCGGAGGCCCTCCCTTCCTCTTTAGCTTGTGCATGACTATCTGAAACCCACCATTAACAATTCTTCCCTTTGGGTGAAGGTAGGATTCCCTATTAAAAGGCAAACCCTCCTGAGAAAAAGACCCCATTAACCCTGATAATCATTTACCTTGATATATGTTTAAGCATCAGATCCTTTCCAAACAGCAGCTCTCGAGGACAGACTTGGATGGGACTAGGGTGAGAGCCGGGTAGGAAGGTGGAGAGGAAGAGCTGGCTTTGCAGCAGAAGCACATTCTGTGGGAAGCTTGTGTCTTTGAGCAGCAGAAGGTACTTGTGGGGCAGAAAGATCAAACAAGGTGAAGGGCAAGTCTGGGCTCCCCTTTGGCATTATATCGACCCTAGCCAGTTTTCAGCCCCTGCACATCACAGCCACTGCTGCTGGCTGGTACAAGATGCGCCCCGAGGTATGTACCAGGGCTGACTCTCCATGCATCCTTCTCTCCTGACCCTCGGCCTAGCGCAGAATGGTGAAGAGACATCAAAACCACTCTGCACCATCATTTCATTTGGAACCCTGAGCTAACTTCCAATTGACTTCACACCACTGATGATCAGGCAGGCCTCTGGGTCTGCAGACGGTCAGAGGTTGCAGGCAGAGTCCTTGTCCCAGTGTGTGGTGGGAGGAACGATGGCCTCAGGAAGTTGTCCATGGCTTCCTCATCCCCAGAAACTGTGGACAGTCACTTTACACAGCAAAGGGGACTCTGCAGATATAATTAACTTACAGATCTTGAGATGGGCAGATTATCCTGGATGGTCTGGGTAGGCCCGTGTCATCATAAGGGTCCTGAAGAGCAGAGAATTTTTCCCAGCTGTGGTCAGAAAGAGACATGATATGGAAGAATGACTCAGAGAAATGTGAGGCTCCTGGCTTTGAAGATGGAGGAAGGGGGCCACGAGCCAAGGAATGTAGAAAAAGGAGTGAAAGGATTCTTCCCTGGAGCTTTCTAGAAAGGAAGGCGCCCCTGCCAACACCTTGATTTTAGCCCAGTGGAGATTCATGTCGAAAATCCGACCCACTGAATTATGAGATGCTATATCTGAGTTATTTCCAGTCACTAAGTGGGTGGTAGTTTGTAACAGCAACAATAGAAAACAAAATACCATTACAAAACTCTCGATGAGTTCATCCCTCCTGTCCTCCTCGGTCGCTTCCAAAATAAAGACCCTCTTGCCATTTCCTCCCTCTTAGCCATTCATTCCCGCTTGGCTCTCTACTTCCTCACCCAGCTCAACTACCCAAACATTTCTACTCTATGCCTTGAAACCACTTTCCATGAATAATAATAGAAACCATGGATTGAATACTTATTTTAACATTATTTTATTTACCTTCCATAGATTATAAAGCACTTTGATCTTACATATGTAGAAACTAAGACTGAGGGATGTAAAGCAACTTGCCTGAGGCCACCCAGCAGGGGGTGGTGGAGATGGGGTTCAAATCCACATCCACAGCCTGTGTTCTTGGCCTCTATTCCAGTGCTTCCCAAAGGGTATATCATAGAACAATCATGAAGGGTATGAATATGCACCAGGAGGAAAGTGGCGTCCGTGGCCTGCTGTTCAATTCTGGCTCCCATTTCCTCACTGTTGTCGGCTTAGGCCCAAATCACCCGTCAGGTCCTGGGTTAGCAGATTCTTCTCCACCCTGAACTTGTCGTCCTCTTGGGGCTTTTATGTTTGTGCTGAGGATCCATCTGGTGGTCTTGATTCACAATCCTCTCCTCTGGCACCTTCATCCACCACCCACACCACTACCCTACCCAAGACAGATCCATTTCTAATACGGCAGCTGCACTCTCTCACCCCAAACTACTAAACACAGAAACTCTAAGGGGGTAGGCAGGCTTTGCTGTGAAAACCTCCCCGGGGAGTCTGATGGTGGAGGTGGTTGAGAACCATTGCTCAAAAGTAACCTGGACTCTTGGGGGATCCCCTCACCCTCCCTAAGCCATGCCTTCTACTGCTTTCTTCCTCTCGCATTTTTGCACTGCTGTACCCTGCAAATGCCCCCAAATCTGGGTAAGTCTAACTCCTGTCTTCATCATTGTTTTAGTTAGGAATCTTGGCATAGCCAGTAACAGAAATCTTCTTTGGCCAAGCTAAGAAGATTTTGGAAGAAATTTTTTATAAAAAGCTGCGAGTATTAAAGAAAGAGGCTGGAGTATTAAAGAAAGTCAAGGACATCCTCTGTAACATCAGTTCCACTTCTCTTTTGGCTTCTACTTCATTCTTCTCTGGCAGCAATACATAGATATATATATATACATATATTGTATAATGACATACATATATTGTATAATTATATGTATCATATTTTTTTCTGTTTCTCAGTCGTTGCGGCAAGAGGTGGCTCCCACCGATCACTTCTGAAATTTGTAACTGGAGGGAAAGCAAACTGAGATGGGAGCTTTCAGACCCAGTTTTAAGTTCCTGAGGCAGGGGATTCTCATATCCCAAGACTGGATCAGGTTCTTGTCCCAGGAACAGTCAACTGTAACCTATAAACAAGGGGTCAACTGGCAGGAACTGGCTGCTCCCTAAGTAACTCAGGTCCCTACATGAGCAGAAGGGACGTGGTAGAGGCAGTTCTCAGGAAAATGTAGGATAGGAGGGAGCACCACCAAGACAATAGTAGGGTTGCTTCATATCCTTGAGGAAATATACCCAAATCTGACAAGTAGTACCATAGCAGATTTTGTGTAGTGTCAGCTGGGTCTGTGACAGAGTTCCATGACCCTTTTCTTCATGTGCAGTCAGTTAATTTCTTGGTCACCGAAGCTGATTCCAAACCTTTCCATAACCTTTTCCCCTGTCTTACTTTACAGAAAAAGTCGAAACCACCGCACACAAACTCCTCTACTCCCAGTTTCTACCGGGTGAGAAAGCGACGTACACCCACACCTTCAGTCTCAGGGGCTTTCTCCTGTCACTTTCTGCTCTGGTAGCCAGTCCTCTGTCATATGGCTTTATCTGCTTGTCCTGCAGCTGCTTCCTCCCGCGCCTGTAACTACAGCCACGATCTGTGGCTCAGCCTTTCCTGTAAATCTCCCTAGGACCCCAGCTTCCTCATGCTCATCTCACAGACTTCTGCCTTCAGATTTTAATTTCCCATTTCATCCTCCATACGCTCAGTCTGGCTTCTGCCTGCCCCCTCCCCTCCCCACACCAGTGCCCAGCAACCTCTAAAGCGAAGGTCACCGATGACCTCCTAACTGCCAAACTCAGTGGGTGACTTCCAGCATTTGTGTCAATGCGCCTCGCTGTTGCCTTTGATACGATCTTCCAAATATGTCTCAAATCATTGCTTTTCTCTCTGTCCCTGTGGCCATGCCCGTCCCTCTTCAATCTTCCCTGAACTCTTATAATAGTGCCCTTATGTTTTACCCAACTCTTCCTACTGCTATTCAAGTTATTTTTCTAGAACAAAATCTGATCAAGCTACCGTCCCATTAAAAACCCTTCCATGGCTCTCCATAGCCCACCATGTGGGTTCAAAATCCTTCACAGGGCACGTAAGGCTTTTCATGCCATGGACTCCACCAACCTTTCGGTCACATCGTCTACCCTCTCATCTGCCTGCTGTGTCTGCGAACACCTGGCTGCTTGCAGCTCCCTAAACAAGCCATACTCTTCACAGACTCCGCCCTCCGCCACTGTGCCCTGGCACGTTTCTCTATTTTTAATTCTCAGCTCAAAGACCCCCACTTTAGTGAAGCCTTTCCTGACTGCCCCAGGCAGAGTTCATTGTTCTCCTCTTCATGATTCCCATGCCCCTGTCTGTTCCTCCATTGTAGGGCTTCTCGCATTACATATTTATGATTTCTTGACACGTCAGCTTTTCCCACAAGATCACAAGCTCCTCAAGGGCAAAGGAGGGAGTTTAATCATTCTCAGTCAATAACTAGGTAATAAATGAATAAATAAATGGGAAGGGGGTAGCCATGGAGACTGGGTTGGAAAGCTAGTGGCGTGAGGCAACGGATGTTGACCTGGGAGACGGGACCACAGAAATGTAGACAATCTCTACCTCCTGCACTTGGTATCCTCTATTCATATTCAACCTGTTTGCTTCTCTTGCGCAGTGCCTGATTCAGGTCAACAGCGCCCCCTTCATATTTGCATCTGCTTCATTTGATAGCTCATATCCATGTGTTACTCAGCTACTTCTGGCTTCTACCTCTTTACTTTTCTCCTTAAAATCCAATTTCAGAAAGCAAGTTGAGGAGTTCAGCCACTGAAAGATCTTCATTGATTTATTTTGCCTTCCTTATTTATTAATGGAACCACTTTCTCCTTGATATTTCTTCCCCCCGCCCACTCTGATGTATTCGTAAAAGCTCTGCTCCTTCCTTTTAACCCCTATGCATTAGCTTACCCCAGGCTATGGGTTTCCTTCTCTTGCCTTTTCCTATCTATCCGCTCTGACTCTGGTTGAGGAACTTTTGTGTCTCCTTCTCGAAGTCCCTGTATCCAGCAAAATTTTCTAGTGGTCTTAAATCTTCCTGTTGCTCCCTAAAGAAGTCACTCTGTGGACTTCTTCATCTTTGCATCTTGCTCTTTCTAATGGTTTCCACTCTTGATGAGCACAGTGGTGAAGAGCACGATCTTGGAGCCAGACTGCTGGGGTTTCAACCTTAGCTCTACCAATTACTAAGTGTAGGACCTTGCTCAAATTCCTTAAATTATTTTATTTTAAAGATTTTATTGATTGATCGGTTGATTGATTTAGAGAGAGTGTGAGAGCAGGAGGAGGAGCAGAAGGAGAGAGAGAATCTCGAGCAGACTCCACACTGAGTGCAGAGCCAGATGCGGGGCTCAATCCCACAGCCCAGAGATCATGACCTGAGCCAAAACCAGAGTTAGACACTCAACCCACTGAACCACCCAGGTGCCCCTCAAATTCCTTAAATTCTTTGCACCTTAGTTTTCTCTTTGGCGAAAATGGGCTTAATAAGAATACCTACTTCCTGAGCTTGTTGTGAGGCTTAAGTTTATTGAAGGCTATAACATATACAGAAGAGTTCCCCGTATAGAACATGCCTCCCCCAACCCTGGGTGGGGAGCGGGCATTAACTCTCTACTGTTCCACCCCCACTGCCTCGCTCACTTTCCTGTTGCTGTGTGGAGTGTGTTCTCTGGTTGGCTAGTGTGAGCATTCAGGGTCAACTCCTCTGAGCAGAACATTTTTCTAGGCACTCTATGTATAATGAGCAGAAGATGGACACGGAGGTAAAGAAAAGCCAGAATCTATTTACAAACCATGGGGATTGTAACAAAAGAACTGGAAGTGACCTTTAATTAAGTGCTCACAGGGCTGCGCAGTGTGGTAGGTGCCTCGCATCGTTCCTGGTGTATCTTTTCTTCCTCGCGGCCGTTGTTTAAGGTGGAAATCATGATCTCTGGATTTTATAGAGGCAGGAGTTGATGTACAACAAGGTGAAGGTTGTTGGCAGCAGAAGCGGGGCTGGAAACCAGATTGGGCTGCCCGAAGAGCCCATGTGCTGTGTCACATGGCTGCACCCTGTTCCAAAGGAATGCGTCATATTATTATTCTGTGAGGGGATGTGAGGTGATTGCAAGAAGGAACTGGGGCCAGGCATGTGCTTGTTCCAGTGAGAGTGTGAGAAGAGGAGGCCCTGGAGATAAGTGTGTCAGTGCCCCAGTGTTTGTTTTATTTTGCTCTGGGCGGGTGGCGCGGCAGGGCACACTCAGCACGTGGCCATGACCTTGACTAGCAGCCCGGTGAATGCCTGTGGGGTGAATTCCTGAATGGAGAGCGTGGCCAGGGCCAGGGCGGTAACAGTTCTCCGGGAGCTGCCTCAGAGCGGGCTGTGGGAGGGGGAAGCCGGCAGGAGGCCCCGGGGCCAGTGGGTCCTCCGGGTCAGAGCCTGTGCAGGGCACCATGGTGGTGAGGACTTCAGGAGGGGACAGAGTTGGATGGGACACGCGGTCAGGGGGACCTGCTGGGGGCTGCCTACTGTGACTGGCTGCTTGGGAAGGGTTTGTTTGGCTCATTATGAAAAGTTCAGCGAGGCCCTATCAGCCACTTTCCTGCCTCGATGATGGTGGGCCTGGGGTAGTTTCGTCCATCCTGTGTGCCCCATGAGGTCTGCAGTGAACGCTGAGGGGCGGGTGGCTGACCTGGGCTAAGCCACCCACGGGAGCACCCCTGACCTGCCCAGGATTCAGGGTGACCCATTGGAGGTGGCCAGGCAACGCAGGTGAGGCCTTGTGGTTAACAAGGGAGCCCTTCTGGAATCCACACTCCTTGCTATGACCTGAGGACCGGTTCTGGACTCTGACCTGAAACACACTCCTCCCCATAAGCCTCCTTTCTGTTCCTCAGGGGCGGAAGCTCATTTTTGCCTCAGGCTTTTGTACTTGCTCTGTCTGCTTAAAATTGTTTTCTCTGGCTCCTAAAGGGGCTGGCTCCTTTGTCTAAATCAGTTCGTCACCCCTACCTCTTCCTCTGGTGGGTTCTCCTCACTGGCCCATGAGATACAGTGACCCGCCCGGTATCATCATTATCACATTGCTCGGTTTCATTTTCATTTATTATTATTCAAAGAATCTGGTTGGTTTGTTCCCTTGCTTAATGTGTCTTCCCTGGGAGTCTAAGCTCTAGGGGAACAGAAGCCTGGTCTGATTTGTCCATTGTTAGGGCCCTACTTCTTAGGGAAGTGTCTAGCACATAGTGGGTGCTCCATAAACATCTTTGGAACAAACAAATGAAGCCGAGCATCACTCTTAATGTACTAACCTTGGTTTTACATGAACGCTCAGTCTCTGTTGCCAGTAAATTTCACTGATTTCTGGTTCAACATACTAGTGCACAGTTTTATAACTACGAAACAATGGAATTTAGTTGAATGCAACGCCAGGAATAGAGTTGGATTTTTGTAAGATCGCAAAAGGGAGTGTAAACCACATGATCTGAAAATACTACAATATGATTTACTGTAAAATGAAAAAAAGCAGGTCACCAAACAGCATTTTTATAAATATTGTTTTCTTATTTCTCCATTTAATAAAGAGAAAAGCCACCTTGATGCTCATTTGGGGTTCAGCACTTAAAAAGTTCAAAACTGAGAACCAGTGAGGAAATTCAATCCTGCCTATTCATTTGGAAATGTTCCTTTGGAGAATTTCCTGTTCATGTTTTTACTGGTTAGAATACACTTTAGTTCTTTCCCAAAGCGGCTTTCCTTTCTTTTTCTTGATTGTAAGGAAACACAGTCAGCCCAGACCTTTGTTTCTCAGATGTCTTGATGGAGAGGTATCACCAGGAAGGCCCGTTCATCGCTGGTTTTAACCTTCAAGCTGCCTCACAGCACTTCCCTCCTTTATCTTTCGTGCTCTGACTTGCCATTCTTTTCCTAGTCCCCTTTCTTCTCTTGCTTCCAGAACATCTTTATTTCAATGCCCTGCCTACACTTGGAATTTAGCATACCAGAACAGCCCAGTATCTCAGGGCCAGAACCAATAGCTCCTCTCCAATTCCCAAAGGGCCTTCAGAAGTACTGTTTACGCTTTTGTCCCTGAGAAGGAGGATCTTGGGATTACTTTGTACTCCTTTTTCTATAA
Organism: Zalophus californianus; assembly: GCF_009762305.2. NCBI lineage: Eukaryota > Metazoa > Chordata > Mammalia > Carnivora > Otariidae > Zalophus > Zalophus californianus. The sequence goes on from NC_045608.1 coordinate 47,345,691, forward strand.
GAGCATGTAATGAACAGTGTCCAAGGTCTCCACTCTTTGGTGGTGGTGGAGGAGCCCCTAAGGACTTCCTGCTTTTGCTTCGGTCTTGGGCAGGAGGGCAGTGTCCCTATTGGGTCTATTGATATTCCTGCTGTCTCGTTCAGTGAACCTTGGTATCTGCCTCTCTTGTTCACAGAGCACAGTCAGTCTCTGCACTTGGGCTGGTTGATGAAAATGCCTCTTTTTTTCCATGCCCTTCTGCTCCAGCTCTGCTCTCCTCAGTGGGAGGGTCTGGTCTTGGCCTCCCAAAGTAACAGCTCTGCTGTTAATGGAGATGCCGGCCCTAAGGTTTCTCAGCAGGCCGATCCCTGTCTCAGGTGCATGTGTCAGTGACCCCTGGGCCTGTGTTTGCCCCTCCCCCAGCACTCGCTTTTCCAGGAGCACTCAAAGCCAGATATACACTTGAAGCTTATAACTTCTGAAATATTTTTCTTTTAAAACAACTCCTTCAAACGGAACATGACTTAAACAATTCCTTCAAAATGTGCCACTCTTTACTAACAATTTTGAGCACAGGATTAGGCAGTTTCTTTCATCCAAAAATATGTGTTGAAAATCTAGAATATACAGCGACTGAGCTATACCCTGGGCAGTCCAGATGACATGAAGCTCACAGTTGTGAGGAAGGCAGGCATCGATGAAACAGTCCTCCGAGGATATATGCTTACTATGGTGATGAGTGCTAAGAAAGGAAAGGACAGGGTGCTATGAGAGAAAATAACTCACATGAGTGACCCTATTTAGGGTGCAGAGCCAAGAACTCACTGAGGAAGTGATTTTAACCTGCAACTTGGAAACTGAGTAGGGGCTAGAGAAGCAAAAGAGAGATTGTGGGGATAAGGCACAAGGTTAGGCAACTACATGCAAAAGATGTGAAGAGCAATGAGCTTGTTTCTGTGCTGGAACTTGAATGCCAGGGCTGGTGGAGAGAATGAATCAGTCAGTGAGAATGGGGGACATGAGGTGAGGTTGGAGAGATGGTCAAGGGGATTTTGTAGGCTATGTTCGGAATGTACATTTTAGTTAAAAACAAATGAAAGCTATAGGTGGAATTTAAGCAAGGAAGTTAACGTTTACAATCTGGAGAATGGATTGGAAGGAGTAGAGTGTGGAGTCAGGGAGACCAGTTAGAAATTTATTGCAGGGGAGGTGGTAGAGGTGGGGAAACATGGATTGATTCAAGAGATACTTTGGAGATAACCATGAGGGTCTTCAGTGTTAGATTAAATGTGTGGTGTTGCGGCGGGGATGGGTTGTCAAAATAAGCCTTGAATTTCTGCCTTGAGGTCTTGGTTGCGTAGGGAGGTCCCTCAGTGATGTTGGTTAAGATTTGGAGAGGAACAGATTTGGGGGCTGGAGGTCAAGAGTTAAATTCGGGACTGGTTGGTTTGAGATGTCTTAGATATCAAAAGGAGATGTCATGTTGATGGATTGCTATACAGAAATGGGGAGGAAATAAATATTTGGGGACATTGGCATAATGATGGTAGTTAAAATGACAGGAGTGGATGAGATTGTCTGGGAAGAGAAGAGAGAAAAGACTCTTAGCACCAGTTTGCCTTTGTCTACATGATGCTAAATAACTGATCAATTATGTCAATAAATCAACAATTTCTTATTGACTTGAATTGTCTGTTTAACTGGCTTGGCCCTTCATGTGCAAGCCCTAGGAACTCTTGATTTGAACATGTTGTATAAATTACCATTTCTCTTTCCTTCTTGGGAATCATCTCTCATAGCAACAGAGAGAAAGAAAATTAATTCAACAGTTTCTTGCCCCCTTCCCCCCAACTTTTGGGTGAAACTAAAAGATAGAAACAGTCTCTGGACTCCAAACTATGTGAAAGCTTTTGAAAAGAGCTCAGATGTAGCAGAAGCCATGAGGAAGAAAGGGAAGAAACACAGAGACTAGAGAGTGATACCACGCCGCAGAAAGTGCCAGAAAGAAAATAGTTCTCCATGGCAAGAGGTTCCTGCCCAGAACATACATCTGTTTTGTCTCCCTAGACCTAGTTTGGTTCAGAGAAACAGCGGAAGTGGGACCATACAAAGACTCACACAGACATGCCATATTGGCAGGAAACTTCCATCTCTGTGGCAGTAGAGGAGAAAAATCTCTGGGTTATAAAACCTGTCAACTGGAAGACTACCCTGACTTTTCTCTCATCTCCAGGAAACTCCTGGATAGAGTTGGTCCAGGGAGATCTAACTCATTCAATAATGAGCAATAAAAATAAGTTAGCACAATATTGACATCAAGATACTAAAAGAAAACAGAAGAAATGAGCAGCAACAAGAAGAAGACCTAGTCAGAATCTGTAACTGTAGAGTACATAAAAATTATGACTAAACATTTTGCCATGATTTTTTTTAAAAAAGGAAATAATTGCCTTTATAGAGGAAGCCCCTCCCCCTTCCCCAAATGTAGGAAATCAGGGGAGATAGGGCAAGGAGATGAAGTATGAGTTAGCAGGAAAAATGGGGAATAAAAAAAAAGCATCATCGAAATGAAAGCCAAGTTGAAAGGAGCATAACAATGGACACCAGGGAACACGTAGTAAGGAATCTAGAAAGTAGAAGGGAGAGAAGCTAACAAAATAAATGGAAACAAAGTGGAAGTTTAAAGGGAATAAAGAGAAAAAAAGATAAATGGAAGACAAAAGGCAATCCAAAATTCCGAAAATTAGAGTCTCCAAAGACAAAAACCCAAATAATGAAACTTTGAAAAACTGAAAAATAACATAAAATTATATGACGGAACTGAGATTGCCGCATCAATCAATATAAATGAGCTTAACTCTCCCACTAAAAGACAATATTTCCAGCTTTACTTAAAAAGGGAAGCCTAACTCTGGATAAGAGCCAACCCTAAAATAAAGTGACTCAGAAAGGTTGCAAATAAACTAATGGGCAAATGAAAACAGTAAGAAAGCAAGCACTGAGACGTGAACATCAGCCAAGGTAGAACGCAAGCCAAAAGGCATTAACTGAGTCAAAGAAGGGATTTATTTATAATACTAAATTATGCAATAATGCACAATAAAGATATCAGTCATGATAGCTATACACCGAACCCCATAGTATCACTATTCATAAAGTAGAAATAACAGAAAATAAAGGAGAAAAAGATGGAAACATAGTAAAATAGGAGACATGAAGTGTTTCTCCATTGGACAAAGGGGCAGCAAAATAGGAGACAGGGCTGAAACACAAAATTAAAAAAAAAAAAACTTCCATTAGAAATTTTTTTTTTAAAGATTTTATTTATTTATTTGAGAGGGAGAGAATGAGAGACAGAGAGCACAAGAGGGAAGAGGGTCAGAGGGAGAAGCAGACTCCCTGCCGAGCAGGGAGCCCGATGCGGGACTCGATCCCGGGACTCCAGGATCATGACCTGAGCTGAAGGCAGTCGCTTAACCAACTGAGCCACCCAGGCGCCCCTACCATTAGAAATTTTAAAGCTTGCTCTTTAACAGCTCTTGGACCTATAAGGAAATGAAAACTCCAGTAAGAAAACATTGATAATTGGGGCACCTGGGTAGCTCAGTCGGTTAAGCGTGTGCCTTCAGCTCAGGTCATGATCTCAGCATCCTGGGATCAAGCCCTGCGGTGGGCTCCCTGCTCGGTGGGGAGCCTGCTTCTCCCTCTCCCTCTCCCTCTCCCCCTCTCCTGCTTGTGCTCTCTCTCTCTCTGTCTCAAATAAATAAAGTATTTTTTTATTTTATTATTATTTTTTTAAAGATTTTATTTATTTATTTGACAGAGAGAAAGACAGCGAGAGAGGGAACACAAGCAGGGGGAGTCGGAGAGGGAGAAGCAGGCTTCCCACTGAGCAGGGAGCCCGATGCGGGGCTCGATCCCAGGACCCTGGGATCATGACCTGAGCTGAAGGCAGCTGCTTAACCAACTGAGCCACCCAGGCACCCCAAAATCTTTTTTTAAAAAAGAAAACACTGATAATTAAAGCATTGCTTTTCAGAGTCTAACGGATACGGCAAAACCAAAGAGTAAAATTAAACCAATTAGGGAGTGGTATCGTGAATACATACTCAGTCTTCTTTCCAAGCAGAATGACATCAAATCTAGTCAGCGTTGAAGCGAGAGCCGATTTGGCTGTCCCACAGACGTTGTCTCAGTATAGAGGTGTCCGTTTTTCTTTTGGAAATATTTGATAGTCTGTCTTCCACCCTTTTTTGGAGACATAGACTTAGGGATTATGTGAGGAGTTAGCTAAGCACTTCTGTCTTCCTCTGTCCCCCAGGTGAACAGAGATGGAGAGGCAGAGGGATGCATGCCTCAGGAAGGTGATGGAACACACGAAAAAAGACAGTTGGAGGAAGGTTTATTTATACAGATGTGGATAAGGGCAGTGATTTTCAACCTTGGCCGACATTAGAATCACCTGGAGAGCTTTTAAAAAGTATCAGTGTCCCTGGCCTTTCCTTTTGTAACACTTTATAACAATTTGTGTTTACTTTATCCATGTCTGTCTTCCTCAAGACCTTAAGTTTCATAAGAGCAGAAACCTCTTCCATTGGGATGCCCAGTGTCTAGTTCAGTGCCTGCTCAGTCATTCCAGAAATTTTAATTTAATTGCTCTCATGTGAAGCCCATACATTTGAAAGAGCTCTCAAGGAGTCCAAGGAGCAGCAGGGTTGGGGACCACCGGTGTCGCAGGTCCTTGAGGGATGATATAGGAACAAGGGCTCACCGGATACTGGCTGTTATTGCCCTAAAGCTCAAAGGGATTAGCAGAAGGAAGGGCTGGCTATTGGATCCTGGACGTGTAGACCGGGTCACCCTGAGAAGAGCAGTAACCTTTGATCAAGACACAGAACCAATCTGAGGCAAAGTTGCAGTACTGGGGAATGATGGGACTCCATCGCGGAACACAGCATGTTTGATTTGCCAACCATTAAAGGGCCACGAACATGACTGTAGATACACGGTGCATTCGCACCTATCCGTCGTACGTAACATGCACCTATTGGTACAAAGCAGTTCTGACCTTCACTGCCTTGGTCATCTTATGAACACAGCTAAGAAGGACTAAGGCAGTGGTTCTCAACTGAAGAGTGCACCATGAGGGTTGTTGACACACAGATGTATGGGCCTTACCCTCAGTTTCTGATTCAGTAGGCCTGGGGCGGGGCCCAAGTTTCTGCATTTCTAGTAGCTTTTCAGCTGATGTAGAAGCTGCTGGTCTGGAGACCACACGACTAAAGTGAAGAGACAACTCTTTTCTGGTTTTGGTCTTTGGTCACTCGTTTTTCTGTTTGCGTCAACGCTGCTAATTCACACTCTGGCGAGCCACATTAGCTTCATGTGCTAAGTGCAGAGCAGCTTCTGTGCCCTTCACGGCCATGGCTCTGGGTCCAGTTATTTGTAGCACAGACTTTGTCATGGGAACTTCTTTTACTCTGCGTCATTCTATTTCTTTTAACTACTATAAAAATCCATTCGTTGCCAGAAGGTAAGGAGGCATAACCATCACATACATCACCAAAAGTTGCCAAATGCAACTGTTGACCATCCACAGTCTCATTGTTGTTCTCCTCCTACAGCTGCTCTTGGTGGAGCTACGTATGACATTAGCCTCAGATTGGCCAAGAAGCGAGTTCTGGCTCTACCACTTCCTGCCTATGTAACATTGGAGAAATGATTTGGATAATTTTCTTGTGGGAAAAATGGAGGTTAATACCTTTCAAGGGTTGCCATGAGGCCACAGTAAGATGAGATATGCAAGAGATAAAAGGCCTGGTTCAATGAACAGTAGCTGATAATGGATCACCCAAGAGTTTGGCAAGCAAGCAAACAAACAGGAAATTTCAGGACGAATGTTACCTGAGAAAAATTTCCTTTCCTTCTTAGAATTAATTTACTTTTGGGCAATGGTTCTCAAACTATGTGGGCTTAGTGGTTAAGGACTCACGATCTGAGGTTTGCATTAGAATGTGGGCTCTGCCATGACCAGCTATGCAACCCTGGGTTGTAACTTACCCTTGGTTTTAGCATCTATGAAATAAGGATGGGAATAAAACCTTTCTCAGAAGGTTATATGAGGATTAATTAACATAATGCATACATAGAGCTCAGGCCACTCCTGGACAATTCATAAGCACATAATAAATCTTAATTTTTATTAGGTTTTGGAGAACAATGGATTCTGATGAACTTGATCTAGATTTTATGCTTCAAAAATAATAAATGCAAAGAATAAATAAAAGATTCATAAATAGAATGTTGTTTTCCTTCATTACATTTTTAATCTTCAGTGATGGCTACAGTTTGTCTTCAAATGAGCACAGAGAGAAACACAGTGCTTATTCTAATAGTTTATTTCCTCAGATTCCCGTACTTGAAGAGTGTTTTCCGGGCAAGCTGTGTGGGGAGTTTAAACTTTGTTGAGAGAGGCATTGTGCTAAGTATTTCACAAACGCTGTGTCAGGTATATCTCGCACTTACCCCAGGAGGCCAATATTTCAGGTCAATGCTTAAGCTCTATACGGTTGTGCATCTATCACCTATCTTCCAATAAATTGTTCCAAGTTAATAGGGTAGAATAAAAAGCTTGAATATTTTGTTGTGTTCCACATTTGGTCACTCTCTCAAATGGGTGAACACACTGAGAATCATTGTTTAATTACTTTCATGTCATACTATTAACAAACCCATCATGGCGACTGAGCCTGAAATTTTGTTATTATACATTTTTTACTTAGCAATGAGCTACACACACACACACACACACACACACACACACACACACACACACACACACACAGAGTCCACAGACTTATACACCGGAATGTAAACCTCCTAAATCTATTCATAGTAAAAGACCAGAAATTTCAGAGCACATGAATGAATGTACTGTTTTCTCTACCCATCCTATCTTCCTTTTAGCACAGTTAAATTGGGTCTGCTACTTGCTTAGCATAATTCTCAGTAAATTCCTGTTGAAACAAAGTACATCCTATTGAATTCTCTGACACGTGCAGACACCCAACAGTTAGATCTTTGCGGGTTTCTCCTCCCTACGGTTCTCCTAAAAAAAAATAGTTTAGGGTCACTGACCCATGTCTCCACCTTCCGACCATTTCCTCTTCCAGCTCAGTGATAAACATTTTTTCCTAGAAGGCCGGTGGGCCTCCTAGACAATGCCTGGTAGGCCCAGCCATTACAACTGAAGAAAGAATCCAGCCTCCTTTGTTTATAAGCTGCCTGAGCCTAGCAGGTAGGTCATGACTTTAAAAATATTTTCTGCATTCCGAAGAGTGGGTGGAATCAATCCAGTTTCCGGCAGAGGCCTCAAGGGGTCATGTTGACGCCACGTGTGGCTCCGAAGCCGAGTTTGTTTGGTGTAGATGGGTTGCCAGTCCTGCTTCCCCGAATCCGACGGGTGGCCGTCTTGTGATGGGGCCACTGTTGAGCACTGGGCTGAGTGTTCACACCACCCTGATGAGGGCTACCAATATATTTGCTACTGGTGAGCCATTTGTAATTAACATGTGCTTTATGGCTTTAATCTTTCTTTAATCTGTAAAGCTATAAAAATTTACGGCACAATTTTGGAATCAAGAGAAAAGCTAAACTGCATAGCTCCGTCCTTAACATTAACCTGTTTCATTGGATCAAATCTGCGAGTAGAGGGTCTGCAGAGAGTCTTCCTGCGCCGTCCGCATTATCTTTCCTCAGCGGTCTTGTTTTCTCCCTTACCCAGAGGTTGCTGGAAGCAGGAGAACCATCTCTGCCACACGGCCACACACAGCACCCAAATGGAAGTAGATGATGCGGTGCATGGTATAGAAAACGAAGGGAGGAAAAGAACATCCTAGGTAAATACCAGACTACTTATTTTATGATTTTTAAATGTCATTTTTGCTCCAATATTGACTTTTTTATGGAGGATGAATTATAGATCCTGCAGCACTGGGGGATCCAGGCTTTCCTTTCTTCAACACAGCTGGTCAAGTTCAGAATTGAAGTCATGGTAATTAGTTACAAGCTTCTTAGCGCCACCGAAGACCAGACTGCTGAGAAAACTCTGCAAGGTGACCCCTCAGGGGAAGACAATACACCCGGGAGAGAACCAGGGTGGGCAGCAAAGACGCAGAAAACAACTTCCCAATCTTGTTGCTATACACAGATGTTGCCGCGGGCACTGGCTTGCAAGAACGAAATACAATACAATCCTTCATTTGTCTGACCAGGCTTCTCTCTCCAAGAACTGGTTTCCAGGCAAATGATTTCAGGGTCGCGCAGGCTGGTAAAGGCGGTCGAGTTGGAAGCACTCTGTCCTGCGTGACCCGAGGGCTCAGAAATGATGCTGTGGGAAGTGAAAGGGGTTGAGCTGAGGTCACGGGGAGACCCAGAGCCAGAAACCAGGTCACCGGGAAGGAGGGGGCAGCCAGACTTCCAAGAAGAAGTTACCTAGAGGGAACGGGTGTGAACGGAGATTCCTGGAGGGAGGTCGGGAGGTCACGGGAGGCTAAGGGGTGGGGGGGGAAGGGGAAGGAAAGAGAAAACTGAGTTAGTACCACTGCTGCCCTCCTAGCTGGGCGATTTTGATTGTTTGCTCCTTGTCTACACAGACCTAGAGATGCAGGCTTAAAGAAATGTAGATTGAGTTAGGAAAATTCCATTCACAGGGACAGAAAGAACTTAATCCAGACCAATGGGGTTAGGATCTGTTGGGAGGAAACCCCTTTGTTTTGTTGGGAAAAGTTGTTTTTGTTTGTTTGTTTTGTTTTGTTTTACACCGTGTTGTGTGAATTAACTAGCCTGTTTTCCCACTTGCTTGTGGAGGCTTGTAGTTTCAAGGTGCCTTTTGCCAAAAACCACATTATTCTATGAGAGAAGTGAAAGGCAAACACTGTCACAAATGTATAACAACTTCAATCTTGAAGTTGTTGCTCTCCATCTTCCTTCATCCAAGAGCTTCGGCAACAGTGTCATTTTGCGTGCAGGCAGGGCTATTGACAATAGCTAACATGTATTGAAAACCTATTGTCTGCCTGGCACGCGTTTGTAGCAATGATAGTGGCTCACTCTTATATGGTGTATCTAGGCATCAGGGATATTTTGAACGGTGTGCATCTGTCACATCACTGGATCCCACCACAACCCTGTACTATGGGTATGATTACTACCTTCTCTTTACCCATGAGAAAACCAGGGCCCCGTGAAGTTGTATGAGTTGTCCCAAAGCTATGTAGCTAGTGAGCGACAGAAGCAGCGTTTGAGCCAGACTGTCTGATCTCAGAATCTGGGCTCTGAATGGCAGTGCTAATTTCATTTCATGCTAATAAAACTCTTTGAAGTAGGTAGCTACTATTGTCATCATTTCCGTTTTACACCCCAGGAGATTGAAAAGCTGGGGTGAAATAACTTAAGTAAGATTGGATAGTAAGTGGGAGAGCCAGGGTTCAAGTGCAAGTTGGTTTAAATCCCACCTTGACCAAAGGTAGAGCTGTGGGTGGCAGCTTGAGACCTGGGCTTTTCTCTCTCTCTCTCTCTCTTTTTTTTTTTTCACGTTTTTTATTGAAGTGTAATTAACATACAGTGTCGTATTTGTTTCAGGTATACAATATGATGATTCAACCATTTTATATATTTCAGTGCTCATCGAGATGTGTACTCTTTTTTTTTTTTTTGAGAGAGAGAGAGAGAGAGAGAGAGGGTGACCAAGCTGTTGTTGGGAGGCAAAGGGAGAGGGAGAAAGAGAATCTTAAGCAGGCTTCACGCCCAGTGAGGAGCCTAACTTGGGGCTCGATCTCACAACTCTGAGATCAGGACCTGAGCCAAAATCAAGAGTCATCGCTCAACTGATTGAGACACCGGGACGCCCTAAGATAAGTGTGCCCTTAATCATCTTCACCTGCTTCAGCCACATCCCCTCCACCTCCCCTCTGGTAGCTATGGTTTTTTTTTCTCTCTAGCTAAGAGTCTGTGTCTTGGTTTGTCTCTTGTTTTCTTTCTTCATTCCTTTGTTTTGTTGCTTAAATTTGAGTGAAGTGAGTGTTTCACATGTGAGTGAAATCATGTGGTATTTGTTTTTTTCTGACTGACTTATTTTACTTACCATTATACCCTTTAGGTCCATCTATGTTGTTGCAAATGGCAAGATTTTATTCCTTTTTATTGTTGAGTAACATTACATGATATATATATACATATATATACACGTATACATATATATACACACATATATGTGTATATATATATATATATATATGTATCTTCTTTATCTTCTTTATCCGTTCATCCATGGATGGACACTTGGGTTGCTTCCATATTTGGCTATTGTAAATAATGCTGCAACAAACATAGGGGTGCATATATCTTTTTAAATTAGCTTTTTCGTATTCTTTGGGTAAATACCCAGTAGTGGGATTACTGGATCATATGGTATTTCTATTTTTAATTTTTTGAGGAACCTCCATACTGTTTTCCACAGTGGCTGCACCAGTTTGCATTCCCACCAACAGTGTACAAGAGTTCCTTTTTTTCCCACATCCTCACCAATACATGTTGTTTCATGTGTTTTTTATTTTAGCCATATTGACAGGTGAAAAGTGATTTCTCACTGGAGTCAATATCCAAAATATATAAAGAACTTATACCACTCAACACCAAAACCAAATAATCTAATTACAAATGGGCAGAGGACTTGAATAGACATTTTTCCAAAGAAGACATACAGATGGCCAATGGACATATGAAAAGATGCTCATCATCACTCATCGTCAGGGAAATACAAATTAGCCCTGTGCTTTACAAACGTTAATGTACACATGAATCACCTGGGGATTTGTAAAATACAGGTTCAGATTCCATAGGCCCAGAGTGGGGCCCAGGATCCTGCATTTTCAACAAGCTTCCAGGCGATGTTGCTGGACTACAGACCACACTGGGCAATAAATCTTTAAGGGTTGGGGACCATGAAACACAAGGTGTTTCTCCACTCCTCCCCATCCCTCGATAGGGTATGTAGAGAGGGTGTCTCTGGAGGTGACAAACTTAGCTTGAGATTCTGCCATTTAGAGTAAACTCTCTATTTTCTTTCCTAAAGCAACGTAGTGATCCATTGAGATTCAAGGAGTTTCTTTTACATATATAAGCAACTATACTCTTCAATAGACTGAAATCCATGTAGTTATCAAATTTATCTTAAATGTCATCACTTTCTCCATAAAATATCTCTTTAAATTTCTTTTACATACATTCCTTCTTGATTTGCATTTATGTCCTTTTGTTCTGATCTACCTAATAAACTCAAAGTGATCATTAACCAAAAATTTATAAGACATAACGCATTTAATACTTCATTCAATTGTTTCTAATCACCTACTTTTAAAACTAAATATGGAATCCTATTTTAGTCCCTTTCTCTTCATTCGGAAGAGCCTCCGTTTAATTCATTACCTTGAATTGCCTGCATTATTCTTACCCTCTAGCTTAGCTCTGCCTTTCTTTTCTTTTTTTCTTTAAACACCACTAGATTCTGAACTTCCAATCTATATGTCAACGGTGGCTTACCCAACCCCCTAGAAGGCTATAGTACAATATCCTGGAATTTATGATTTATGCCAAGTTCCCTCGTCAGCCTCACTTCCACTGCCAACTGAGCTGAAAATTGAAATGCTGGCTCAGTCTGTAGAGTCAGACTCTCTTCTGTTGTGTTAACTAATTCATTACTAACCTTAGCTTGAGTGTTTTGCTTACCCAAGAGCACCTCATATTGAAGAATTAAAATTTCACGTGCAATCTCTTTATTCCTTTCCCTCATTGATCAAACTTATTCAGGGCAACAATTATCTCCCTCTGGATACTAATTTTCTCCCCCATTTCATGGCATCTTCGAACAAAGCTCACAGGCACACTGCAATCCCTCATTAACTGAAAACATGCAAAGTGCACAAGTCTTTCCAATGGAAAATTCGATGCAAAAGGCAAATGAGGTAAATTGCATTACTTGACCCGCCCTGGGACAGTTTAAACAGTGTTACATATTAATACGCTGCCAAGTCTCAAGATGATGGGAAGATTCTCATCAGAGCCCAAAGTAGTTAGTGAAGGAGGGAGATCACCCCCGCCACAAACAGATGCAGTCCTGCTGATCGTCACTGATGGGCCTCTGATGAGAAATACTCAGAAACATTGTTCAAGTGGGCAGAAAATGACAGAACAAGTTAATCCAGGTCACTGTGACTAGACACCCTCTCAACTTAGTATCCAATTAATGCATTCATGATCTTTGTTCATAGCCACACATTTTATTTTATAATTTAGTATATATTCATGTATATATTCAATATATTCTTTTTATACCTTAGTATATTTGGAATTGTTTGTACTTGAATTATTAGTCCTGCTATTTTCCATGTCTTACTATATTCTGTCTCCTAGGTATACATTCTCGCTACAGTGTATTTTTATTCCTCCGACCTTAACCTGTTTGAATTTCAGTTATTCTAGGAAGTTTCTTTTGGTTGTGTGGACAGGGAGGGAGCAGCAGTATTTTAAGACAAATCTCAGCCAAAAGCCACAGGGTTTTCATCTATCCAAGATTACTAAGAATAATTTTTTTAAAAAAGATTTTACTTATTTATTTGACAGAGAGAGAGACAGCGAGAGAGGGAACACAAACAGGGGGAGTGGGAGAGGGAGAAGCAGGCTTCCCGCGGAGCAGGGAGCCCGATGCGGGGCTCGATCCCAGGACCCTGGGATCGTGACCAGAGCCGGAGGCAGACGCTGAACGACTGAGCCACCAGGCGCCCCTACTAAGACTAATTTTGAGTATTCCTGTCCACTGACCCCTGACTCCCAGCACTGTCATGTCGTCAGTGCCTGACTCAGCTTTTCCTGGACTTTGGATTCCAGACTGCCCTTGGAAAAGCGAAAAGTTCTCATAAATTGGTAACTCCCAAAACTATTGCTTGATTCACAGTCCAAGTGGCTGACTTTTCTGGATTGTAGAGCAAATGTGATCATGTAGACCTCACAAAATGTTCATGCCCCTGGACTCTATCTTCGTGCCACTGAAATCTATCCAGGCTCAGTGATCCCACTGGGTGCAACGACCTGAATATTTTGATGATAATACATAATTATAATATTAACATTATTAATAATAATGACAATGGAAAACCCCTCCAACTTCAAGATTGGATTGACTTCCACAATATTCATTCACCTTCATTTAAGAAATGTTTGTTACATGGTCTCACCATGTTGAGATGAGGCTTAGTTGGGTGCATCTTGCCTGCAGGAGTAGTCTGAGTGACCACCAGCCTTGCCCTTCAACCCTCTGAGTAATAGATTCACACCACTGTTCAGTACTCTCTGCATATTCAGACCTTGAAAAGGATTGATGTCAGGACCTACACATACATTAAATGCCTTCATGGGGTCCGGGAAGAGTGGCCAAGGTTAATGTGCTCTGGTCCCTGATCCCTTTTCACGTGTCTCTTCTTTATTGTGTTGCAAGCATCATGTTTGCAAGATTCTGAATCAAGAAAGCCCCTCTGCAGAGGTCTCAGAGGAGCTGTGAGCTCTCCCCTGCAGAGCCCGGTGTCCCCTGTCATCGGAACCTGTTACTACCTTCATGTCTCTGAGTTTGGCCGTGACAGAGGGTACTGTATCTTTGTCATCACATGCTGGCTGACTTTTTTTTTTTTTTTCTGTAGAGGGTCTTTCATGAGCTGGGATAGCTTGCTGGATGTTTTCTTCACTGAGATGGGTGATGATGGTTAAACCCACACACAAGCACCCGGGCTACACTTTCCCACTGGGGAGACATATACACAAACACATTAATGTATATATTTAATTGGGTTATAATCTATTGACCATAGATACTAAGGCACTGAGCAAGCAATTAACAAAACAGCTTTGACTAAATATAGTTAGCACTAAATATAGTTGGTTAATTGGTATTTAATATGCTTATTAAATGTCAATTAAGTGTCTTTAGCAATGAATTGGTACCTAATTAACTTACTATAGCTATCCTGTTACTTGACATTTGAACAGCTAAATATTCTCTACAAGTTTAATGTTTTAATAAGAAACAAATTATCCATGTATTGCTCATGAATTTTTCAGTTAGTTTAATGGGATTTAAATGTATCTCTCAACTTGGATACATGTTTTTCTTATAATCAACTGGTATTTTATATTTCAGATCACTTTCAAATTTAGAGGGCTGAATACATGAGAAGAAAGAGCTCTAAACGTCAGAAATCTGGTGGTCTAATCTTGGTTCCACCCGTGACACCCCATGTGGTCTTAGGTATGTCATTTCACTGTTCTGGGGCTTTCATTCCCTCATCTACAATATAGCATTAAGAATAATAATTTGCAATTAGCGTAAAAATAAAGTTACCTAAAACATACGACGGTACATAAATAAGCAAGACATTTTCTTAAAAATAATGATTAAAAATTCTTAGAAAGTTTGTATATAATCATTATATTCACCAAATCTTCATATTCATGTATAAATCTTTAAGATAATTTATTGCTGGAATAGAAATCCAATGGCACCATTTTCTGACTTTCCCCTCAAGTAGATTAGAAACTTGTTTTTCTTGAATCTCCCGCGGGGGAGATACCTGGGCTACTCTTCAAAACACACGTTCCTTCCTGTTCTGGTCATTTGCCCCTTTACCTGCTTTTGCCCATTTACTTTATGGGTTTGAGCACGTAGCAAATTGTTGGTGTTTTATGCAGAGATTGTTGGGTTTTGACAATGGCTCTATCTCAGTGTGTGTTGTGTTTTAAATATCCTATTTACTTACCTAATTTATGGTCTTAACTGAGCTCTGTGTTAATTCTACCATGTACTTGCATTTTAAGGCTAGTTGATGATTGATAATCTTAGCCTTCTTATATCTGATGGTAACACACAGAAATGAAAGTGTTGTGTCTCCATTTATGTTCACTTGTTTTACATCTCCTGTACTTCATAAACAAGGCTTCGTTTATGAAATACTTGCAATAATTTCAATGTCAATTACCCTATCTTGGTTCGCTACACCAGAACTTTCACACTCATCAAACATTTGCTTTGTTTATGCTGTAAGTGACAAATTCAGTAGAAAAGAGGTGCCTTTGTATGTCTGCTTTAGAATTTGTTGTTGGGTCTCTTCTAAATGACTTCATGGCTTGCATTTTTTCCAATTTTTAAAGTTTTTATGCTTTCAACTATGCCCATTATTACTGACTACTTTATAGAGGTTGCGGTCTGCCTTGTCATCTTGGCTTAACCCAGTTTTGTTTCCAGGGGCAATATACACTGCGGAAGCTCATTGTTCCCTAACCACTTTTTCCATATGGCAGAGTGAGTCTCTCTGTAATAGCTTTGGAATGATTTATCCAACGTTTTATCATGATCCCTTGGATACTGCTCAAGAAGTCCTGTGGATCTTTGTTAGGCCATAGCGTGCCACCAAGTGAGCATATTGAAACTGCTACCTTAAACCCACCGATTGCTTTAATTTTATGACCTGCATGGAGATTAGTTTATAATATTTTCTCCACCAGTGAGCTAAATGTATGATCTTTATTACCATTGTTGATGCTATTGTTAGACAGGTGCAAAAAATCTTCCTATCTCTGCTATTTCTGAATCTTCCCCTCTAGACCCGCAGTTAGTGATTAGCACTACATTAGTCATTCATTGACATATATGGAGTTCCCGATTCATGCTGGAGTGAATTGCAGGCTTTCAGTTGGAAGTCAAACTTTAGATCGAAGCTAGAAGAGACAGAGGATTGTGTGCTACCTCAAAAGGCTGAGACAGTATAGTACGTCTAAAGCCAGACTCAGGTCAGAAAGTTACAGGCTCTTATCTCCACTCCACTAGTGGTGGAAAGTGACTCTGCTTCGATTTCTGCATCCGTAAATAGAAGAGAGAGAATAATACCTACCCTGTAGGGCTGGCAAGGATCATACAGGAGATGGTATGTTTCAAGTACCTAGTAGGACGCCTTGCAAATGATAGGTTCTCCAAAAATCAGCTGTAATTGCAATAGAATGCTTTCTAAAATATTTCAACGTAAAGTATGATTTAAGCAAGTGGATGAACAAGGAAACACTTTTTAAAGTATGCTATGGTTTTGTTAACATCTAAATGAAAAAAAGATAATAAATGAGAGCAAGTCTGTGGGCTGTCCCTGAACACATTAGCCATCAGAGTACACGGCCTTTTTATTGGTACTTCTTTAGTCAACTGGAGAAAAGCAAAGAGGAAAAAAAGGTATTTCTTTCCCCATCCCTGTATAATGAACTGTGTTGACTGCATTGTTTGAAACCCAGTGAAGAAGTTTCGATATTTGTAGAACACATCATGTTTTGAAATAGTTGGTGTATATATTTTAACCTGAGTCTATGAGGCCACTAGAACAAAGACATTTCAATTTCCATGTCAGGATGATCACCAGATTATTTAGCTGTCAAAAGTACAAGATGTGCATTAAACCACTTTCTGCCTTGGTAAAATGAAATTCTGCATGAGAGATGTATACACACTAGTCCTGTGTAGGTCAAACAAATAAAAGTGATCTGCACTCGGGCTATAGAGCAGGAGAAGCACTGATGAATCAAACAATTGCGTTCAAAGAGAGCAGAGTTCACCAAAGTTGAGTACCAAGACACAGCTTTTGAATGTGCACTTAAACCGGTATGTGTCAATGCACTCACTGGGGCTTTTACATTAAGGAGCGAAGTACTTTATGAAACAAGCCATCAAGCCGAATCCATGTCACTTCATCACTCTGAGTTTATAACAGAAACACACACACACACACACACACACACACACGCACGCACGCGCGTGCGTGCACACACACACACACACACACACACACACCATCCTGGGAGGAACCTTAAAGCAGTTCACGACTGAATATTGAGCATCTACTATGGCCAGGCAGGCCTTATGCTAGGCTCTGGGGAGCAAAAGATGAAGAAGACAGGGAGCTTGTGATCTAGCAGTGAAGACAGAGGCATATGCATATTCCCCTGCAGTGGGATTCACGAAGTACCAAACAGGGCTTTGGGAGCACAGAAGAGGTAGCAGGTAATTCTGCTATGCTGTTGGGGGAGGGGAAACAGAGAAAGAGGGGAGCATGTTGGTGAACAAAGTCTATTATCCAGTTTCTAAAACACGATGCTATTTGTGTTTCATAATCTATGGAATTCCAACACCAACACCTATGGAATTTAAACCGTGGGTTTATTCTGCTAAATGTGCCAGCATATTTGCTCTTATTGCCACCAAAGATAACTGTAAATCACAGTGAGGACTGAGATTGGATAGAAATGAATCAAAAAGTGATTTTGATGAAACTCTCTACTTCTTTCTTCAAAGTGGTTGGCTGTTGTATCTAAGTGAGTGGTTATTTTGATGTTAAGTGAAGGAATTTGCAACTAAGAAAATTACCTGGTATCACATGCTTGTTATAATATTAAGTAATTTCTCACAATTGCCCTGAAAATTTAATTAGCATTGATGTGTATTGACAAAGTCTGGCCTTAAATCTTCTCCCTCTCAAAAATAATCACAATTATTAGTATTATGATTTAAAGAGTGCATTCACATAGATTATCCAATTCAATCTTCCTGACACCCTGGGGTTTATCAAGTACATGAGCTATTATGATAGCATACCTACTTGTCATCCGTTTCCAAATGTTGCCCATCACATCCACTCACCACACTGCCTTCAAGGTATGCTTTCCAAAAGACAGAACTGTTTATGTCCTCTCTTGCTTAAAAACTTTCTGTGATCCTGAAGGTCTAATGGAATAAAGCCTAGACAGCTTGTCTAGGTATTCAAGACCATTTATGAGTTGACTCCAACCTAGCTTTCCTGTCTCATGTTCTGTCCATCTTGGTGACACTCACCAATCACACCTAACTACTTACTGTTCTCTGTGCCTGTCTTGCCCTTCTGGGCACTGTGCTTTTGGACATGCTTCTTTATTCCAAAGCCCTCTTGTCTCCTTTTCTGCCATGTGAACTTGCACTTTAAGACCCAGTTTAATTGTTACCTCTGTGAAGTTTTTCCTGACCTTACTCTTAAAAGTTAACGTGATGCGACCTTAACACATGTCACATATTTCTATGGAAGCACACGTACACATGTCTATTGAAGCGGGTATCCCATTATGTTGCAATTATTCATTTAGGAGTATCTCTTGCCCCTTAATTAGAATCATCATAAGCATCTCCAGAACAGGACATCATTCATCTTTATATGCCCAGTACATATTGGAGGATTTCTTCAATAGATACATAGTATATAATCAAGTATCGTTATCCTCATTTCACAAAAGATGGTTCTGGTGCTCACAGAGGTTTGCTAACTTCCCTGAGGTCATGAATCAAGCATGAGCAGAAGAGCTAATGCTAGAGCCTTGGCCATACTTTATAGTGTCAACTATTCACCATAATGTCTACAGATTTCAGGCTTCCTAAGAGTCATCATTTGTAGATTGATTTTTTTTCCCATTTAGCACACAATTATAGGTACTGTATTAGTTTACTTGGGCTGCCATAACGAAGTACTACAGATGGAGTGGCTTAAACAACAGAAATTTATTTCTTCGCAATTCTGGAGATTAAGAGTCCAAGATCAAGCTATCGGCAGGAAGGTTTCTTCTGAGGTTTTCCTGCTTTGTTCATAGCCATCTTCTTCCACTGTCTTCACATGGTCTTCTCTCTGTGTGTCCGTGACTTAATTTCCTCTTCTTATAAGGACAACATTCAGATTGGATTAAGGTCCACCGTAATGACCTCATTTCAACTTTCTTATCTCTCTAGAGGCTCCATCTCCCATAACGGTCACATTCTGAGGTACAGGGGGTTAGGATTTCAAGATGTAAATTTGTGGGGGATGCAATTTAGCCTGTAAGGCATACCTGATATGTGCCAGCCACCTTGGTAAGTGTTTAAGCTGGGCAAGTGGTGAAGCTGCACCCCCTGATGTTCACAAAGTAGTTAACCCATCACACACTACCCTTTACACTGACTCAGGCACTCGTGGTGGGGGAGGGGACATAAGAGAAATGACAGACACAGTCTCCTGGGACAATTAATTAGCCAAGGGAGATAATTTATTCATCTCATTTCCTCCTGATCACTGTCAATACCGCTAATGACTCGATGGTCTTTTACTTCAGAGAAGTCAAAGCTTCAGAGAAGTCAAAAAAGGTGTCCTGTTCTAAATGTTGGCATTCCTATATTAAAATGTCTCGTCTAACATTTGGATGGCATAATGGAACAATGTCATAGATGTGCCGATCACCTCAGTACTTATGACTTTCCTTATCATTTGTGCTCTGGCAGCAAATGGTTAATATCATAAAACCAGTGCTGTAAGGAAACCTGCCAAAATTTGCAGGGCAAACCAGGAGTGCAGCATGAATTCAAAATGCCTTCCCCTGAGTGCCTAAGTCTTTTCTTAATGCTGTGAATCATGGGATAAAGGATTTTAGGTAAAAGCTGGAAAGTTTTCTCTTTATACAGTCAAAAGCCAAGATTTCTCATGTTTTTCTGAAGGAAATATATCCCATAAATGATGACAATATAGGTCACAGCCTTAATGCCCACCTAAAAGAGCAATTGTGAGACAGACACCTTCCTCCTGTCTTCTCTCAGAGTCCCTCGAGTGTCCCCACCACTCTTAAATCATCATGCCCTTTCTTCTCTACGGTAACAGTGAGCCCGAAAGGACCAAACATCTAAAGCATCTTCTCCCAGGGGCTTCTTCTAACTCAATAGGTAAGCTTAAAACTCCTGACAAAGTCTCCTTTTTCTCCCTTCATGGCCCCTTCAGCATCTTCCTTTTCTCTTTTCCCTCTGTGATGTGAAGTGTTACAGATTCAGAAATACAGCCTTGTATGAATCCTGGAGAACTCAAAGACCAAAGAAGCAATGAGCAAACACACAACACACTATCTGAAACAACGGAGCACCAGACGAGGCATTAAGGTCTGACCTTGTCTACTTGGGTTCAGAGTGCAAAAATCAGGCACGGGGAAATTTTACCAGGGGAATCCAGGCATAAATAAATAAGGCCTGTAGTGTTCCAGTAACATCCAGCCATCCTCTCTGCATACTGGCTTAACCCTTGACCCTTGATCCTTGACAACAGCTTCCACGGCCTTCTTTTCCTTGGACTTTTTTCATGTGTTCATTACATTTCAACTTACATTGAAGCATTCTGTTTTCTTGAATGTCTCTACTTTATGAAACATTCTATTTTTAAGTAGACTTTGCCCCTTTGAGTTGTTTTAAGAAGTCCTTGATTATCCATTCCTTTTCTCTACTTTCTATATTAGTGAGAGTCCACTTCCCCCCTTGGTGTAGGGGAGGCCGTGACCCAGGAATTGGGGGACTGGTTATTGGACCTTCTGGTGTCAAGAGAAGGCTGGGAAGTAAGGTGGTGGAGACAAAAGATAGAATTTATAAGCCTGTTGGGGGCTACTTCAGGAGAGGAGAAGGTGTTTGAAAGGTGGGGAGGCTTGGGGAAGGGGAGAAGGGGCAACAGGAGAAAAAAAGGAGCCATCTCTGTGAAGCCCTCCCACCTAGTGAATGTCCACATGGGGGTTTCTGGAAAGTCTGGGGCTCAGAGCTCATTTATGGTATAAGGGGATATGTTGGCTTGACCAGGGGGACTATCACTCCCACATTTATATATTCCCTCCCCTCCCTGCTCTCGTTCCCCTCTCTTCTGTGGCGTGGTGTCACTGGAAACTTTGACTCATAAGCTTCTGGTGACTTCTTTGTGGTTTTCATCCCAGCTTGCTGCAAACCACATGTTTGATCTTGGACAAATCATTTTTACCTCCCATGGTTCCAGTTTCTTCATTTGTAAAACTGAGATGACAATACCTACATTGCATGTTTGCTGTGAGAATCCAATAGAACAGCAAAAGGAAAGAACCTAACAGCTGGTCTTGTATATAGTGGGCACCCAGTGGCTGTTTGTGATTGAGAGCAGGGATGGTTTTTCTCTCAGTCCTACCAGTACAGCACATGGAGCCATCCCCTGTACACAGTAGGTACTCAACAAATGGAAAATAAAACAAGTTGTAAAGCTATGCCTTTGAGGAATCAAGGAGCTCCACACATAGGAGTTCTCTGCTTCCTGACACCCCGCTCGTCACTGCCAGACCTCACATACCTACACCCTTCCCTCTGGCCACTTGAGAACGGCTGTTTATTTGAACTTGGCTGTGGTTTCATTCCTCTATGATGCTCCTCTGCCTGGAATGTACTTTTTCTTCTTTACCCAGTTAATTCTGCCCCTTTTCAAATTCAGCCCAAGTCTCCCTTCGTCTGAGAAGCTTTCCCCGTCTCCCGTGCTGCCACACCACAAATGATGCCCTGTCGCTCTGGTCCGGGGAATTGTCTTTTTGCCCTGTTAGCCCGAGGTCACCCCTTGTGCACTATTGCACTCCCAGGGCCTGAGCAAGGGACCAAAGTGCAGAAGGCACGCAGTAAATGGTTTTGATAACCAAAGACAGGGCTGAATGAATGAACATGACGATGTGGCTCTTTAGTAGAAACAGACTTTGAGTCACAAGCTGAGCCATGTTTCATCTGACTTGGGCCATGACCGCAGTCTGCTGACCTCAGGGGCCTGAAGTCTGTGGCCACAGGAAGGTGGAGAAAGATTCTGGAAAAGAGCCTCTCTCCTCTTCTCACAAAGAGGCATCATGACAGAGTTGCTCAGAAAAAAGAAATTTTCAACATCTTGCCAATGGAAGAAACTCTAAGAAAGATATTCTCAATTCCACCCAGTACTACCTCCCTTAGCATTATTTGTGGGCATAATGGATGTGGCACTGGCAGGGCCAGATGGATGGGTCCCTAGGGAATGGCCCAGCCTGGCTTGGGGTCTGCAAGTCCCTGGCTATTGAGAGTGACCTGGGGCATACCTTGCTTTCAGAATCACTGTAAATAGAATGTGACTGTTATGATAATCAATGAATAATCAATTAGTTTAGTCATCTTCCCTCGTAGAAAACCTGCCGAAACAATGATGAATCATGCAGACTCAACCAGGCCCAGAAGATTATAGAAGGGGGGGAAGTAGCTTTGCAGTTTAAACACCCACACCCACACCCACACCCACACCCACATCCACGCACACACACACACGTTAAAAAAAAAAAAAAAAAGAAAGAAAGAAAAAAAAAACCCAAAAACTTAGAAACCAAATCCCCTAGTGTGGCTGTCTCTGGAAAATGAATTCCACAGGCACTGACTCCAAGATGTTTTATCGAATGTGCTTTAGACTTGTAGGTGATGCATTGTCCCTCAGAGTCATTAAAAGGAACCCAGATAGCTGTAACACAGCTTAGCTTCCAAGAAGTGCACACTGTCCACACTTGAACTTGCACACAATATATGGTTATTGTTAGATGTGCACATCCCCACATGCTGCCTGGATGGGGGTCTCTTTGTCCTTTATTCAGATGTGGGCTAAGGATGCTTTCAGCACAGCAAGCTGAAGCCATGCCTCCCCACTCAGAGCAGCCCTACCGCCCAAGCGCAAGACAGAAGCGAAAAGTCCCTTTGTTCCTAATGCAAAGCTCATCTTTTGTCACACTGGCCCCCAAAGCTCAGACACACGCAGACCGTTTTAAAATAATTTTGATAATTTCTGGAAAATGCCATCTCTCTTAATTTTGGGGTAAGTAATGCTGTTAGGAAAGCTTTATAATCCATTGTTGTGGACACCCTACACTGAAGGCATTTAGAAAAAAATGATCCATGTGGGTTTGCGTTTCATTGAAAATAGAATGGTCATTATCCAGAGTCCAGATGACGCCTCCCTTTGTGACACTGCGTTGGGGGTCCAACAAAAACCCTGCCCTTTCTACAAAAGACACTGGCAGAGAAATGCTCCAGGGAAGGCTGCCCTGGGACTGCCTGGGCTCCAGGGAGGCAGCTCCGGTCATTCTGTGCTCAGGATGCTGGACCTCAGAGCAGGGTGTCACTTCAGTTGTTGACAGTGAGGGCAGTGAACATTGAAAATTGCAGATTTGCCCGAACGGAAGCCAATAGGGTGGCAAAGCATCGATCCCACCGAAGCCCTGGCCCCCAGGGAAGGCCTGATTACATCTTAATGTTTTTCTAATGGGACTTAGCATCGCAGCAGTAGACATTTCTTTACAGAGAAACTGTGCAAGACCTTGTGCATCCTAGCCAGGGAGGGAGGGTGATTTGCGTGCCCTGGAAACTCAGCTTCTCCTAGAGCATCTGAAGGGGAAGCCACGAGGTGGACTCGGAGATACTTTTGAGTAGAACTCTTTCATTGTGCGCACTGGGAAGACCCCGGATACCAGGTCTGTCTGCTGTGATGCGGGTGCTGGCCATCGAGTGCCGAAATGTTGCCATGAGTGGTCTCATCCATTCCTCTTAGGAACAATCGCAAAGTAAATAATCTTCTGCTCCAGAGACTTTTGTTTTCTCATTCACGACATACCAATTAAATCAGTTGAACTTAATACACCTTTACATAAAAGCACATTTTAAGGATTTATTTTAAGCATGAGATTATCATCATTATTATTTCCTCCCACCACCTCTTTCTGGTGATACTTCAACCGGCTCTATGGGAAGGACCAGCAGATGTCACTGTAGTTCTGTTCATTCATCTTTTCTCTTGACGGGATTCTAGTTCTAGCCTTTTGGGCTCAGCCGATCGCATTTCTTATTTAATCAAAGCATAATGCATCATAACATTTGTAATTCATGTTGTTATTATTCTTTCATTGTGTGCAGAATTGGATACATATCTTCGCAAACAGAGACGCAAGCTAAAAAGTAGCCCAGACACCCCCAGTGAGGTGTGGAAATCAAAGGCCCTGCTGGAGAGCCACGATAAGACATGAGGACAAAAGAGCAGTGAAGGGCATCTGCACACTGATTCTTCCTTCTGATGGACAATCTCGGGATTAAAGACGGACACATTCCCTCCATTCCTATGGAAGGCTTTCAGGGAGCATCAGCCGGGGGACAGTGCTAGGTGTGAGGGCAGATCCCCTGTCGGGATGGCAAGAGACTACTCAGTAGAGGAGGAAGACGGGACGGAGGCCGTGGGGAGTCTCCAGGGATGAAGTCCCTGGGGTGCAGTGTTATCTGCATTAAAAGAATCACTGCACTCTTGGATGAAAAAAAAGACCCATGTGTTAGCTTTAGGGTTTTGGTTCAGCAGAAGGTGCAATATAGTTTCTGGGAAGTTTTGCGCTTGAGGGAGAGAGGTCGCGCTTGAGGGAGAGAGGTCGCCCATGAAATGAAGAGAGCAGGACAATCTGCCTGCCCACGCCCTCCACACTTAAAGAAAGTCAATGTCAAGTTGAAAAACCAAAACAGGCTTCTTTTTAGAGACAATCACATCAATCATTTGAGCAATAGAAAATTTTGTGGTACTTATTTGTGATAACTTAGGCAAAGAACATTGATGAACAATTATACGTCATTCAGTCACAGAGCCTGGTCTTATGCAAAGATCACCCAGGAGTAAGTAAATGAAGCCCCGAAGCTTGTAAACAAAGTCATGCTAATGGAATGACCTGTCTTTAACAGAAGTTATTATATCCCCTCTATGGCCCAAATCATTCAGCACCCCACCTGCGAAAGATGAAATTTTAGCTGGACACATTCGATGGAAAGGGCATGTCTGGGAGGAAGTCTTTATGCTCAGCCCTCCCACCAATCGGCACTCCCCACACATACACACAGCTGCTGAGTTCAAAAGTTGGATTATCCAATAATACAGCCAGTCTTAGTTCTTCTCTGCTATTTGCTATTTTGTCTTAATTTTTATCCAAGAGTTCAAGCCAAAGTCATCGTTAGAAAATCAGATTCTCAATTAAGCATTTTTATTTCCCTTTCTCTCCTTTTCCTCTTTCTTTGTAGTAGCCAGTCTTCAAAATGGTTCCCAATGATCCGTCATTCATTCCTTTGTGTAATCCCCTCTTACGCTGTATGAGGGTTGGTCTGTGTGGCCAATAGAATATGGTGGAAATGAAGGTGTGTAATTTCTGAAAGTAGGTGATAAGAGACACTGTAGCTTCCACCTTTCTTCCTCGTGTCTCGCTTGGTCTGGGGGAAGTCAGCCACCATGTTATAAGGACACCCGAGCAACCTGTGAGAGGCCCATACGGAGAGAACTGAGGCCTCCTGCCAGAAGCCATCACCGACGTGCCAACTGTGTGAGTGAGCCACCTGGGAAACAGCTCCTCCAGGCCTAGTCAAGCCTTCAGAGGACCACAGTTCCCGCCAGCACCCTGAGTGCAACTCCGTGTGAAACCCTGAGCTAAACCTTACATCTAGTGGAGTTTCTCCCAAGCTTCTGACCCACTGAAACTGTTGAGAGATTATACGTATTTTTTGCTGTTTTAGAGAACCAGGGCTACGGTGAGGCAAGCTGGGTGCATAAGGTACAAAATTTAA
Source organism: Zalophus californianus (assembly GCF_009762305.2). Taxonomy (NCBI): domain Eukaryota; kingdom Metazoa; phylum Chordata; class Mammalia; order Carnivora; family Otariidae; genus Zalophus; species Zalophus californianus. The sequence goes on from NC_045608.1 coordinate 47,371,210, forward strand.
GGAGATACTCACTCTGGGGGTTGTGTAAGTCCATTGTCACTAGCCACACCCTAGTCCTGGACCCATCGTTTTAAGTCATTCAATCTTGGAGAGATTTGTTACTAAGCTATAGATAAGTGATACATTCTTCTCCTTCTCTTTTTTTCTTTCTCCTTTGTGGAATTGCATTCAGAGAAGTTCATTCTGGCCTTCTAGACGTTTGTCACTAATTTCTCTTTAGGTTTCCTATTACCAGAAACTGTGCTGTAACTAACCTCTTAGAGATACTTCTTTTTGATTTAGAATCCAATACTGTAGTCCTTTATGCCATTCAATTAATTTAGAAAATAAAAGAGCCACAATCAGCATGCATACACTATGTTTCTAGTATTGATACATGATAATGGCATCTTTATCAGATGCTATCATATCAAGATGATATTAAAGCCTCTCTCTTACCACAGGTTGTAATAATAGAGAACATTTTTCATGATGTGAAACAATGGGTTTGTGGTTTAGAACATAGCCTGGGGTTATGGGGCGGGGGCGGGGGGGGGTGGGGTGGGATGAAGTAATAGCTAAGGTTAATGTAGGTCAGTAAAAACCAGAGGCTTTTCAGTAAAGACAGGGTGACCAAAGACAAAGACTTTAGTGAGAGGATGAAGGACAAATACCTACTTCAAAACTGTATAGCGGCTGATTTTGAGCACTTGGCTCACGCTTCCTGAACAGAGATTGATAGATGCTGTTGTGTGACTTTAAACTTTCCTGACCACTTCCAGAATCTATCAACGCACTCAGCAATGCCAGCAAAAACAATATGCCTCCTCAGCCCCAATTTTTCTAATATTAGAAGATTCATGGGAATATGGAATTTTATTTATTTTTTTAAAGATTTTATTTATTTATTTGAGAGAGAGAGAATGAGAGATAGAGAGCACGAGAGGGAAGAGGTCAGAGGGAGAAGAAGACTCCCCGCTGAGCAGGGAGCCGGATGCGGGACTCGATCCCAGGACTCCAGGATCATGACCTGAGCTGAAGGCAGTCGCTTAACCAACTGAGCCACCCAGGCGCCCATGGGAATATGGAATTTTAAATGAAATGCAGGCCATTTATTTTATTGTTTTGCCTTTTGGCAAGTTTGAATTCTCTGTATTTTTGTTGTTGTTGTTAAAGATTATACTTTCACAAACCGAATACAGTTCAGGAGTCCTTTTAGATCCCATTTACACTACTAAGGTGTTATGGAATATAGTTAAAATCTTACTCATACCAATGATTACTTAGACGGTGTAGAGCACAAAAATATTCTTAAATTAAATTCTTCTCAGATGTGTTAAGAGTTGATGAAAATAAATTTAAGAGGGCCAGCATGTTCTTTCTTCACTTCAAGGACTTAGTACTACTAGTGTAGTATCAACTCTTAAGACAAAGGGAACTCCTAGCATACAGTGAATTTGATAATAACAACAACAACAACAACAACAACAAGAAAGTAGAGGAGGAAGAATAGAAGGAGGAAAAGGGGGGAGGAGGAGGCGGAGGAAGAAGAAGAACCAGCTAACATCTCTTTAGCACAAACCATCCATGCTAAACAGTTCTAAGTGCGCTTTACATGTATTGTTTAATTCTCACAAAAACTCTACTGAAAAATCCTGTGCTACACATAAATTGAGTAATCAGAGATCACATGGCCAATAAGTGGCATACTCAGGGAGGCTACCAATTCTTTAGGTTACCAATAAGGCATTGTTAGTCTCCTTCGATGTTTTGTTAATGTCCCTCAACACTGTTGTTGAGGTCATGGAGCACAGTCACGTCTAGGAGTGATGCTTTACTCAGCACAACTCAAGGGCCCGTAGCAGCCATAACCATAACAACCAGAGTGGGGAGATGCAGAAGGGCCTCCAGTCAGTATGGGCAGAAGAAAGTGAGCCCACTATAAAAGTATGTTGACAATAGTTTCAAGTAACAGGAGATGGTTTAGAGAATTTGGTAATTAGCATCCACAGAAACACTGATTTGTTTTCAGAGATACTTCTGATGGAGGAAAGGACACAGTCAGTGTTCTTTATACCCATAGCTACAGCCACCAATCACGGAGTTCTTGGGGGTGACAAAGAGCATGGGGAAGAGGTCATTCTTGGAGCCTCTCTATGTACTTGAATGACTACCTCCATGTCAGTACTTCCATGAATAGAGTGCAAGCTCTTTGAAGGGAGGGAACATCTGATCTTTGACACCGAACACAGTGTCTAGCATCTAACAACCATTCAAATATATTGACCTGACATTCGAGGAGGGAGAATGATTATATACTCACAGCCAATGAACCGTAATGGATACAAGAAATAATATAGGCTTCTGGGCCCTAGGCTCTGGTGCTGGAAAGAACTGAGTTCAAGTCCAGGCTCTGCCACTTCCTGGCTATGCAATTAGAGAAATTACTTAATCATTCTAAACCTCACTTTTGTTACTCTTACAAAAAGAGTAATTGCAGTATATATTTCATGGAGATAGGTTGAAGATGCAACTATGAAGTAAGAGTTGAGAACATGACTTAGAAACAGACTACATGGGTTTGAATTCTTGGGCAGCCTCTTAATTAGATATATAACCCTAGACAATTTTTTTTAGCCTAGCTGTGCCTCAGCTTTCCCATCTGTGCAATGTGATAATAATTGTACTTACCTCATGGGGTTTTGTGAGGAGCAAGGTGTCAACACATATAAAATGCTTACAGCACTGTCTGGTAAATAGCAAGTCCTATAGCATTCACTATTATAGTTAAGTCACAGAATGCTTTTAAAGCTCAAGGCGCAGTGGCCGGGACACTGAAATTGCTCAATAAATGGTTGTTATTGTGTATTTTACCGGTAATAGTCAATATTAGCTGGAAGGAGGGGGTGTCTAATGTGAAATGTGAGTGAAGTGTAAATTGCTACAGTGTTGCAACTTAACCAAATGCTACTGTCTATTTCCTGTGAGTGACACTCTAAATTAAACTGTTTGCTCATTAAGTGGCTGTTTCCTGGGATTTTTGAGTCTGTTGTAACATCCAATAACTTTTCTGGCTAATGTCACATGTTGATTTGTTAGTGGTGATCATTTAGTGATGATCGGTGTTGAACCTTAGCCATGGTACAAATATCCTCTGTGTTTTATGGGCTATATATTTGGAACTTTAGCAATACTTATCAGGGCGACTCTTCCTTAAAGGCACACATTCTGATTTTATTGTGCCCATTTTTCTCAAAAGCAATTTTTTCCTCCGGAGCCAATGCTGGCAGAGGTATTACAGAATCAGAACGGCAGGAGACCTTCAGACCCCACCGAAGAGCCTGTGGGGCCGGAACCTTGTCTCTCCTTCTGTCTTTCATTGGCAGGAGCCATTTACCAGGTCCTTGTTCTCAAAGGACTAACTGGGGCCAGGGCTTGTTCTCAAATGCAGACTCTCCTTTTCACTCTCACTGTCTGTCGGAACAACTCACCCCCGGTTGCTTGTCAGGTGCAGGCCTTTGGCAACCTGGAGACAGGCTCAGTGGAAGCGCATGTTCCCGACCATGGCATAGCCATTGACAGGAAGGCTGGCATGTATCACTTCTCCACGACCAGCCAGGTGATCACTTCCCCAAAGGTGGGAGCAGGTGCTTCTCCTATGTCTCCACTGTGCCTCTTTTTCTCCAGTCAGGCTGTTTGGTGGGTTGCCCTTTGGTACAGTCCACTTAGACAGGGCCTGGCAGACATTTTATGCAACTCTGGGGCACCTATGAGAGCCGGTCATTGCCTAGTGGAACAGATCGCCAATCATGCTGGTCTCTTGGCCTGCACAAATCTTTCCCTCAAGCTAGCCCACATTTAGAGGAAGTCCATCAGTAAGAGAATTTAAAAAATACGTGACAGAGTTACGCTCAGAAATACAATCTCCTTTGGGAGGGGAAATATTTTAAAAGTCATTGCCAGTCCTGGTAAACTACATGTGAATTAACTTGTCAGGGTTACGAGTGTGGCCTTGGACCAGGCCGCCAGGATTTGGCCCTTCCTACTTATGTATCCACTGAGGAAGTGTCTGAGGGGACACAGGTTCCAGGAAGTACAGTAGCCTTGCATTGAGGTATCATCAGTCCGCAGCTACTCAGAAAGCAAATTTCCTCCGAGACCACAAGGCAGGACCCCGACTCCAGGCTTAGGCTGGCTCTTTCAGGGAGGGACATCGTGGAAGAGGGGACACACATTGGCCTTGTGCACAGTGGGGTCAGAGGAGAGGGTTTACTTGATGAGCTCATCCCCCAGAAAATGAAAACAGGAAGGGTTTGGGATCCAGAGCCTGTAAGAGTCTTGTAAAGTTCTGAGACTTTTGTGACGTCCCCACATGGGTGTGTTTTGATCACCCTGACCATTTCTACTGACTAATTTGTGGAAAAGCTTTTCAAATGAAGGGGACTTATGCTTGTGTTCAGGTTTGCAAGGAAGGGAGGGCTCCTGGGAAGACTCATCCTCCTTAGCCACTTGGCTGTGCAGTATGTGGCTCCAAGGGGCAAAACATGGGGGCCGCAGCAGTCTATAGAGCAAAGTAGAAGGCTTGTAGGGAGGGGTAGAGACTCACATTTCACAGGAAGGAAGGCGCGTAGAGAGCAGGCCCCTCCCACAGGGGATCTGGCACCCTTGCTGCTTCTCGATCCTTCCTTTTACTCCGTTTGAGCTGCCTTTGTCCCAAGGAGCAAGCTATCTTAGCTGTCCGAGAGGCAACTTCACTCTTCTCTACAGGGAAATTCACTTGACATAAAAGAAATACATATACATACACATACACCCGCATGTATTTATTAAAAATGCATGTCACTGACATCAGCCATTTTCTTTCCCGGGGATAACTGCAATTTCAAAAATTACAAGGTAAGAAGGAACGCTACACTCGTGGGACTAGCCCTGGCTGGAGACATTTCAGGCATCAGTTAAAGGTTTCAGGGAAACTATTTTATCTGCAGAGGAATCGCAAAGGAAGAGGGGAAAGATGGGTTGGTTTGGTGAATCCACTCTCTAGAAAGTCAAAACTCAGGCCAATACAAAGCTGTTGTGTTGAGTTTATCCCCAATGCCAGCTGATGAATGTTGTTTCGGCGACCTTCCTAGGACCCTTCAGATAGTACCATAGAGGCTTCTTTTCTCTTTTATCTCTAAGGCCAGCCTTGTGTGAAGCCGGGCAGACCATGACAAACTAAACATCCTTGTCAGATAGTAAATTCCACTAAAGTAGGAACTAGATCCATCCTTGAGCATAAATTCTGAATGTTTAGCTCAGAACTCTGTACCTCACGGTCACTTAATAAATATTTGCTGACTTGTTTACACACTGCTCAGAAAAGATGTGTCCATGAAAATAAGCATACACAGCATTTTATCTGTGAGACCTTGGGCCAAGTCTCTAGGCTTTTTGGATAACTGTTTCCTCATCTGTAAAAAATACAGGGCTAACTTTTATTGGGTGCTAACCCTGTACCAGGCATTGAGTGAAGCACTTTACAGTCATGATCTCATTGAGTCCTTGAAACATATCTACAGAGTATGACCTATTATAATTTTACAGATGGGAAAACTGGCAAAAAGAAGCCTCGGGCCTCTGAGTGGTCTAGTGGCAGAGTGACAACCTGAACACAGTTGTCTGGTTCCAGAGTCCACAGTCTACTCACTACTTGTAATGAAAAATAACGAAGATGCCTGTCACTAATTCCTTTATGTACTTACCTAACCTATCTCTGGGGAGTGTCCTCTGCTCTAGGCAGCCCTGGAGCTGTGGTGAGAATTCAGTGGAATGAGGAGAGGAGAGCCTCTCTCGTTAGGAATGCTTTTGGCTGCAAATAACAGAACATCCCACTAACCATGCTTTCCAGGAGTGGTGATTTTGCTGTGCATGCTTGGGCATTCCCCATCCTTGGAATCTTTGGTTGGAAGGGCTCTGCTTTCTCAGCTTCTGCGTGAGCTTTGATTCTTCCCCAAATCCATGCAGGCCACCCATGTGAGGCCTTTGTCTGCTTCCCACCGCCCCATGCAAAATGCCTCCTCTTGCATGGGGGATACAGATGCTCCTTGAGTGGCAGAATTAGAGAGGTCCTGGCTCTTCCTGTAAGAAAACTTCATTTCCTGTAATGCCTCCAGCCCATTTCTGTGAAACCAGGCCATGAGTAACTAACTGGAAGAGCAATGATTTGAGATTTAAAAAATTACTTTTGGTGGAACCCCCTGATAGTTCCCTTCATTATTTAAAATTAACTTTTTTTCTTTTCAGATGAGCAATTGAAATGGGGAGTGTGGCAATTAAATGTTTGGCTACTGCCACTTATGAGGGTCTATGTTTTTCATTACTGTGTCTATTTTTTCCTCTTAGGGGATATCCTGTAATGAGGTTGAAATGTCTTGTATACCCACACTTTCTGCTACATTTTTACTGCCAGTGATAATGCTCTCACTGAGGCCCCATCACTTTGTGGACTTGGCAATAGCTTCCTGACTTTTCTCTCCTCTGATCCCTCTGATCTATTCTGTTCCCTACCACCAGATTAATCTTTCTGAAATACTGCTTTCATCACATCATTGCTCTGCTCATGAAACTGTGTGGCTCCTTTCTACCCCATGAATAACCTCCAGTATGTCCAGCCTCCACCCTTAGGCCTCTGGTGTCCCTCTTTCCCTCTTCATTCCCCAGTGAGCACTCATGTCCCCCATGAGGCAGCTCCTTGCACTGTCCTACCTCCACTCTACTCTCTACTCTGCTCTCTTAGCTCCTCCTATTCACCTTACTGCCAAAGGCTCTCTTCAACCATGTAGACTCCACTGGCCAGACTTGCCTTCCTCAGCAATCTCTCCTCCCTACTACTGGATATTCTGTCTTCCTTATTACCCTGAGACATTTTCACAACTTGTGAGGATTGAGCAAATGTTAGATGAGCTAATTACTTATGGCTCCAGGACTTGACTCTACCATTCTCCCTATTTATTGCCCTCAGTAGATCGATGATGCTTGTTACAGGATAAAGAACAACTTCTGAGATGGGTTTGAATCAGACACACTTATGGTAGACATTGTTTGTTGCCCTTCCAATGTCTCCCTTCTACCTTACCAGTGAGATCTCTATTTTATTCGGCACAGTAATGTGCCCAGCCATAGTGGTTTAATCTTAAATATAAGCAAATCAGGACACTCGGGGCTTAACTTCCATTACAGCCAGGAGTGGCTATGTGACACTGTACTGCTAAGTATGGGAGACATCTTTGAGAAGCGTTTTGTTTCCCCATAAAAAGCACAGTGTTTGAAGAGAAAGCTCAGTGATACTGAACCTTTCACTTCTTGCTTTAAATATCATTAGGATGTATGAGACCCATATCAAACATTTTGCAACGATGAGACAAGAGAGTGAAAAGTCAACATAACTGAATATAGTAAACAGAAGGACAAGAAGAAGCTGGGTGCTTGGTGTCTTTGCTGAATCACTACGTCAACAGGCAACTACCACTCAGCTTCCTGTATGTGAGATAATCAAATATCTTTAATACTTAAGCCTCTGTTAGTTGGATATTCTATTACTTGCAGCTGAAATCATCCCTAACTTGTTCAACTATATTCGTTTTTCCAGAGCCCTAAACAATGCATGAATTTAATCAAACACTTTCAACCTGTACGGGAGCAGATGCTGTGATATTTCATAAAAAAGGAAATCTTCAGGAAATTAGCATTGTGTGCATGTGCAGCTAGGTAGATTGCATTTAAAAGAGAAATAAACTTGCAATGACAAATGTTAAAGTGTGAATTCATAGGCATAACAATCAATTCAATAATAAGACATTTGAGGAAGGAAAAACAAAGGAAACAGTAGAAAGAGTACATTAATCCCACCAACAGGGAAAACCTGTGCTTGGGCTCACTTGTTAAAATAACCACGTTTTTAGCTGTGAATAAGGTCCCACTAATATTTATCTCCACTCTTTTGTCTTCGTATTTCATTGAGAAAGCTTCTTCCAAAGCAGTATTCCTGATCCTCTTTCCCCCTCTTACGCATTCCTTCCCATGAGAATAGTGAGTTACTGTATAAGAAAGTTTGGAAGAAGGCTCCGGGCCTACTCCAGCCAGCATCTCCCTGGCTTTCCAGGCTCTGGTAGAGCAGCTTGACCTCTGGATGTAAATACCTCTGCTAATCCATGCAGTAAGCTTCACGGGTCTTGATCTGCCCCTGCATAAGTGATGCCTGCAGTTTGAACAGACAAGTTCAAATCCAAGGGGATATATTAGGAAACTCGACTGTGGCCATTAGTCGAACATAGCTCTCCAATTCAGATTTATTAGTAATTAAGTTGATATTTTGATCTCCATCAGTCTCTCTCTTGTGTCTACTTCTCAGCTGGTTTCAGATATAGGAAGGAAAAAGAGTTTACTATTAGTTGATGACCTGGAATGCTGACCTAGAGCCATGGGTATGGAATTCTTCTGGGAGTGTCAGAAAATCCAATCTTCTCATTTTTGGAATAATAATAACACTACTTTTTCTGATTAGTTATTTATTTATTAATTTATTCAGTGACTTATTTATTGAGTATAATATATGCACCAGACATGTGGTGAATATACAGTGGTCAGCAAAAATAGACATATGACTCATATAATAAGTAATCAAATATAAAATTAGATTATTCTGAGTGCTACTAGAGAGGGACAGAAGGTCACCTTCCGTGAAAACTGATAACAAGGGGATTTGGTTTAATTGGGGAGATCAACAAAGCCTTCTCTGAGGAAGCAATTCTTAATCAGAGGAATGAATTGGTACTAACTTGTTGAAGGGAGAAACAAAGAATATTCCAGGCACATGCAAAGGCCCTGTGACGGGAAGGAACATGGCAAGTACAGGGGAATTAAAAGAGTCCAGAGCAGATTGAGGAGGAAGAAATAAAGTGGGAAATTTTAGATGAGGATAGAGAGATAGGTAGGGACCAAATCATGCAGAACCTGGAAAGCCACATTAAGTAAGGAGTTTGGTCTTTATCTTCAGAATGATGTTTTAACTCCCCAGGCCCTTGAGACTCCCCAAATTCCTGCCCTGCTTCTCAGTCTTTCAGCTGCGTTCAGACCACTGGGTACATCAGAATCAACGAGAGGCTTTGTTACAGAAGATTTCTGAGTCTCACCTCAGAGTTTCAAATTCAGCAGATCTGGGGTGGAGCCTGATTATTTGTAGTCCTAACAAGGTCCCCTATGCGACGCCTCCCTCTGTGCCCGCACTTTGAGAACCACCGTTCTAGGGGAAATGCAACTTCAAATGGGCTTCCTGCCTCTCTGGGATGTGGATATCATGATTTCTCACTGCCTTGGCGACTTCCCAGTGTCCTTAAACTGATGTTTCTTTTCGTGTGTTGCATATGGCCAGAGAGAGGGCTGTTCTTTACCACCTACTCTTCTGTTGCCAGAAGAAAATCTTCCAAACTAACAATGAGGGCTAATACTTACAGAGAAAGTGTCATGTATCACACGGGTTGGTGTGGCTGTTGACTGGACAACTCTAGGGGGCGTCATTCACATCGTGTTTTATATGACTGGGGGCACAGTATTGGTTGAGGTGTTCAGTGCAGCGGCCCCACGTAGCTGAGCGCTGGGCACGGAACTTGATACGCGTGATTTCCCGTATCCCACGAACTTTCCATTATCCTTATTTGCAGATGAGCAAACTGACACTTTGAATGAATCACTTTAATTCTGTGGTTGGTCAACGGCTGAGACTATTTCTCGACGTGTGGGAAACAGAGCCTGCATTAAGCCTCTGAACTTCCCACTATCCCTATCTGTAAAATGGGCACAGTCATATTTATTCTCCACCTCAAAGCTGGGTAGAGTGAATTAATGAAGCAGCGGGCTGAAACTCCTGGGAGTTTTGGGGAGAAGAGAAGTAGCTTTCATTATTGCGATCCTGTTCAAGAAAGTGATTTGGTTACAAAGGTATAAACACCTCCGGTTGTTAAGCAAGCAAATGAAGACAACCAACGAAGTAGAGCTAAGGCCGAGGCAGGTGTTTCAGATAGCCCTGCAGAGGGATGGCAAGAGGCAGTCACTTTTCAAATGGCACCCTGCTTTTAAAAACAACAGCTTCCCCCACTGAGGCGTGTAAGAGCAAGCTTCTCCTCCCCCAGTTTTCCTCCTTCCCTTAGGGACGGCAGGTGTTCAATTCATTCCTTCTTTCGTTTCTTCTCCTTCCTCAGTGACTAACTACAAAGTGCTAATTTAAAAAGTAGGGATTTGGAGAGCACCTAGATCCTTCAGGCACTGTTATTGCAACATAAAACCCTTTACTTAGAGGTCACAGGTTCAAGTCTAGGCTGGGTCAGTAGTGACCACACGTCTGCTGGCTGGCCGTCTGCTGGCTGTTTCACGGTTCATGGGAGATGAATTGGTGGCCTCAGCCCGCCCGCCAGGACACTTCAGAACTGGCGCTGCCAGACATTGGTTGGCACTTGGCACAGAGGCCAAGACCCCAACTGGAAGCCCTAGCCCTCTGAGGTTCCTTCCTAGAGAATGTGCACATGGGACAAGGGGGAAGGGGCAGGAGTTGCCTGGGAGAGAGACAATGAGAGTCATTGTCTTATCCTTCCACCTGCTTGACCTCAAAGAAGATGCTTCTTTTCAGACCTAGGGAAGGGGTTGACTTACTGGTTTGTCAGAAGCTTGATCCAGCAGAGGAGAGCAGGTGATCGCCAGTGATAAATGTGCAGGTAATGTTGTATGCAGGAACACTGCTCTTGCTCTCTTGACTAAAGAGAGGAGCTGGACTGGAGAACACGCAGGAAGGTGATAGGACAGGGAAGAATGGGCAGAAACCTCTAGAAAGGTAGAGACCTCCATTTCTTCTTTGCACGGGTAAACAATCACGTGAGCCTCAGAGGTCCAGAGAAGCAAGCAGTCGGATGTCCCGTTGCTTCTCTCTTGCCTGACATTCTCCCAGCTGGAATCATGCTCCCTGTAGCAAGGCCAGGTCCCCATCTCCTGCTCTCTTATCTCCCACAGGCTCAATGTCAAGGACCGGTGTGGATACGGACACACCCCACCCTCCACTGGGTCTAGGCATTCTCAGACTAGTTTTGGCTCAGGAAACAGACCAGAAAACGGCACTTGAGTTGTTATTTTCAGTTTGAAAGTAGTCGTTTATTAAATGATGAAATTACAAAAAATGATCATGGTAGATACCTTAGTAAATCGTTCTAATAATCCTACTGATCTGGTCTTCCCCATGGCCAGCATCGCCACCTTCTACAAAATGGGTGGTCTTTTTCTTCATCCCCCCTCATGGAGAAGATAATTTGAAGGGCCATAAGAAGTTGTTTGCTTCTTTGAAATGTTTTCCAATAGTATAGACCTTGTGAACAAGATGCTCCATGCAGATGGTGCCGTGTTTACCAAGAGATCGGGCAATCATTGTGTTCTCTGTCAGGGCAATTAGCTTCTTGTTGATTTTGCCATATCCACGCTTGTAGATCAAGTCATTCACCGACTTCAGGTCTGGGTCCCCCTCATGCTATATATGGTTCCACAATCCTTAGCATATTGATTGAAGCCTTGTTGAGCTTAACAAAGGTGCCACTGATGATCTGGCAAAGGCGAAGATGCTACAACACCTTTTGAATCTTTGGGCTCACACCACTGATGGCCCTGCTCCTGATGACAAATACCAGTGTGGTTTCCACAGGTACGTAGAAGTTGCCCGTTTTTCTTGCCATCCTCACCATTCAAATCTCCATTCTGTACATCTACCTATATTCCTTGTGGTAATGCTTAGCTTTTCATGGATAAGCCTTTCGAAGGCTTCATAGGCTGCCTTTCGAAGCATCTTTTGGGGAAACATCTTTCTCAGACACTTGATCTTCAACTCTGCGAAATTCCTTTGCTTTTTCTTAAGAGTTTCTGGCTCAGCGGGGAACCTTCTTTTTCTTCCCTTCTGCACCCTCCTTGGTTCCAAATGGAAAAGAGGGAGGGCACTTGAGTCTTAAGCTCCACTTTTTGTTTTATTTATTACATTATCTGTACTATTACCAAAGTCCTCGCCTGAATCCAAGGGCAATTTATTAAGTACCAGGTCCTTTCCTGACTTTTGTTGGAGCCCATGGATCTTTGTCACACTGTCAATAGAATCTAATACGGTGGGATCCAACTTTCAGGGGGCCAGTGTGTGACCGAAATTGAGGTGGTAGTTGTGAAGGACATGGACCATTCTATCCAGCAGTCTGGTGGTGGAAGAGAAAGACAAGGTGATGGGGTTGGGGGAGGAGTTTGCAAGGAGGTTTGTTAGAACGAGGGAAGAATTGTGCATATATTTTCAGTTTGAGAGATGGTAAAGAAGGAGAATAAAAATGTATGAGACGGAAGGGGAAATACTTTTTAGCCAAGCGCCAAAGGTAGGTAGAAAGGAAAGGAATCAGCTGTGTAGGAAGAGGAGGAATTCCTGAAGATGAGGGTCAGGGGGAAGAAAGGGTGCCATTTTGGATACCCTTAAGACGTGGAGAGGGTGGCCCTGGGCTCTTCATCAACGATGTGCTCTCTTTTCTTTGAGTGGTAGAAGACTCTTCCCCGAGAGCTGCCTGGGAACCTGAGGGGTGTGCCCAAGATGCAGGGAAAGGGAAAAGAGGCCCCAGGGGGACAGAAGTGGAGGGCTGCTGGCTGGGCTGGGCTCAGATGGATTTGTACCCTCTATCTGTATGTTAGTATCATCTGTAAAGCCGTCTACCATGGCTTGGCTTTCAGTCATGCAGCGGGGACCAGTGCTCTATATTACAGAAGGAGGTTTGACACGAAAATTGGAAAGACGGCAGACTATAGAGAATTCCACCCGATATATACATGGAATGGGGTGGGGGGAGACCAAATGAGATTGTCGAAAAGTTTTCAAAGAACTTTCCAAAAAGCTTTTCTCTGATTTAAGTCAAACAGCATGGAAAATAATAATATGGGGTTCAAGTTCCATTGTCTCTGTTGGGGGTGATGCTTGAAGAAAAAGAAAGTGTGTTCTGTTGTTAGTCATATTTTAATTGGTAAAAATGTGAGGCAAAAGTTCAAAACTAAATGCTGGAAATATCTCCCCTCTGGAATATTTAATTAAAATCTGTGGGGGAAAAAGCTTCAAAATGACAGCCAGAGAATAACAACAACAATAGCAAAAGTCCCTGTTAACCCAGACTTGAGGGAGGCAGATTACTTGACATGAGTCAAGTGCATGTGTGTGCATGTGCGTGTGCATGTGCGTGTGTGTGTGTGTGTGTGTGTATTTAGGGGGGTGTTGGTCGGGGGCTGGAGTGGTTATCTGGCCACTTCTAGCTAAGACTCAGCCTAGCCTGGGTGTTCAGCACTATGAGCCCTGCAAGGGTGTCTCACTCTGACTGAAAGTGTGATGTGGACAGAATTCATCTCTGTCATCTGAAGTCTTGCCTTTCGATGTTCTTTCTTACCTTCGAAGTTCCTGCTTCCAACTCTTAGGAATACCTGGTATCTTCTCCCATGCCTTCACTCAAACAGGATTTGAAATGCATTCACACTAAGGTAAAAATAACTGAAGATAGAAAAGATCAGTTACTTATCTCAGGAGTATTAGCACTTTAATAAGGCAGGTCTTAGGTAAAATAAATGTTACTGAACTCCGAAATAGCATCACACGGATAGGAGCCTATTCTGCTTATTTATAGAAGGCATTTTGAGACCATCCCACACTCCTGCCAGCAAGAAGCCTATGTGGGATAGCTTATAGAATTACTTGAGTCCTAGAGGGATCTTAGAAATTTTAACATGTTGTATTGATTAAGATGATGTCAAAATCACCATAATAAAAACTGGGGGTTATTATAGATGAAATGATCTATGAACTCTTTAGCATTTAACGTTCCACTTGACAATTTCTTTTTGTCCTCAAAGGAGAAAATCTGTGCCTTACAGGTGGGGTTCAGGTGTGCATACGTGTATGAGCACATGCACATCTGTGCTCCACATCGCTATATGGCACACATTCCCCCCAAAGTCCCACGCACTTGTGAACTCGCTCAGTCCTCAAGGCCACCGCATGAAGAAGGGACTGTTATCTCAACATTACAAAAAAATAGGGAGCCAAGACCTAGAGACCTTGAGTGAGTTGCCCAAGCACAAGCAGCGTGCCGGTGGTGGAGCTGGGATTTGAATGCCTGCATTCATCGAGGGTAAAGTATCTTGACTCTAACCACTCTGCAAGCTGGCTTTGAAAACCTTGAGGTGCACTTCACAGAAGCAGTTGTTTCTGAATGGGTGCTGAAGAATGGGGTTTCCAGGTTGGAATGGGGAAGGTAGGGTCTGGTCAGTCTGCCACATACGTGACATAGCATGGTGGAATTGGCGGATGCAGTACCTCAGGAAGGTGGGCAGCATCGGCTGGACGTGAAGGTGATAATGTGTCCCCATTAGCCCATGGCAGTCCGGGTTTTCATCTGTTTTCCCAGCATAATTGCAAATGGTGCTTGCTTTTACTCTCAAGAGAATCTGCGTTTGGCTGGCGCTAAGTGATGCCCTCACCTGTGGGGGCCTCTTCCTGTAGAACCTTGAACAGCCTGCTGCAGAGGTTGCATTTTATTCTGTGGAGTGGAAAAACATGTGTGGTGCCCAGAATTGCTTGGGGGAAAGGACAGGAGTGGCAGAACGGAAACTTGTCCTTACGCTACTAAAGGACCTACTTCGTAGGATTGTTGAACAAAAGGAAATTAAGTGGGTTGCGAACAGCACGGTATGTATCAAATGCTCAGTACCTACTAGTCCTCTTATGCCTCTTTCTTCAGCTCCTTTTTCTTTGTCCGCTTCCTCCTCTGCCTCCTGATTCCACCCTCCTCTTTTCCTCCTCCTTCTCATTTTTCTTCTTCTCTTGGTCGTCACTGGGAGCCACAGCCCGCCCCACTTTCTCTTCTGCAAATCCTCCCTCCCATCTTCTCCTGCCCGGCCTCTTTCCTTCATCAGGCAGCAGGGTCTGTGAGCTTTCAAATGGGCAAGTCTAGGCTAAGGGTGGTGAACCCAGCCTCAGAAACAGAATCCAAGGGGCACCTTGAGGTAGTCGGGAGGTGGGGAGGCAACGTGACGTGGGAGGGTTTCCCTAGACCCTGATTTTTGAATTTTAAGAGTTCAGCACACTCCGTTGAAGGCTGTTACATTGGCTGCTTATTCAACCTTATCCTGGCAGTAGGAGGAAAAAAGCCCAACAACCACTGAAAGCCCACATTTTAATGCTCACAGCTGGGAATCTGGTCAGGGTCATGTTACCAATATAAACAACACAAAGCCGGCAGTCTAATACTAATATCTAATAGATGGAGTATCACACATCAGCATCACACATCAAACAGACTGCTTTTGAAGCAGATATCAAATAATGTTTCCACTCTTGATTATGTTCCCTTCGTTCTAGGGCAGTAAAAAAAGAAATGAGGGAAGAGTCCCTGGTCACATTATTTGGGGAGTTGGTAACAGCAGTACAAACAGTGAGGGAAGGGCTGGAAAAATGTTATTATTTATTAAGCACCATCTGTGCACCAGGGACATGGTATAACATTACATTAACCCTGCCAACAGGCTTGTGAGCAGGGATTATCATGCCCATTTTATAGGTGGGGAAGCCGTGCCCAGAGATGACAGAGTTGACCGTCATACCAACAGTAAGTACTAGAGCTGGGATCCAAATACAAGCGCTTCAGAAGAACAGCCCTGTTTTTGTTTTGTTTTGTTTTTGCAAGGAATGATACCCTTGTGACAATAAATGTGTATCCAGAGATAATTTCATAGTTTCAGGTTCCTGACCTTGGAGCTCCTTATGGCTTATATTCAGTTGTTAGGAGGGACACAGGCACCATGAATGAAAAACGTCGAGAGGAGCCGTGTAGCCAGACAGGCTAAGGTAGGAAAACTGGCAGAGGTCAGATCCGAAGCAAAGTGAATAAGCGAGCCATGAGAGTATAATGGAGACTGATAAGTACTACAGAGAAAAATAAAACAGGAAAGGGTTAGGGAGTTTGGGGAGAAGCTTTATTTTATTTGAAATTAATTAATAGTAGGATTTGAAGTGAATCTCTGGTGTCCCACAGGCTTCTTTCAGGCCTGGATCCTCATGGATGCTGCAGAGTAAAGTGGGTGTGAATTCTGCTGCTACTTGCAAGCTGTCTGACCTTGGGTAATGTGTACAAGCCTTTGTTTCCCGGGCTCTTCCAGGGAGAGAAGAGTATCCAGACCGTAGGGCTGTTGGTGGAGTTCAGTAAGTTACTGCATGGCGGTCCTCAGAGTGCCCAGCGTACGTGGTCTACCTCCCAAGAGCGCTGGCCCTCATTACCATTTTTACGATTCCACTTGTCCAGCTCACCGCAGTGACGTTAGTGGCCCACCTGCAGCTCTGGTTGTTACTCTCTCATAGCTTTAGAAGGGGATGTCCCCTCACCCTGTCAGTTGTCCACACTGGGAACTCAGTTGAACTTGACTTTGACTCAGAGCCTCCTCTTCCTTTGTCTTTAGTTCTCTGGCTGGTAGGCTCCCCCACTCTGTGCCATGATTATTTCAGACCTTCTCTTCCAGCCATCCTACCCCTCACTCTGCTCTTGGAGCCCATATGTGCAAATATACACACACTCCACAAACACGACGCACACCACACGTAACTATCCCTTCACTACCGAGAAACCATAGGGAATCAGAAAGGAGTTCCCTCAAGTTCTTGCCAGTAGATCTATAAACACCCCTGAGTCTGTCCATCTCTCTCCTCTTTGCCGCCCCCGCCCCGTGAAGTCAGGGGAAGTGTGCCTCCTGCTGAGGACAGTCTTGTCCCCTCCCCGCCCCAAACCACACTTGGAATCCCACCTCCTTTTACTTCTGACAAACTTTATACAACCACTTCTCCTATTTTCTTTCCAGGATTATTCCTACATACAAGTTCAAATTTAAACAGATTCCCCCACTCATCTTTGTCTTCCTGTTTTCCAATAAATGTCTCAGCATCCATGTCAATGCTTCGCCTCTCCAATCTCCCCGCCTTTCCAGTCAGCTCTTGACCCCACTGCCCTCGCAAAGTCACCAGTGACTTGCATTTTGCTAATTCCAATGT
This sequence comes from Zalophus californianus, assembly GCF_009762305.2. NCBI lineage: Eukaryota > Metazoa > Chordata > Mammalia > Carnivora > Otariidae > Zalophus > Zalophus californianus. The sequence continues at coordinate 47,388,308 of NC_045608.1, forward strand.
ATACCGTTTGGTAGCAACCAACCTACTTGACCACTCTTTCCTTCCAGAAAAACATGCTTTCCTTGATTCTAGTTTCCTGATCTTCTATTTCTCTGGTTGCTTCTCAGTCCCCTTTGCCAGTTTGTCTTCTCCCTCAGGGAATTTTAATATATTTTTTAATCTGCCAACTTCTCTCTGCCTCCACGGCTACCACCCCGGTCCAAAGCATTGACTTCTTCCACTTTGACTGTTCAAAAGGCTTCTGAATACTCTTCGCAGGACCTCTCTTCAGATGCCTGCACTGCAGAGACCACCCTCATACGTGCACTCTTTTACTGGCCTCCCCGTTCACCAAGAATAAAATACTGTCATAGTAATGGTCCTTATCATGGCCCAGAAACCTCTGCATGTTCTACATGGCCTCCCTCTCCAGTTTCGTCTTATACCTTTTATCCCTCATTTTCTGCTCCTGATACACTGGCTTTCTCGTTGTCCGTCAAGTGATCATGTTTTTTTGTTTTGTTTTCGTTTTTGTTTTTTTCCAGCATCAAGACCTTTGGGTGAGCTCATCCTTTGGTCTGAATGTTCCTGCTCCATTCTTTGCTGAACTCCTGCTTATCCTTCAGAAACAAAACTTCCCTAGGAAATTTTCCCAGAACGTCAGAGAACTAGGTTGAGCCTTTCTGTTACAGGCTCTCCTGGTATCTTGTTCTTCTCCTTCATAATAGTTATTACAACTGACCGTTCGTGTTGTTTGGGGTCTAACCTCTCTCTCTGCTGCTTGTTTGTAAGTCCATGAAGATATAGTCAAGCGTCTCCATTTTGCCACAGTGCTTGCAGCATCTAGAACAGTACCTGGACCATGTGGAATAAATGAATGAGAGGAAAAACCAACTTTAGTTTTCAAAACCATTATTCCCAAGGTAGACCTGCAAAGCTGTTGTACTTAACATCCCTGTACTTCTAAGAGTTAAACTCAGAGCTCCTGCCTTCCCAACCCCTTCACCATCTCAACTTCCTTTTCCCATTGAGTTCAGGACCCTATCCAGATATCTACCATCACCACCACTTCGTTAAGCCCTGTTTTGAGTGATTCCTTCCCAAACGTTCTCTGGTTCCCATCTTCCCCATTTCAGGTATTGGTGTTACCATTTCCTTTACTTCCTTAAAGCCCAAACTGGGAAGCTTAAAAAAGAGCATTTAGAGTTCTTTTTAAAAAAGATTTTATTTATTTATTTTGAGAGAGCAAGAGAGAGAGCATGAGTGGGGGGAGGGGCAGAGGCAGAGAGAGTGAGGGAATCCCAAGCAGATTCCTGCTGAGGGCAGAGCCCAGTGCAGGGTTGATCTTTTTTTTTTTTAATAAATTTTTATTGTTATGTTAATCACCATACATTACATCATTAGTTTTTGATGTAGTGTTACATGATTCATTGTTTGTGCATAACACCCAGTGCTCCACGCAGAATGTGCCCTCTTTAATACCCATCACCAGGCTAACCCATCCCCCCATCCCCCTCCCCTCTAGAACCCTCAGTTTGTTTTTCAGAGTCCATCGTCTCTAATGGTTCGTCTCCCCCCTGACTTACTCCCCCTTCATTCTTCCCCTCCTGCTATCTTCTTCTTTTTTTTTCTTAACATATATTGCATTATTTGTTTCAGAAGTACAGATCCGTGATTCATCAGTCTTGTACAATTCACAGTGCTCACCATAGCACATACCCTCCCCAATGTCTATCACCCAGCCACCCCATCCCTCCCACCCCCCACCACTCCAGCAACCCTCAGTTTGTTTCCAGAGATTAAGAATTCCTCATATCAGTGAGGTCATATGATACATGTCTTTCTCTGATTGACTTATTTCACTCAGCATAACAACCCCCCCGGTTCCATCCACGTCGCTGCAAATGGCAAGATCTCATTCCTTTTGATGGCTGCATAATATTCCATCGTGTATATATACCCCATCTTCTATCCATTCATCTGTCGATGGACATCTTGGCTCTTTCCACAGTTTGGCTATTGTGGACATTGCTGCTATAAACATTGGGGTGCACGTACCCCTTCGGATCCCTACATTTGTATCTTTGTGGTAAATACCCAGTGGTGCAATTGCTAGATCGTAGGGTAGCTCTATTTTCAACTGTTTGAGGAATCTCCATACCGTTTTCCAGAGTGGTTGCACCAGCTTGCATTCCCACCAACAGTGTAGGAGGGTTCCCCTTTTTCCACATCCCCGCCAACATCTGTCATTTCCTGACTTGTTAATTTTAGCCATTCTGACGGGTATGAGGTGGTATCTCATTGAGGTTTTGATTTGGATTTCCCTGATGCCGAGCAATGTTGAGCACTTTTTCATGTGTCTGTTGGCCATTCGGATGTCTTCTTTGGAAAAATGTCTGTTCATCTCTTCTGCCCATTTCTTGATTGGATTATTTGTTCTCTGGGTGTTGAGTTTGATAAGTTCTTTATAGATTTTGGATACTAGCCCTTTATCTGATAGGTCATTTGCAAATATTTTCTCCTATTCTGTCGGTTGTCTTTTGGTTTTGTTGACTTTCTTTTGCTGTGCAAAAGCTTTTTATCTTGATGAAATCCCAATAGTTCATTTTTGTCCTGGCTTCCCTTGCCTTTGGCGATGTTTCTAGGAAGAAGTTGCTGTGGCTGAGGTGGAAGAGGTTGCTGCCTGTGTTCTCATTTAGGATTTTGATGGACTCCTGTCTCACGTTTAGGTCTTTCAACCATTTGGAGTCTATTTTTGTGTGTGGTGTAAGGAAATGGTCCAGTTTCATTCTTCTGCACCTGGCTGTCCAATCTTCCCAACACCATTTGTTGAAGAGACTGTCTTTTTTCCATTGGACATTCTTTCCTGCTTTGTCGAAGATGAGTTGACCATAGAGTTGAGGGTCCATTTCTGGGCTCTCGATTCTGTTCCATTGATCTATGTGTCTGTTTTTGTGCCAGTACCATACTGTCTTGATGATGACAGCTTTGTAATAGAGCTGGAAGTCCAGAATTGTGATGCCGCCAGATTTGCTTTTCTTTTTCTATATTCCTCTGGCTATTCGGGGTCTCTTCTGGTTCCATACAAATTTTAGGATTATTTGTTCCATTTCTTTGAAAAAGGTGGATGGTATTTTGATGGGGATTGCATTGAATGTGTACATTGCTCTAGGTAGCATTGACATCTTCACAATGTTTGTTCTTCCAATCCATGAGCATGGAACGTTTTTCCATTTCTTTGTGTCTTCCTCAATTTCTTTCATGAGTATTTTATAGTTTTCTGAGTACAGATCCTTTGCCTCTTTGGTTAAATTTATTCCTAGGTATCTTACGGTTTTGGGTGCAATTGTAAATGGGATTGACTCCTTGATTTGTCTCTCTTCTGTCTTGTTGTTGGTGTAGAGGAATGCCACTGATTTCTGTGCATTGATTTTATATCCTGCTACTTGACTGAATTCCTGTATGAGTTCTAGCAGTTTTGGGGTGGAGTCTTTTGGGTTTTCCACATACAGTATCATGTCCTCTGCAAAGAGTGAGAGTTTGACTTCCTCTTTGCCAATTTCTTTTTGTTGTCTGATTGCTGTGGCTAGGACTTCTAATACTATGTTGAATAGCAGTGGTGAGAGTGGAAATCCCTGCCGCGTTCCTGACCTTAGGGGGAAAGCTCTCAGCTTTTCCCCATTGAGAATGATATTCACTGTAGGTTTTTCATAGATGGCTTTTAGGATATTGAGGTATGTACCCTCTATCCCTATACTCTGAAGAGTTTTGATCAAGAAAGGATGCTGTACTTTGTCAAATGCTTTTTCTGCATCTGTTGAGAGGATCATATGATTCTTGTTCTTTCTTTTGTTAATGTATTGTGTCACGTTGATTGATTTGCAGATGTTGAACCAGCCTTGCAGCCCAGGGATAAATCCCACTTGGTCATGGTGAATAATCCTTTTAATGTCCTGTTGGATCCTATTGGCTAGTATTTTGGTGAGAATTTTTGCATCCCTGTTCATCAAGGATATTGGTCTGTAATTCTCCTTTTTGATGGGGTCTTTGTCTGGTTTTGGGATCAAGGTAATGTGGGCCTCATAAAATGAGTTTGGAAGTTTTCCTTCCATTTCTATTTTTTGGAACAGTTTCAGGAGAATAGGTATTAATTCTTCTTTAAATGTCTGATAGAATTCCCCTGGGAAGCCATCTGGCCCTGGGCTCTTGTTTGTTGGGAGATTTTTGATGACTGCTTCAATTTCCTTCGTGGTTATAGGTCTGTTCAGGTTTTCTATTTCTTCCTGGTTCAATTTTGGTAGTTGATACATCTCTAGGAATGCACCCATTTCTTCTAGGTTATCTAATTTGCTGGCATAGAGTTGCTCATAATATGTTCTTATAATTGTTTGTATGTCTTTGGTGTTGGTTGTGATCTCCTCTTTCATTCATGATTTTGTTGATTTGGGTCATTTCTCTTCTCTTTTTGATAAGTCTGGCCAGGGGTTTATCCATCTTGTTAATTCTTTCAAAGAACCAGCTCCTAGTTCATTGATCTGTTGTACTGTTCTTTTGGTTTCTATTTCATTGATTTCTGCTCTGATCTTTATGATTTCTCTTCTCCTGCTGGGTTTAGGCTTTATTTGCTGTTTTTTCTCCAGCGCCTTTAGGTGTAGGGTTAGGTTGTGTATTTGAGACCTTTCTTGTTTCTTGAGAAAGGCTTGTATTGCTATATACTTTCCTCTCAGGACTGCCTTTGCTGTATCCCAAAGATTTTGAACAGTTGTGTTGTCATTTTCATTGGTTTCCATGAATTTTTTTAATTGTTCTTTAATTTCCTGGCTGACCCATTCATTCTTTAGGAGGATGCTCTTTAGCCTCCATGTATTTGAGTTCTTTCCGACTTTCCTCTTGTGATTGAGTTCTAGTTTCAAAGCATTGTGGTCTGAAAATATGCAGGGAATAATCCCAATCTTTTGGTACTGGTTGAGACCTGATTTGTGACCTAGGATGTGATCAATTCTGGAGAATGTTCCATGGGCACTAGAGAAGAATGTGTATTCTGTTGCTTTGGGATGGAATGTTCTGAATATGTCTGTGAAGTCCATTTGGTCCAGTGTGTCATTTAAAGTCTTTATTTCCTTGTTGATCTTTTGCTTAGATGATCTGTCCATTTCAGTGAGGGGGGGTGTTAAAATCCCCCACTATTATTGTATTGTTGTCAATGTGTTTCTTTGCTTTTGTTATTAATTGCCTTATACAATTGGCTGCTCCCACATTAGAGGCATAGATATTTACAATTGTTAGATCTTCTTGTTGGATAGACCCTTTAAGTAGGATATAGTGTCCTTCCTCATCTCTTATTACAGTCTTTGTTTTAAAATCTAATTTGTCTGATATAAGGATTGCCACTCCAGCTTTCTTTTGGTGTCCATTAGCATGGTAAATGGTTTTCCACCCCCTCACTTTCAATCTGGAGGTGTCTTTGGGTCTAAAATGAGTCTCTTGCAGACAGCATATTGATGGGTCCTGTTTTTTAATCCAATCTGATAGCCTGTGTCTTTTGATTGGGGCATTGAGCCCATTTACATTCAGGGAAACTACTGAAAGGTATGAATTTAGTGCCATTGTATTGCCTGTGAGGTGACTGTTACTGTATATTGTCTGTGTTCCTTTCTGATCTATGCTGCTTTTAGGCTCTCTTTTTGCTTAGAGGACCTCTTTCAATATTTCTTGTAGGGCTGGTTTTGTGTTTGCAATTTCCTTTAGTTTTTGTTTGTCCTGGAAGCTTTTTATCTCGCCTTCTATTTTCAATGATAGCCTAGCTGGATATAGTATTCTTGGCTGCATATTTTTCTCATGTAGTGCTCTGAAGATATCCTGCCAGTCCTTTCTGGCCTGCCAGGTCTCTGTGGATAGGTCTGTTGCCCATCTAATATTTCTACCATTGTAGGTTACATATCTCTTCTCCCGAGCTGCTTTCAGGATTTTCTCTTTGTCTCTGAGACTCGTAAGTTTTACTATTAGATGTCGGGGTGTTGACCTACTTTTACTGATTTTGAGAGGGGTTCTCTGTGCCTCCTGGATTTTGATGCTTGTTTCCTTCCCCACATTAGGGAAGTTCTCTGCTATAATTTGCTCCAATATACCTTCTGCCCCTCTCTCTCTTTCTTCTTCTTCTGGGAGCCCAATTATTCTAATGTTGTTTCGTCTTATCGTATCGCTTATATCTCGAATTCTGCCCTCATGATCCTGTAGTTGTTTCTCTCTCTTTTTCTCAGCCTCTTTATTTTCCATCATTTGGTCTTCTATATCGCTGATTCTCTCTTCTGCCTCATTTATCCTAGCAGTTAGTGCCCCCATTTTTGATTGCACCTCATTAATAGCCTTTTTGATTTCGACTTGGTTAGATTTTAGTTCTTTTATTTCTCCAGAAAGGGTTTCTCTAATAACTTACACACTTTTTTCAAGCCCAGCTAGTATCTTTAAAGTCATGATTCTGAACTCTAAGTCTGACATCGTACTAATGTCCGTATTGAGTGGGTCCCTGGCAGACGGTACTACCTCTTGTTCTTTTTGTTGAGGTGATTTTTTTCGTCTTGTCATTTTGTCCAGAGGAGAACAGATGAATGAGAGAACAGAATGCTAACAGGTTAACAACGTCTCCAGCAAATGTACTCTATACAAATCAGAAAAGACCTGAAACCAGGGGACAAGAAAGGGAAAGGAAGAAGAGAAAAAAAAAGGAAAAAAAAAAGATAAAAACAAACAAAAACAGAACAAAACAAAAAGAAACAGAATATGATCAAATATGATCAGGCTAGTGCATGGATCAATGCCACACACTAGCTTTTGGGCATATTTTGGTCTGTTAGAAGAAAGTGGCTGCTAAAATTTCAAAGGAAGAAAGACTTATATATGTACAAAATAAGGGCTGATACAATGAAGGCATGGCAGATGACTGTAAAGATGAAAATTATAAAAGATTTTATAAAAGGAATTGATAAGATAAGAAGTTGTTTTTAAAAAGAAAGAAGAAGATTTGAAAAGAAAAAGAAAGAAAGGGAGAGACTGTGATCAGGCAGGAGACTAGAACAAAGCCATACACTAGTGATTTAGGGTATATTTTGATCCGTTAGAAGAAACTGTATCTCAAAATTTTAAAGAGAGAACAACTTATATATATATGTGCCAAAAATAAGGGTAACTACTATGAAGGGATAAAAATATGACTCTAAAAATGAAAAATAAAATTTTTTTAAAAAAGGGATTGATAAGATGTTGTTTGAAAAAGGGAAAAAGAAAAATTAAAAAAAACAGTTAAAAAAATTAACTTTTAAAAACTAATGAATTATGGTAAAAAAGCCATGAATTCTATGTGCAGTATTCCCCTAGCACTGGAGTTCTCCCATTCTCCTTGATCTGTAAACTTGGTCTTGGCTTGCTGGGTGTCCGTGCTGATCTTCTGGGGGCGGGGCCTGTTGCCGTGGTTCCCAAATGTCTTTGCCGGAGGCAGAATTGCCCCGCCCTTGTGAGTCTGGGCTAAGCAAGCTGCTCGGGTTTGCTCTCAGGAGCTTTTGTTCCCTGCAAGCTCTCGGTACAGCTTTGGAGGACCAGGGTGAAAATGGTGGCCTCCCAATCTCTGCCCAGAAGAGCTGAGAACTCGGGGCCCCGCTCCTCAGTGCGCCCCCAGAGAAAAGCAGTCACTCCCGTGTCCCCGGTCTCTGGCCCCACTCCGTGTTCTCCCGGCCTGTGACCGAGCGTTTCTATGTCTTGCACCCGACTCCGTGTGGAGTCTCCAAACCCAGCAGATCCCTGCGGTGCGCTCCCGCGCCGCTCCTCCCGGGGGAGGAAGGGGAGTCTCCCCGATCTACCGCTTGTTGGGTCCCTGCTGGAGGAGCAGTGGCCCGACTGGGCCACGGATCACAGTTTATGGTAACCCCGAGCTGAGAGCCCGCGCCCCGGCTCCATCTCTGCAGCCGGCTTCCCCGCTCCGATACCTGGGAGCTTGGCCGCACTCAGGCACCGCCGGTCTTTCTGTGACCCCTGAGGGTCCTGAGACCACACTGTCCCACGAGGGTTCGACTCCCGCTTAGCCACTGGAGCGACGTCCCTCAGCGGAGCCGACTTCTAAAAGGTCCGATTTTGTGCTCCGCGGCTCTATCACTTGCCAGAAGCGGCCAACGGAGGCCCCCTCCCCCGCCGTGTATCCTCCCGAATATCGCCTCGGATTCCCTTTTCCGCACATCCTACCTTCCAGAAAGTGGTCGCTTTTCTGTTCAGAGAGTTGTTGCTATTCTTTTCCTTGATCTCCTGTTGAGTTCGTAGGTGTTCAGAATGGTTTGATCCCTAACCAGCTGAATTCCTGAGACCAGACGAAATCCAGGTCTCCTACTCCTCTGCCATCTTGCTCTGCCCCCCACTGTTTACCGGGTTTGATCTCTTGACCCTGAGATCATGACCTGAGCCAAAATCAAGAATTGGATGCTCAACCGACCGAGCCACCTAGGCACCCCTAGAGTTCTTTTTTTTTTACTATAAAAGTATTATATATTCATGATAGAAATTTGAAAAATATATTTATTAGAAAAAAAAGCAAGAAAATAAAAATCGACTGTTTGTCTAACCAGCAAATTGTAACCAATTTCTTATATACTATTTCCAACTTTTTCTATGCATACACATACATTATTTTAAAAGTGTGGCTAGGTTCTGCCTTCTTTTAAGTTAACATTTTTATTATGGGAATTTTCAAAATAGAGAGAACTATATAATTAATACTTATTAACATTTTGTCGTTTTTGTTTTATCTAATTGTCTTTATTTTTGAGTACTGTAAAGCAAATTCCCTATAACACCCCTGTATGTATCTCTAACAATAAAAGCTTTTTAAAACCCTCACTAAACTGTCATTATCATACCTAACAAAATTAACAATAAATACTCAATTTCATGGTATAACTAGACCATGTTTGGTTTTCTCTGATTGTATCAAAAATATCTTTTTACAGTTAGCTTGTATGAATTAGAATCCAAAATCTACATATTATTTATATACACAGATTTTTAAAAATTAGGAACATATCTTGCAAGCTGCTTATAATCTGCTTTTTTAACTTAAGAATATGTTATGCACATTTTCCCATGTATTAAAGGTTTTTCTTCACTGATTCTAGTGTCTATATAATATTCCATACTTTTTATATCCAACATCTTATTATTGGACATGTAGATTATTTTCAATTATATCACTTATGACTAAGGCTTTGATGTATATACATGAGACATGACTCATGAAAAGTAGAGAAAACCTAAGCCCAAGAGGAATAAAAATATTTGTAATATTTTTGATATTGCCAAATTGCTCTCCAGAAAGGATATACCATTTACCTTCCCATATACAGTGTATTCGCTGCAGACACTAGGTATTATAATCGAACAATTATCATTATTTTTGCCCAAATCAATAGGCAAAAATGATATCTTTTTTTTTTTAATTTTGCATACCTTAGTGTGGTTAAATATGGCGTCACATGTTCTATAGACTTTTAGATTTCTGTGGAAATTTTCCTATTCATGTTCTTTGTCCATTTTTCTAATTCGTTCTATTTTACTATTGATTTGTGAGGCTTTCTTGTCCTTTTGGTAAATTTTACCAAGGTCAGGCTGTGAAGGTTGCAAGTATTGTGTTTTGGAGTTTGCTGCTTGCCCTTCTCAACTTATGTTTTATTTTACCCTGTCGTACATATCCTTAGCCAAGCCTAATTTATAATTTCCCAATGTGTTAATTCCTCTTTCAAATCACAATGTTGTGACTCTAACCGAACTTATCAACAGCGCTTCCCTCTGACTGATTTTTTTAAAAAGCTCCATTCTCTTTCCTAGTTCATTGTGAAGGCTGCTGCCTAATGAATATTTCTATAGCCACTCCTCCACCCGTGACTTGACAAATGGCTTTTTACTGCATAGCAGATGAGATGTAAACTCCTCAGTTCAGTATTTAGTAACATCCACAGTTTAACTTAAACTCTCTTTTCTAAACTTATTTCCCATTCATTTTGCACAGGAGCCACCCAGCAGCCTGAATGATGTTCTCACTCTTCCCATCAGACAACTCTTCTGACCATGTTCTTGCTCGCCCTCCTTTCAACGCCCGCTAAAGTCCAAACCTCTCCATCTTCAAGGTCCATCCTTCAGTGTGATATGCTCTGTGACATCTGCTGGGAGTTGCCTCAGCCCAGGGATCTCTTTTTCCTCTCTTTGCAAATACTTACTCTTAGCTCTATATGTCTTTTAGCATCTCCTAGTTGCTCAACTATTTAATTTTGGTTTTCTCAAAACAAGCGTGATTCCTTTTATGAGAGCAGATGCTGTGTCATCTTGTTTTGAGTCTTCTGATGTTCATGCGATCGACCCAGGTCTGGACACCTATTAGCACCAAATTTATGATGACTTGACTACATGGGAGGATGGCGCTGTTCACCCGCCAAGGGTAGAATGGGTACTTTGAAATCATTTTCCCTGGTAGTGATAAAAATGGTCACAGAACATCTAGGATCTTTAACCCCACCTTCCCTTTGATTCGTTTCATACAGGTAAACCACGAGTGATTGAAGTACCTCTTCATTCAGTGGGAGTGGAATGGAATTTTCATTTGTACTCAAAGCTAACGGACTCACTAAAAACAATTTAGTGATCTCAGTGGATGGACCTGCTGTATGGAAAGGCAACCAACAGATGGGGAGTGTCCCTATCTTAGTCAGGGGAGGGGAAAATATGAGATTCAATCTGTTTCTTTAAAAAGCTGAATGATAAACTCAAGATGATGTTCACAGAAGCTGTATTTCCATTTTTAGGAAAAAAAAACAAGACAGATGAACTCAACACTCACGTTAAACACACAGGTAAAAAGAGAATCCATTTGTTTATGCTCACATCAGAGGAGAACATTGAAAGTCAAGGGTGCATGTCCAGTGGTTTTGCAAAGAGGTGCCTCTTGGGGACCATGACAATCAATGTTATCCATGGAAATTCACTGTCTTTGCTATAGTGAAGGACAAATCATCTCCCACTGGTCTGCTTTTCAAGATTCCATGATGAACTTTACTCCTGGAAATGTCTGAATCAAAACAGAATTTTAAGAACTTTAAATACAGACTTAAAGTATGAGATAATTGCCCTGGCTGTATGGCAGGTTTTTCAAGAAATTATAAGAATGACATATATTATCAGAGTGCATGTTGTTTTGTTCACTGGTATATCCTTGTAATTTAAAAAGTGCCTGGCAGTTATTAGGTGCCCAATAAATATTTTTTGAGTTTAACTGAGTTGAAGTATTCCCAAATTCTTGGTCCTATGGTTAGGTGGGTATATGTACATATGTATATTAAAGGAGAGAAATAAAAACAAAAAGCATGTGCCTGCTCCTTGTGCTATAATGTTCCAAATAATAATATACTGATAATAATGGTGGTTTTCTACTCACAAAGTTCTTTCACCACCCATCTGCTCATTCAGTGCCTATTTATGGGGCACAGATTATGTATCAGGCACTGTTTATATGTGTTTACCCTCTAGGAAAAATAGGCAAAGAAACAGACCAATACAAAGCACGTGTCAGATGCAGTGGTAATCAAAGGGGGCTTAAGAAGGACATCCATGCCAGTCACAGGGGCTCGGGATGGTTTCCCCCAGGCGGGGTGTGCAAGCTGAGACTGGGGGAGAGTGGCCTCACTCAAGGGACTGGCCCAGAGGGAAAAAGAAAGAGATATGCCTGCTCTAGAGCCTGTCTAAAAAAGATCCGCCTCCTGCTCTTCGTCAAGCATCTGTGCCACCTGCTCCCAGCTGGTGGAGATGGGGCTGGTCCGCCATGGGATAAGTGGATCCCAGATAAACTGTTGACACCGTTGCTGATGTGGTGCTCCCATCCATCCCTGGGCAGGGAGGTGCACCTGATGAGTGTCGTTTCTCATGTAAGGAGTCTGTCATCACCTCCCCACAGGTGGCTTCCCAAAAGCCCAGTCCAAGAGCCATGCCCTCAGGACTCTGCTGCGTGCTGATGAGTATGTCCTGCCCAAGCACCACCCCTTGGGGTCTTGGTCACCCTGCTGCTGTCTCTTCTTCAAATATATCATTCGCTCCCTGCCCCAGTCTCCTGAGTAACTGCAAGCAGACCAGTGTCACTGGGGGGACTCCGATCCTTTTCTCTATTTCCGGAAAAATGGGGAGAATAATGTACTGTGTAGAGCTCATTCCCCTGAACTCAAGGGGCCCAGAGTTCTTTCCCGAGCTCCTCTCCTCTCGGGGGCCAGTTGAGGCTCTCTAGTTCCCTCTTGTCTCAGCTTGCGTCTGGAGGATCAACTCCATGAGTATTGTATGTGGGCCCTGGTTCACTGTCTGTGGAATCAAGAATGTATCATAATGAAGGCCATTATTGAGTGAGTACTGACCATGTGCCAGGGATTTTGCAATCATGATCTCTAATGCTATCAACAGCTCTGCAAAGTAATTACCAGCATTAGGTGAGCAAACTGAGACTCAAAGAAGTTTAATAATGTGCCCAGGGTTGTAGTAAGGTGTAGACTTAGGATTCAAATTCTGGTGCATCTCTCTTCAAAGCTATGGTCTTTCTAGAATGTCATGTGACTACCCATCCACCCCATCATACTCCTAATGCCTTAATTCCCAGGCAATCCTCCAGTGGAAACTATCACTTACTTTAACATCTGTCCTCCTGTAGTGGCAGGAAAGAGGTTTCTGTCTCCAGATTGTCTTATACAGCCCCTGATGCACAGTGCCTATCCCTCCAGGACACTAGGGCACACTCTCGCACGGTCAGCCTCTCCTCCCACCTCCTAACTCTTAGAAACAGTGGCAGATTATAGCTCTGTAATGCCTTTAAACCCTTGGGTTTATTATTAAATAGTTGTGATACACTAGCCACTAGGAATGCAAAGAGATAAACTCCAAGCTCAAGTCCAGTAAGAGAGCCAGACTCAAGGTCAAATAATGGCAATGTGATCTCAAAAATGCAACAGTTGGATTATGTATAAGGGACAGTGATAAGAGAGAGGCAAGAACAACTCTGCTTAAGGGAGTCTGGGAGAATTCACTAGGAAGGTGATGCTTAGGTGGGCCATGAGGTATGAGTAGGAGCTTGGTGGGCACCTAAGGGAGGGACAGGACATTGGAGACAGAGGGAGTTAGAGTCACTCTCAGGGTCCTATCCTGGCTGGGCCAACATCACTTGCATGTGCAAGGATAAGACTCTTGGCCCTTCTAGGTCTCAGTCTCCCCTTTACAGGGAAGACATGTAGCAGAAGCTACCAATGACCTTCAATAAATAAGATCCTTGTCAGATGAACATGTGATGCTACAGCAGAAAAATCTGGGCGAGTGTTCTTGCTTCCTCAGATGAGCATGAAACTCCTTAGTCTTAATGCTCTCTGAAGTGGAAAGGGCGTTCACCCCTTCAAGCCTCTGGGAGTCCGTTCAGTAAAGGAGCTGTGTGAGTGGTGGTGGGATTGAGTCAGAACTGACTGTTGCCATCGGTTCTGCCCTTGTCCTAAGGACACATGGGCACTCAGGCCACCCAGCAGTCAGCTAGGAGAAAAGGGGCAAGTTGTCTTTCCCTCTCTTCCTCTGTTACAGGGATTCTGTGAATGATGAATGTGGGAAATGTAGCCAGGCAAAAGGAAGCATAATTTAATGTTTTTAAGTAACATTTCTGTATCTAATTACAAAAGTAACACATAGCCATTGTAGGAAAGGTTGAAAAGTAGCAGGGAAGGAAATGGTACTGGTTAGTCCTTTCTAAGAACTAGTTATGTCATTATTCTGTCCTTCATGCATGTGTCTTAGAAAACTAGACAGAGAGTACGCTCCACATACTTTTTGTAGCCTATCTTTTTCACTGACTAGTGTGATGAAATGTATCCTTAGCACTCATCTGGTGTATTATGTTTAATGGCTTCATACTATTCTCTACATTACATGCTTATTCATGATTTATTTAAGCAACCTTCTATCACTAAGCATGGAGATTATTTTTTTATTTTTTCCCAGCCATAAACAACACTGTAATGAACATCTTGTGGCTGAGTCTTTGTGCACACAAATGATTACTCTAAACCCAGGAAGGGTGTTAATCAGGCAGACTGGATTTAGAAATAAGCCTTCTGTGAGGCTGCGCGGACAGCAGCTTTGTTTACAAGGAGTTGCCTCCCCAGTTTCCTGGCCAACCTGAGATCTCACGGTGGGATGGGACTGTCAGAGGAAGAGAGGATCCTCAGCAATTTTTCAGAAGCACCAGGTTTTGGAAAATTAAAAATAGACCCCTACCCAGGCTGCATCTTTGGTCTAAAATCTACTGTGGGTGAATTCTGGAATTGGATCTTGAGGGACAGAGCAAAACACAGTCCTCCAGGATGTGTACACTCGGTAGAGAAAGGGCCTTGAAAGTCATATGTGGAGGCGGATTCTCAGCACGCCAGGCTCGGCAAGGTGACCTCATGGGTCCTTCCCATCTGTAATTCCTGTGATTAGCGGATCAGGTTTTAGAGTGTGACCAGACTCAGAACACAAACATTTAACAACGAAAGCAGCCCCTGTGAAGTTACGGGCACGTCCTCCTTCTCTACACTTTCAGCCCGAAATCCACCTCTGTTCTCCCTGATGTTTGGGGTGGGCTGCCTCCCTTCCTTGGTCTCCTTGGCTGTGGGAAGCTCTGTCTTCACATGTGAGAGAAGCACATGCTACAGCCCACTCTGCAAGTGATAGAGCTTCCTCCTGGAGTCCTGCGAGGTTGCAGCTGAGGGGATGAAGCCACACCCCACTGCCACCACCTTCTATTAACTGGTTTCCCATATAACCGGGGCACGTGGGGCAGGCTCATAGTCTTCCTGCTTCTCTTTGGAGGCTTGATAATGGGGTCCTCAGGTTTTTTTGGGGGGGTTGTTTGTTTTCACTTGGAATGAAAATATTTGGCCCCGAAGGTGCACAAATAAGGGTTGCTACAGGGCTGGCCTGCATTTGGCCAAACCTCATTCAACACACATTCGTTATTAGAAAGGGCTACATTCATCTGCCTATCACTAAAGTCTTTGAAGGCAAGAATCCTTATCTAGCTTGTTTACAGCTGTATCCTCAGGCATGTAGTATGCTCTCAGCAAATATTTATTGACTGAATGAATGAAGTACCCACTATGGCAAGCTACTGTGCTAAATGCCAGGAAAGCCACATGGTATCATGGAAAGGCCATTGGATTTGCAGTCATACGGTTCTGGGTTCTGATCTACAGTCTGGCCTCCATTTCCTCTTTTGAAAAATGGGACTCATGATGCCCACCTCTTATGGAGGTTGCAACGATTAAATCTGTCCATCAAATGCCTAGCCCGGCACCAAGACGCAGCAGGTCCTGAGTGAGTCCTTATCATGCTTCTCCTTCTGTGCATTCTGGACGGTGCATCTCCCCGAGGACCCAGCCAGGCTGGGAAGATGCTGGAGAAGGGAGGGCTGCTGTTTCTGTTCTGCTGTCGCTCGCTTGTACCTGGTGGAGGAAACTGGCTGTGCCTATACTAAGTCATCAATCTCTTTTCCGGCCCCACACCTGGAACTGGGAACTGGAAAGCATCCACTCCAGCGGCAGCTGGTTCATCTTGCAGCTACAGCCCAGACACACAGAGAATTTAGAAAAGAAAGGAGAAGGAGATTTTTGTCCTTCTCCATGAAAAAAGAGTAAAACCTCACTTTTATCATGTACACTGGCGCATTGGTTTGGCAACTGACGTAGTCCTTTTATAGCATTGCTCTGCACAAGCCCGCATGATTCCAACTTATGGCACACCAGAGTTCGATTATATTTAAAAGTCAAAGATGGAAGACGTCCGTTGTCCGCAGCAGAGAAGGATAAGCAGTGGCATGAATCATGATTCTTTGTACACTTACCTCCCTCAAACTAATGGCTTATATGCTTAAATAAAACACTCCACATCGAGTACCAGTCATTAGCAAATGCAAGCTGATTACATTTCAGAAGAATGTCTGAACTTCCCAAGGCTTATATTTCACACCAGAAACCAAAGCTGAAATATTTTCATGTGGTAACACTTTTGATAGAGGCAAAATAATTTAAACAAATAATTAGCCTTGAGAATAAAAGTGTACACAAAAGCACAATTAATGAATTTACTAATTGTTCTTCCCTGCTGTGGACGTTGCTCAAAGTTGAATTTAAGCTATTATATAAATATAAACTACTGTACCAAGCCACAAAAACGGATGACTCACCATTAGTCATTAATGTTGCCTTAAAAACAAACTTGAGCTCTTAGAAAATGCGTTCACCTAGGAAGACAGTATTTTGAAAATAAAGCAAGTCTTAGATGATAAACTGTTCTTTGAGTCTTTGGGAAAACACACACACACACACACACACACACACACACACAAGAGATTTGTGGGTTTTAATGCCCTATATAAATATCAGACGAGCAACATTTACCTTATTTGAAATTCTCCATTAGCTGAATAGGAATGAATTTGGTCTGTCCTGTCCACATGGTCAAATAAGTCCGCGGCCCCTCTCTATCACACTCCTTACTGAAATGGAATCACAATGTGAACTAAAGTGCCTTTTGTGTTTGATGTTCTCTATATGTGATTGGTGGCACTTTCCTTCTTGTCCTCCTTTTCATTTAATTCCCAGAGAAATAGTGTTTTCTAGGTTTGCCTAGAAGGCTGCAAGCTCTAGAAACTGTAAAATAGAAACTGTTCTCATGTTTTTCCATGAACTAAAGTGGGGGAGAAATGAACAGAGGGATATGCGCAGGTTAGAGAAACTCTTGGCAGAACCAGTGGTGTTTCCTTAACCAGAACAACAATAAAAGATTTTTGTATCCCTTAGGTGGTTGTTTTTAAATATGGTTCCAAAAGATTGTTATTTCTAATTTTTATATTTTATATTCAATAACAGAACAGCACTCACCTATAAACAATGTGCGTTAAAGTAAACCTACGTGTATAAAGAATTGATCATTTACATCTCTAACTTTGGCGTCTTCAGGGATCGCGTGTGGCTTGACATCAGTTCATAAAGTGGAACATTCAGACACTCATCTTATAGTGGGGTTTTCTTTCTTCTCCTCGACACTCTACAATGTGACTGATTGATCTATGATATTATGGACTGATCTTAATAGGGACAACTGCAAATAATTTAAGAAGCCCTAGGATTCTGGAAGGGCTCACAGTGATGGGATATTCTAAGGGTAAGAAAAGGTGGTGAATGGTTTGACAATAGGGTTCGAGGGCTAAAACGTCTTCGGAAACTGCTCTATGGTATTCTGCTGGGTGGGAAGGCACAGGCTGTGGAGAAGCAGGGAATGGGAGGGGGAGGAGGAGTGGTGACAGCAGTGTCTTTTCTCCAGCCGGAGCAAATGTCCATAAGGTCCAAAGTGTCCTGTTTCCAGGACAGTGGCCTGGTTCTATGGTGTGGCTAGGGCAGGGAGGGGGCGCAGTGTGGTGATGTCATCTTAGGGGTTTCATGCAGGGTCCTCTCTCCCCACCAACATTAGGTTTATATTGTAAAACTCTGTCCACCTCTCCTCCCCATCCCGCCCTCGCTCGACTGAGCGCGGAGGGGAGGAGACTGCAGGGAAAGAGGGGCGTCCAGGAGGGGGCCTCTGGCCACTCAGGTTGTCTTTACTGGTGGTAGCGTCGATGAGGTCATGATCTCTTCAATTTTGTCCAGACAGTACATTTCTGATGATTTGGGTGATTTCGGCAGGAAAGAGGGCCGTGCCTACATGTGTAGGAGGAGGCGGAGTGGGGGAGGGAGAGGGCGGTTGGGGAGGGGATCTGACTTTGAGGGGACAAAGGACACAGAATAAAGATAGGAGAAGCAGGCAAGCCAAGGTATTTTTGCATCTTTAGATTTTGCCCAGGGCCATCCGAGTCCACCAGTGCAAACCACGGCTCCCCTGAGACCTACTGGAGAGAAATTTCTACAGGCAGAAAATCTAAGCAATGAGGGCTCTTCTCCACCTGGCACAGCCAGGGAATGCACCTGCTGCAGAGGCGCCCAATGGGAGGAACATGTCCTGGGGGCTCAGCTAGGACAGTCAGCCTCAAAGTCGGTGCAGGTGCAGGGGCTGTGTTTGCTGTTATCTGATGACTCCTTTACCACTGAGTTCTGTACTCAGGATCCCAGAGGAATGATCGGGTGCCTAGGCGCCCTGTCTCCTATCTGCACTTGGACCCTGGCTCAGTCATCTCCCACCTCTGTGACCTTGGGACAGAGTTTTTGACCTTTCTGTATCTCAATGCCCTCCTCTGTAAAGTGGGGATGGTAATAGGACCTACCTTATAGACCTGTTGTAAATATTAAATGCGATAATCAATAGAAAGCGCTAGAACAGTGTCTGGTACCAAGTGTCATAAATGTGAGCTAAAATCCCAATTGCTTTTCCCTCCAAAGAGTGCAAAATTCACCCCTGTATCCAAGAGAAGAACGAATCAGAACTGCTTTGAGTTTGTTTTTTGTTTTTTGTTTTTTTTTCCTGGAATGGTTTCCAGAATGATTTGGCTTCTGGAGAGGGAATTATAAGGCAGCTCAACTTCTCTGGTTCTGTCTTCGACTCATTATCGTGCAGGAGTAACACAGGTTAATCGCATAGCTAATTAAGAGATAACATTAATGGAATCTGAGTTGGTGCCCTGATAAAGCCGAGCCCTGGCAGATAAATGCTGAGGTGGAGCCAAGCCATTTATTTGAGGAGCAGCAGGGTTCCTATCAGGGCACCAACTCCGATTCCATTAAAGTTATTGATATTACACCCCGATCTAAAACTGTAAGAAAATTCAATGCGTCTTTTTTTTTTTTTTTTTTTTTTTTTTCTGTTTCTTTCTTCTGGGGCAGCCCAGCATTAGCAGTACCGGTTGAACAAATGCAAGGGTAGCTAGGTAATATGAGCCCCTATAATTGAACAACGCATTTCATAACAAATTACCAAATACATGAATGAATGAACATAAAGAAATTCATTCAGAGCAAACGCTGCTGCAATTAATATGCCGCCATGTGCTGAGGAACGTTGACAGGGCACCCAGCAGAACCGGTCCCTTCCCACATTGATCAGTTGTTTTTTTCAGGGCTTTGCCTCGGAGCAAATCAATGACGGACCTAAAGTACCATTTCTATATTTCTCCTTGTCTCCTCGCAGTTAACCCGATGAAAGCATTTTGGAGATTTCCTCTCCTCCTCGCTTTAATAAATCCTCTCATGGCTTCTTTAATTGTTGCTTTTTAAATTTAATTTATTATTATTATTTTTTTTTACCTTTCTTAGGGAATAATGATCAATTACTGCATTCAGCAAGCGGATGGCTGACAAATTCTATTTGACATAATGCAACCATGATTTAAAGGAAGAGCCATCATGCTAACTACGTGGCTGCTTCAGGAGGAGCTATGGGGCTTTGCACCGGACCCTCCATAAAACCGGGGTGTTCTGCAATTAGCCAAGTGCGTTTCTGAGAGTCAGCCACAGTTTAAAAGATAGCCTGAGCCTGGCTCAGGACGACGACGGCTGCAGAATGCTGTCATCGCTGGTCGTGGATTTAGTGACATCCTCACAACTCCCTGCACACAGGCTGTCGCTGCCCGTTGCCTCTGCCCCCTAAAGCCCCCACTGGGGCGAACGCCCTTCAGAGTCAATATGCTCCGGCAAAGGCTTTGGACCAGGTGAGGGGCACCAGCCACCGAAGCCATGTGACTTCACTTGGCATTCCTGTGCCGAGAATGTTAAATCCCAATTCCATTATGAGAGGTAAACAGTGGGGCTGTCTGAGAATCACACATCAGTAAGAAATGGCCTCCTCCCCGGTAGAGGCATAACTAGAAGTCCGTCTCAGCTGTGTCCGAATGCCAGCTAGAGCACCGAGACACCCCATGAAGGGGGGTTCCTCTTATTACGGTAGCTGGGATTGCCCATGCGGTCCTATAGCGGGTTTTATACACCTGAGTGAAAGCCAAACGCCAAAGCAGCATAAAGTAGAGGAATGAAGACACACTATCCCATCTCAGTGATTAACCGGGATCATGGGAAAATGCACTCTCAGCTGTTGGATTTTGACATCCTGTATTATGATTTCAAGTGGGAGGGAATTTGACTCCGAGAAAAGTTCTGTCATTTTCTCAGCTATCTAAATTAAAAGTAAGTTGAAAATCGAACATTGATGCCCTTTTGTGCTCTTTAAAATTCCCATTTACTGAGTTTCGAAAGCAGTTGTCTTCCTCTCAGCAATTTGCCAAGTGAATCTGAACACATCTGAGACACCGAAACTCAAGAGGGAAAATTCCTTTTATTTTACCCCTCCTGAAATTTTAAGTAGGACTTTTACAATGAGATGAGATGTCATAATTTTGTCACTGCGTGTGAAGGTCTATCATTAAGCCTGATAAACACATGATTACACTATTTGTTTCAATTGCCTCATTAAACAAGCAACTCATAAGTATGTAAATATGTGTTAACAAAAATAGTCTATGAAAACTCCTTGCAAAAGCTCCTCACGGTAGGAGGAGGAGATGGTGAAGTAAAGAAGCTCACAATTAAGAATTAAATCTCTAAAATCTACACACAAAGCAAACCAGAGTTTTATGGAGATGGTGACCTACCGTGCCTATGTACTAAAGAGTAAATTCTATTCTGTTCAGTCTTTGATAAATACACACAATTTCCATGTTGAGCTAACTCCAATTACCGACAATGTCAATATGAGGTACGTGTGTAGGAACACAGAGTAGCTGGTGGGCATGACGATTTTCTTGATTTTTTTTGGTGGGGGAGCGGTAAGATAACAGGGTACAAAATGTGTGTTTTTGAACCCCAAACAAGCCAGTTCCCCTCAGCATACATCCTTCCACATCTCGTTCCACTTGGAACAAGAACACTGTGAATAGATGTTTTGCAAGCTGCTGTACGAGAATGACAATGTGCCCAGACAGAAACTTCGGACTCTGTTCAGTGCCCAAGACGCACCAGAGCCAGAGAGAGAAACTTGCTCTTGTCCCAGCCCATCTCACTCTGTGGAACTAAGCTTTTATTTTCTCTTGTTCTCTGAAGTCTTCATTATGTCCAGACTTGTCTGAGTCTTCTGCCTTAGTTCCTCTCTTTTTCACACCTTGACTTCTACAATATGTTACGCACCATCTGTATTCTTTCCCCGAACTCTTTGTGATTCCTTTTGACTCCGTTTTTATTTACTTCATGAGGGCAGAGACAGTTTCATTTCTTTCTCCCTATTCCCTGAGCCAGATGCACAGTCTCTAGCATATAGAAGGTGTTTCTGAAAGTGTTTATTGAATTACTAAATGTGGTCCTCTGACCATCCCCCCTCATTCTTATTATATTTGTCTCCCTTAGGATTCCTTAATCAGGTGGCACTTAAACATCCTCTCTCCTAATGCACCATACACTCTGGCATAGCTTTTAGGGGGTCAACATCTTCAGCTCTCCTGGGGTCTCAAAAACGTTCCTGGGGTTGGGGCCCTTATTCTTTCCTTCCCTGATATTTTCTCCCTGGAAAATTGCCTCTGTTCCTTTTGCTCAACAAATCACATGAATGGCTTCTGGACTAACCTTGCTTTTGCCTAAGCCCACCGTGAGTGTGAAATGGCGAGACACTAAAACCCTAATCTGCTATAGCCATGCAGGATTTTAACAGTGAATCGCAAGGGAGGCCATTGATTCAATGCTTCTGCCCAGTGAGGGATGCATTTTGAACCTTGGTCCTTGCTAGAAGTTATTCTTCCAACAAAAGGATGTAGCTCCATCTTTGCTCAGGTAGACACACAGACCACTGCAAAAGTGGAAAGCAACCAACCTCTGGCCATACTTTGAAGTAGGGTATTTTGAGGTGGGCATTGGAGACAAGTGAATGCTCTTGAGCAAGAAATTAGTATAGGGTCTGCTTTTTTAATTGAAAAAATACATGCTATCTAATCATTTTCTGCAAGTAGCCCTGAGTGTCTATATAAAGCCAGAGTCCAGGCAGAAACACAGAGCTTGATTCTGTTCATTGGCGGGGGGGGGACTTTTATATGGGGTGCTACTTACAAAGGTGTTGGGAGAATTGAAAAACAAAAATAAGACATGGTGGCAGAAGGGCAAACGAGAGGTTTACAAAAGCAGGAAGCCTCTAGGGCCAGAAGATCCGAGGGAGGCGTGGTATTTGCAGAGCCCAGAGTTCAGTGGCAAGTGGAGTCACAGAGGGAAGGCCAGACCCAAGATCTGGGACCACAGGTGAGGTGGCAGAAATGTTACCCAAAGCAGAGAGAAAGAGGGAAGAAATAGCTTGGATTCCCTTTACCTCACCCCACCCTAAATTACCCAGGGTCATTTAGAACCCAGTAAACCCAGTGCTTTCCAGGAATTCCAGTGCAGATATCTGTGGGCTCAGAACTGTATGGGAGGCCTCTAAGAGATTTAGAACCACTTGGACATCCAAGAAGAAAAATCTCAACCTAATCAGAACAAAGACCAGTCTTATCCATAACCATCTATGAGGGTAGTTTTTTTTTTTTTTAAACTATTTCTTTTATGAGGAATAAATGGGACTTGATAACAGACCTCCAGTATAGATTCATTTATGGTTTCTTGCATATAATTATACTTTATGGTTTACCGCATGTAGTTCTCATTTCATAGCATATGTTCAGCCATTTCAGTTAATGTTTTTATTGTCTTCATTAATTTTAGCATTGAAAGATTCTTCCAGGTATTGTCACAGATAGACATTTGAGTAGGGTGGCCCCTTCTTGACCATTATAGGAATAATATTGGTGCCCAACTTAGACACATAGGATGTGGCCTTTGTGGTGTTTATTTTTGACCAGAAAAGTTACAAGTTACAGAACCGCGAACACTTTTTTCACTTCTTGTCTTTTAGCGCAGGGCATCTCTGACATTTTGTTTCATTAGACAGGACAAGTGGAGAATATTTTTATTGTCTCCTAAAAAAATCTTACCCATCAAAATCTGAGACACCGGAATGTTCGCATTCCCCTAGAGATTGCCTTACATCTTCGAGTTCCCTTCTGTCTTTCTCTCCCTCTTTCCTCCTCTTCCTTCAACGTATTTCTTTCTTCATAGCTAAGCCCGTATCCCAGGTTCTGACATTCCTGTTTCTGAATTTTGACTGTTTTTCTTCCAGAAATTTCCTTTCACTAATCACTTAGAAGGGAGTGTCCTCCTGGATCAACCCATCATATTCAATCCCCGGAATAAGCAACCTTAACGGCTTTGTTTCAACCGCACTTCATCTCCTCAAAGGGAAGCTGTTCAGGGCCTCACTTCTGCTCTTCCTCTCTCCTGACCCAATAGCAAACCCAAAGCACAAATCAGAGCAGCAAATCCAGGTTAAAGCCAGCTCTGTGGCAATCTAGAGTCTTACACCAGACCCCAAACTCCTCCAACCCCTGATCCTGGTAGCTGAGGACAGGGAATGCCCATCATTTCAAGGGCGGGGGCTCTCTGTGGAGATTCCTCAGCCTCTCCTCTTAATGAGTTTAACTCCAGAGATGGGCAGCTAGAGTGTTCCCGCTGAGCATAATTACCATGATGGGGCACCTGGGGAGAGATTGTCACAAAGATAACTGGGTCTCAGGCTATTTAGCGCTTTACAGATGAGAGTAAGGTGGTGACTTGGAAAAATGAGGTCTGGTTCAGATAGGAAGACTGCTATGGTTCATTTTCCTCCCTCCTGTAGAAGCGTAAACTGTTGTGTTTCTAATTGATGTGCTTGAGCCCAGGGCACAAAATGGACTCAGGTGAGAAATCATAGAATCCCGAAGCCGGATGGGACTGGAGGGGTCATCCTGTCCACCCTGAGCCTGCAGGCAGGACTGCTTACAAACTGTCTCGGGAGGAGGGCTCGCTACCCTTTTCATCATGACCTCGGGAGGACTGAACACGCAGATAACCAAGGGCTACCTGGGCATTGGCGCTCACTACAAAGGACACTTGTATGTGTTTATTCTGGTTCTTCTTGCTTGAAAGCCCTACTCGGGGTCAGGGGCAGGTCCCTAACATGGGCAGCTTAAAGCGGCACACTGAAATGTCAAGAATTCACCCGGCAGTACAAATATACTGAAGAACACACAAGGAAAATATATTGAATCATCTTGTGCAAATTCACATTCTCACTGAGGAGCTGAAAGAGAAGAGCGGTCTCTTAACCATTGTGAAACTGTGAGTGGCAGGGATGGGATGGGGCTTCTGCTGTCCCCCAAGAAAAAGCCCATGGAGGACTTAAAACAGGCAACGGTGGAGGGGGCATTTAACAGGTCGTCCCGAGGCCGTTTAGAAGCTGAGATTCGGATGCCTGCAGAAAGCAATCTGCTAGGTACGGATTGGGAGAGGTCGAGGGCTAGGGACCTGCCATCCCCTCTCTGGCTTTAGTGCCTCCCTTGCTGGTATGAATGTAACAATGTTGAGAAGACCTAATGTGAGGGAACCAAGAGGTGTGGGTCCCAGGAACTGGCAGAGGGATTCAACCATCCCACGGGGCTGGTCAGACCAAGCGACATCCACCAAGAAGCCTGGACACAGTCCCAAGGTGCCAGGGTACAAGGGAAGGTTGTAGGGCCAGTAGGCCCTGCTCCCTGCAAAGAATATAAGTGGAGCTTTCTCTCTGGACTGGCCACTCCTGGAGTCATTGGATTTTACATGTCTCCAAAGACTTTAGAGGAGATTGAGGAATCTGTCCTCTCGGCCAGAGCTGGAAAAACTACCGTCCATGGCCTCTTTTGATAAAGCCCACGAACTAAGAATGGTGTTTACATTTTTAAAGAGTTGAAGGAAAAAAAAAAAAAAGGAGAACATGCAACACAGAACATATCTGATCCACAAAGCTTAAATTATTTACTATTTGACCCTTCACAGAAAAGCTTACTAACCCCTGTGCTAGGCCACTGGTTCTCAAATTTCCATGTTCACAAAAACAACAACAACAACAACAAAAAGCAAAAACAAAAAACAAAAAAAACCCAACCTCTTAGGGCACTTACTAAATATCCGGATTATCCTCTCTAGACAGCTGACTTAGCAGACCTTCGACTGGGACCCCGGTATCTGCGTTCTAACAACCGCCAAAGGTAATTCTAGTGCAGGTGAGCATAAGCTGAGCTCATGAAATGTTCCCTTTCAATTAACCAATAAGTATATATCTTACAATTTCTCTGTGGCCAGCTCTCTGCTGAGTGTAGTGGCAGATAAAAATGGTAGAAGATAACTTGTCCCCTCCATCTAGTTAGGGCGAGGAGAGCTTCTCAAGTGAACCAGCTGGAGATACGCTAGGGACAAATAGCATGGGGCTGATTTACCCTGCTTGCAATCAACGTGGAATGGAGTGTTTGCAGAAGAATCTGCCAAGTTTGGGATGTGGGGAAGGCATCATTTGCAAAGGCACAGGGCAGGAAGGTGCTTTGGGAATGAAAGCTATGAAAATGTGGGCAGAAAGCAGTGGTCTGACCCTTGAAGACAGTCTGGAGAGCAGAATCCATGGGATCCCTATTCACGGCAAGAACTACTCAGAAGAATAGCTTGTCCTCCCTCTCTCCTTCTATAAGCCTTGTTATATCCTAAGCCGTGGCAATCAGGATTATTCTGGGTCTTTCCACCTAAAATGATCTTTGCCATTTCCTACCCACTCCCCACCTGCACCCATATGTACTCTTTAAGTTCCTATCTCACTGAGGTTTTTTGTTGTTGTTGTTGTTAGGCACTACTAATTTATGCCTGTGTTTCTTTGCAAAAGCCATCCTTGTAGACTAGATTGTTCTTTCCATATCGCCTTCTTGGTTATAAAGAAATTTCTGTCTCATTTCTCAAGACCCAACCCAAGCATTGTATTTTCCTTGAAGCAAAACTTTCTCTGATCTCTTTCCTTCTTGGGCAGAGCTAAGCAATTTTTCATTTTGTACCAACCTGGTCTCTTGAACAAAGCAAAAATATAGGGCTTGCACTCTATTAGAATTATTTGTCTTCATTCCTATTTATCTCCTGTACAAGACCATGACCTCTTTGAGGTCAAAAACCATATTAATCCACTTTCATTTCCTTGGTGCCTACAACAGTGCACATAGTCGTGGGCAGTAAACATTTCTTCAGTGGAAGATTGAATGTTCACAAGTAGGGCATTTTTAGTCTGTGGAGGCCTCTAACATCAGAGGAGTGTGGACTTGCTGATACCATCAGTGAGACCCCTTCAGGCCATTAAATAGGGGGTGACATTATGATTCCATTTTAGGTAACTTATAAAGAAAACATTAATAGAAAGTAGGAGTCTAAAGATGATTTGTTGAATAGGTAGGAAGGCTGGAGATTCTCCCTGGAGGAATATCATGTCTTACTTCTCTGATAACGCCTTGGCATCTCAGCACTCATAAATTCAGTAAACAGCTGCAGAAGAAGATTGTGGGTAAGATCTGAGCTGGGCGCTGCCATACACAGCACGTCTCAGCTGGTCATCTGTTACATGCTAGCCTGAGCTTTCATAAGGCGTATCAGAAAACCTCCTGGTGCTCTGGAAGGCCAGGATAAATGAAAAATAATAACTTTGATATCATGTACAATTCCAAGCTCAGGAATTTTGTTAAATTGAACAACTTGAAACTGCTCACAATGGGAAACGACCCTAGGCAAATGACTTACCTTAAGGATAAGAACCAACACTACATGCATAGCAACCGGAGGAATTCCAGAGAACAACAAAAAAGTACAAAGACAAAGGAAAATAGGTCCTATGAGGTTTAATGAAAGTTAGACAGTAAGTGGCCAAAGATGGTGGAACAGGCCAAACTGGACCCAATAATGGTTGGCTTTCTGCAGCAATAAAGAGGAGGTACGGAATAGGTAGGAAGATAGAAACATTTCCGATCGATGGTCCTATAACTCTGAGTTTTGTCAGGGAGTGTGGGTATTATTTGGTGGGGAAGTGGCAGGGCCAACTATTTGAACCCCAAAGGTATCTAGCCAGGGCTTTCTATTTCCTTGACCCCTCATATCTACGTGGGACCAGATGACAAATACCAGCTAATGGAATGCAAGTAGAAGTAGTCGAGTGCCACTTTCAGGCCAAGAAGGGTAAGTACCCAACGTGCCTTCCCAATGCTCTCTTCTGCTTCTACAAGCCCGAGATTAAAGTTGGAAGCATCTCAAGGTGGGAGAAGCCTGGATCCCTGTGTTGCGGCTTGGAAGAGGGCCACCCAGGAAAACTGCCAGAAGAGGAATATCCATATTGGTCTCTGTGTGAGGGAGAAATAAACTTTTATTGTGTTAATCCTTTGGGATTTGAGGCTGCTTGCTACAACAGTTGGCCTATCTTTATTAATGCAGGGTAAGAGGCTAGATTTCCAGGAAGTTTTCGGGGGGGGAGCAGCTAAGTTACAGCCCACATGATCATTTGGGGCAAAGCGCACATGGCATAGGAAGAGTTCTGGGTGGTCTCGGGGCCGATACAAATACAGGAAGAATCTGGGCCAGCAGTCCTTTTCCCCCATTGATTTTTGCTGGGGGCAGCCAGCCTTGGACTCGTCGATTCGAGCTGCTGATTAAGCCATGTTCTCCAGTCTGTCAGCAGCCACTTCATTTCCTTTCATCTCATGTTTTCACCTGCTTGAAGCTTCACAACAATTGGGATCTTGAGTGTACAACTGAACATTTCAGAAGGGCTTTAAAAATGGCTCCTTTCCCTGCACGGCGGTATTCAGCCTCGTCTCTTCCTCCCTCCTCCAAGACAATTGTTCTCAGTGCTGTTGCCTGTTAGACGGGAAAAAAATGCTAAAGCTGGAGGCAGCTGATCTTCACGGAGGCTACAGCAGGGCAGAGTTCCATCTGGAGGAGGCTGGTGACCTACTGGGAGTTACCTCAAGACCAGAATGCTCCTTTCTCTTCCACAGAATGAGCTGTGAAGATACCCAAGACCCAAAGCAAGCTTTACAGCAAACAGGAACTAAAGAGCATACGGCAGGTGGTAGCTTAGATGCCAAAGCAAACCTCATTCCGGTTGAAGAGGGGGCACAAAAATAGAATCAAAATGGCCCAGAGTGCTTAGAGTGGGGAAGAAGATTCTAAACCTCGGGACAGATCTGTAAGAGAGAGGCGGGGTGGAAATTCCCTCTCTCCCTCTCCCTCTATCTCTCTCCCCCTCTCTCTGTCTCTCTCTGTCTCTCTCTCTCTCGCATCTGTGATTGCTTAAACAAACAGAACAAGATGGCTGCTGATGGATAGCTCGTTCCCGAACACCGGCTGACACACCTATGTGCCAGGTTTGCCCAGCTGTACAGATGCCACAGCTGTTCGTCTGCCGAGCGTGCTGCACACCACTGCTGATCAATCTCCACATGCCAATTACCTGATTTACAATGGGCCGGGGCTAGTGTGCAGAGCAGGGAGGAAATCGCTCTTGGGTTCTTCTCGGTCCCCCCCCACCCCCCCTGCTCTCCTTTGTCCCCTCGAGGGGAGAGTGGGTGATGGTGAGGGCCGACCCCTCCCTGCACCACACCATCATCCAGGTAATGCCCAGGACAAGGTTTGGTGCCATCTCCACCCGCCTCGGTGGAGGGCCTGGAGAACCAAAACAGACTGAAAGCTTTGGATAGACAGGAGACTGGGCTCCCCTTTGTGGCAGATGCAAATTCTGTCACCAGGCTGGGGGAAAGCAGGCCATTGTGCATCCTTGTTAGGATTTCTGACACGAAGAGATTTGGTTTTGTGCCCTCTTTTTTCCTCCGTCCTAGAACAATAGGCACACAAGAATATTAACTCCCTGCACTGTGGGCTGGAATCTGCTCTCCTCTCTTCTCAAGGAGGTCAACTCCCTTGGCTGCCCAGCCCCAGACATGCTGATGGTGGAGAAGTTCAGGGAGTGGCCAGTGTAGCACGTGTGTGTGTATGTGTGTGTGTGTGTGTGTGTGTGTGTGTGTGTGCTGTGCACAAATGGTATTTAGTCAACAGGTCTTCTGGATTTTTTTTTTTTTTTTTGGTCTTCTGGATTTTTTGTCACCAGTTTGAATAGCCATCTGAGGGACTCCCGGAGAAAGTCCGCTGGACCTAGCAAATAACAGAAGTCCTAGGGTCCAGATGGCAGTCTGTGGAATGAAGAGGCCTGGAAATCACGGGCTGTGTGTCTGGGCCAGCAGAGCAACATACCCACGTGCATTTCCAGGCCTCTCAGCTTCTCTCCCAACCAAATCCTGGATGGCAATTGCAGAGGTCTTCCCATCCTTCTTAGACCTGTCTCTCCACTCCTCTCCCTAAGCACTGCGTCATGAGTCATACCTGCAGCCTGGAGCCTGGCTTGCCCTCTGAATCTCCTCCCTGATCACCTTAGCCAGAGGGCCCTCTCTTCCCTCTACGGAACTCATTGTCTGAATATCTCATGTCCTTCTGCTGTACATCGTATGGCTTGCGATAGCCTCTAGATAATTAGTGCAGTGGGGGCCGGCGCCTTGTCTCATACAACTTGGCATCCTAAACCGTGCCAATAATAGTGCTATTCAACTATGAGGCTTCAAATAAATTTTGGCTCAGATGAATGCATCCTCAAGAAGCAGTCACTTGAAGATTTGCCCCTGCAAACCAGACATCTCAGAAAAATATAAACAACAAAGACCCTTGCATATATCCCATGCTCCCCCCCTCCCCAAAGCTTCCACGAGAACCACAAAGTCCTGTCAACTGATAAATCCCACAGTGCTTCGCTGGCCATTGCCCTGCCTGCCCCGGAACCATTGGAAACTCCCTTCGTTTGCTATCATTTATCACAGGCTCCAAAGCTAGGAAATCACTCATTGCTAAGTTTTGGTTGTCAGGCTCATGCAGAAGTATTTTCATTTGTGTCCTTTTCCATCTGACTCTCAAACTAATCCTTCTCAACTTCAGATCTTTGCACAAACCTCCCATGTCATCATTGGGGAGCTCTGGGCCCAGAGCAAAGGTAGGAGGCAAAAAGCCCCAAATCTGCACGTTTTATTTCATTGGTACATGTATTTAATCCATCTGCAAACTGTTCATTGGATAGCATTGCGGGCTTCTCTCTCTGGGAACACTAAGGTATGTGTATTCAACAGTGGAAAATAAACATAAGATTTTATTACAAAGTGCTGCCGCCACTCTTGGCATGAGTAATTTGTGCACCTGCATTTTTAAAATGTTTCAAAGTTTTTCCCCTCAGTGGATTCTGTGGTAACACACATTAGCTTCCCGGCTGTCACAGCCTGGTTCTTGTAGGCTCCTGTCACTTCTGCCCATGCAATCCAGAAGTCATTGTTTCCTGAGCAGAGTGCAGGCCAACGTGATGACCGCCCATGTCAGCCCTTGGGGGTTTGGATTCCTGTTCCAACCCAATAAATGCCTTTCTCCCAAGAATGAGCAAAAGTGCGGAGTGTTGAATCTCAAGTGCCAAGGGCTAGGGGACAGATCACCAAGAGAGGAATGAAGGTCAGGATCTGTTCTACTGAGACGTGGGAATGGTTTCTAGATATAAATGCAGGCTTGGTCCCTCCTGCTCTCAGCCTGCTTGTTCTTAAGCGCAGAAACCAGGTTAGTTGCAACTCATCACCGAGGTTCTTCAGCGCGTAAGTCAACCCAGTATGCACCAGATGGAACTGAGACACCCAGTCAGTGAGAGAAACTGGAAAATGGTACAGAGGCGTTGGAAGGGGAGGGTGCTATTATATCTGAATGGAGTACAGCATTCTGGCTCTATCTTCTCCTTCCCTTTCTTTTGCAATGATTCTGTTCTTTGCAGGTGTCTGAAGTCAGTCTGTGTGCACAGCGCTAACTAACCATTTCCCCTGCGATATCTGTAATCTCCTGGAAATGTTTGTTGATTCCTTCCAATGTCCCCACAACAACCCGGAAGGCTGGCAATTCCAAGTCATCTTAGGCACGTTAATACTTTCTTAAATTCATATCGCAGCATATTGCACACTTCTCCCTCAAACAGCAGGTCTCAGAGGAAGACGGTAATGACCCGGTGCTACACCAACATGATCGTTAGAATCTCTGTCTCTGTAAGCAACATCAGGCAGATAACTTGATCTAAAGAGTATTTATTTATCTGTCCAACACTGCAAATGGAGACAGAGGGAGCTCCACTGACGGAATCGCTGGGTGTGAAATCTTCATTGTTCAGTATGATCGAGAGCAATGGGATGCTTGTTTCATTTAAATAATACCGAGTTTTCAAACACTGCACACCATCTGCCCTGGGAGCTGCCTGGCCCAGGCACAGAACTGAATGTATGTGGCATTTTGAATTGTTTAAATGCACACTGGTTGTGGTTATAGTTCGAGGGGTGGTAGAGAAGTAGTAGGTGTTGTTTTTACTCCCGAGGACCAAGTCCTTATTCTTGCTGTGGACGAGGCTTCTGTTGGCCAACTGTCCATTTCTGAGCTTGACTCTTCAGGAGAATAATTTTAATATGATTCCTTCTCAGAAGAATAAGAAGAATCATGCTTTGGCATCCTCTATGATTTTTGCACACCAATGCCTATAGTCAAGTCCTAAGTCGAAATTTGGGGAAAGATTTCTCAAAGAATCCCCTAGAAGGAGCTAACTGGCTCCTCTGGGGAGTCCTGCTATAAGTGAATGTATGAACCTTGTCCCAAACCTTGTCTCTGAATGGCAACTAAAACCACATATTCACAGGCATGTGCGTGCATGCAGGTGTGTGAGCTGTGAGCACACACGTGTGCGCACACGCACACACTAACTTATTTGGAGAGAAATCAAAGACTTATTTTGGTGTAGTTATCTGGCTTGCTTGTTCAGGGCCCAAGTTGCTCATGAGATGTGACTCTGTGTGAAGAATAGTAGAAGCACACTGGGTAATTACAAGAGAGTAAGTGCCATATCCAGCTGTGTTGTCCATTGAGCAGCACTTGGTAACTATACCTTGATTGGGTCCAATCTCTCTCAGGCTCTGTCCACCGTTTTAGGCAAAGAAGCTACTTGAATTAATTATCTCACTGATTCCAGATGAGGATGCTGTATTAGGATAAGTGACTCTGTTAAAATGAACCCTACAGTTTCATCCCATCATGATCTCACAAGATTTAGGGGGTAGCATGAGGCTCTGCACCATGAAACCGTCCATGTATCACCCGTCTCTTGTCACCTCCATCTCTACCACGTGGTCTCCAAGATAACCACAGGACACAAAAGAGAGAGAAGAGAATGTGGAACATAGGCGCCCACTCTGAACGGTCTTGGTCCCAAAGGCTTTCCTCAGGACAGAAGGGCTCGGGAATATAAGCACGTTGGTGCCAAGGAGAGGGGCCAGTCTCTGCCACTGATAATTTTGCCTTTATCATCTGGCTATTTCTTGTGAAAATATCCAGTTCCAACCACTGACCATCGTTCCAGTTCTCTCTTCATGTCACGTCATGGTGCTGGTGGAAGGAACATCTGCAGAAGTTCCACATCCCTGACGTTCTCCTTCATGGATCCCTGAAGTTTTCCTTCATGGATACAAATCCAATCCCTTACACGAGACCAACGACCTCAAAAGGAGTTGTTATGAGTGGAGCTGACTATAATTATGCTTGACCTGCTTTTTGATTAGTCTCAAACCGGGCAGTCTGGTTTAGTTATTCCTTACAGTAGCAAAACTTCTTTTGTTCACTAACTGAAACAAGGCACTATACAATTAGGCCATAAATATCATTTTATTATGTAGTTTTAAAGGTGTTGTGTTTTGAAGTGTTGTGGTAACGTAGAGTACCCAAATCATTCCCATTGCCCATTATTTAAGTACTTAAACTCGCTTTTGACATTAACTGCTCCTCACCCAATGCCTCTGACATGTTGGGCCCACGTTATCAAAACGTTAATATTTTTTTCAGTCCTTCTTAAATATTTCTTATATTTGTGACTTGTCCTATCTTTAGATTTGCAATTGGAAACAATAGAATAATGAAATTATTTCTGGAGTTTTGTTAAGTGGGATTTGGACCACTTGGAATAGAAGCTACATTGTTCATGGCTCCAGCTTCTGATGTTTATATGCATCCACTCTCTTGTGCCTGAAATAAATTTGCTGTACTCTTTGTCTCTGCTCTATTCTAAACACACTGTACAAACAAGGGCCTACTTCTCAGGAGAATAACCAAGCCAAGGATGTCATGTTCCATCTTTATGATGAAATGCAGATTTGTCATTAAAAGGCAAATTCTTCATTTCCAAAACTGCATATAAATGATGCTTTAAAGGATTTTAGCTAATGAAATTTATCCCCTTCCCCCCCCCACCCCCTCAAAGAAGAATTTAGGACTATGCTCTGGAACTTAGCCCAGAGTATTTCATTTGGTTTCAAAAGGCATACGTTTTCCTTTACTTCATGATCTTGCCTTCTGATATTTTTTTGTCTAGAGGCCAGCAAGCAAATGTCGATAGCCTTGTTGAGCTCAGGAATACCGCTGCCTCAGCTTGCCTGACTTCCTTCCATGCCTCCTGGCTAGTTAAGCATAACTTGTGTGGTTTCTGGCTGCCCCAGCCCAGGAAGACGATGCTCGGAATGGTCGCCCTCACCCTACAACCTTCGCCAGAAATGCAGCCCATTTCTTCATCCTCCTCGAAGCACTTTGTACAAGAAGGGAGGACAGACATGCCTCTTCCTCTCCAACATTTCTTTCAGTGTAGGCTGATTTTTCAATCTGGACACTGCAGATTTTGAGGGGCTTTAAAGACTCTTTCTGAACTCATCTGCTGGTCCTCGTAGACTCCCTTGTCTCACAGCCTCCTCAGTCTGTTCCTTATAAATGTCCGCGTGTGAAAATCTCACTTTGTCCTTGTTTCCGTTCCCATGGCTTGGAGGGGGCGCTGGACATAGGTTGCTGCTGTGGACTGGCCAAAGACAGTTGAATGAAGGAAACTCTGTAACTCCATCCAGTGTAGATGCCCTCAAATAACCAAAGGGTCCTTAGAGAGGTGGTAGCCCTGTTCAAAAGAAGGTTCCATGGGGGAAACTGCCAGAACTTCAGGAAGATGAAACAAATTGGTGGCAGAGAGAAGCATCTACTTCCCTTCCTACGAGGATGCTGGGGATCCAGGCATCAAACACCTTTCTGTGTTTTTTGTTCGTTTGTTTGTTTAGTTTTTTGTTTTGTTTTATTTTGGTTTTTTTGTTTTGCTTTGCTACAGCTCCATTGTGACTTTGGGGAATTCAATTTTGAACTGTCCCACACATTCCTCACCCTTGAGACTAGGAGTTGAGGAATCAGACCCATAGTTTCATGAGTGGGTTGACAAGAGTGGTTTTGACGTACCCATGACTTCTCAATGCTGGGGAATGCAGTTAGACTGACATGGTCATTTCCAGGAAGCCCAACTGTTCATGCATGCCATGGCTCTGGAAAAAAAAAAAAAAAAGCCTATGGGAGGCAGGAGGGAGTGACCTGCACACCACAGAGACCCAATCTCGAGGCCAGGCTGTGTGTCTCACCTTGGATGCTAATTTGGATGAAGGAAGGAACTGAATGACTTTCACAACCTGAAGTGATTCCATTTCATCATTTTGTACACATACATTCATGATGGGCTATATGTTATATATAATTTACTAAAGCATGCTTTTAAAAATAGATTTGAGGAGTGTGGAGCCCCCAGAAGCGTATGTTATTGTACCGGGCTTGAGTTTCCCTTTCCCTCCCACAGGGGACCTCTGAGGGTCTATTTGAGGGTATGAATATGGAAAATTCAGCTCTGGCTCCCCCACCTCACTCCCCGAACAGCACTGCAGAACTAGGCTAAGCTCTTGTGGTTTTGAAGGAACAGATGCAAGAGACAAAATAAGTATAAAAGGAATTTGGGGAATGGGTCCTAAGAATCACCACGTTTCCTATCACTCTCAGAAAATGCATCTCTTTTCAGGGGCACTGTACATCTGCGTGGCTCCAAACCACCAATTATTTTTCCAAGCAACATAATTACAGCCTTCTCCTGAAAATGCCAAACACTCGCATGAAATATAGCTTCAGAAAATTTCACTTAAGTTAATTGGTTCCAATTACTCAGACCTGCCTTGGCCCCCCAAAACCCGTGAAAGCCAAGTTCTTTCTTTCTCATCCTGTTCACTTTTGAGACAGAGAGAGAGAGAGAGAGAGAGAGAGAAAAGAGACCTACACCTGAATTCTACATATTTTATTAGAACACACAGCCCAATGAAGACAAGAAGTATAATTGAAGGAGGCAAGGAAAGAACTATCCCAGCGCACTTCTGCATCCTTTGTCTGTCTGGGCACTGAGAGGCCACAGATGTCACAGGCCTTCCTCCCGAACCACTCTGAATGTAATCTGTTGGGTTTGGTTTGTTGAATGTATATGTGCGTCAAAGATTGTGGGCATGGATTATTTATAAGATGTTCACTTCTAATTAGCACTGCTGAAAACATGAGCGTCCACTTGGCAAGTGCAGTAGCAGTCTGTTTTGAGGTTGGGTGGGTCGGGGGTGGGGAGTAAGTAAACCTCTTGCTGAGTAACTGTGAACCATTAGCTTAGGTACCATTTGGAAGCAACCCTGTTGGGTGTCCCCAATTAACAACTCTATAAATGACACAATAAAAGACACGGCAAGGCACACTTTCAGGAGACTGCCCTAGGTACAGCCTGTCCAGGCCCAGAGACCATTATGGTCATTTGAGCCCGTTGCTCCTCAAGTGAACGCCTGGAGAATTGACCGTGTCTCTTTTGGGACCTGTGCCTGCCTCCATGGAAACCCCATTTTATAACATGGTGGAGACTCATAGATACTGGTTTCTAACT
The DNA here is from genome assembly GCF_009762305.2 of Zalophus californianus. Classification (NCBI taxonomy): domain Eukaryota; kingdom Metazoa; phylum Chordata; class Mammalia; order Carnivora; family Otariidae; genus Zalophus; species Zalophus californianus. Next base: position 47,424,095 of record NC_045608.1, read on the forward strand.
CCAAGATCTGGTATGGTAGGAGCATCTACTGGGGGAAATCAGTATAATTTACCCATTTTAATCAAATCTAGTTAACCAAATTTAATTAACCCATTTGCTGAGATTAATGAAACCCTGGGTAACTTGAGTCAGAAGGTGGAGGAAAAGGAGGGCCTTATTTAAGTACAGGTCCCTGACAGGGCTCTGTACCTCAGGGAGCCATGAGCTTGTCAAAGACAAGGCACTAGGTTCATGCTTTGAATGTTTGCTCATGAAGGGAGTCAGGATTCTGGGGAGTAGCCAGCACTCTAGTCTCTCTTAGAGTTTTATTCAAAGCTCCAACTTGTTATTTAGTCTAAAACATGGGGGATGCCAGGAATTAAGGATGTATCCCACTAACATTGCAGCAGGACATGCCAATGGCAGATGGAAGTGACTCGGGGTCCAACCACACTGTCTAGTAGCTGGCCCCCAGTTCCCTGTTGGCTGACCACCTCCTTCTTGGTCAATGGCATTTGTGAGACAGCCAAAAAGACCCGGCCATATGATTCTCCTGCCTGGAGTTTAGCACAGGTGCAATGAACTGACAAGCTTCACCTGTGCTTTAGTTGCCAGGTGTCACTGTCATAAAACTCCCCATCATCTGGCACTGGCTAAGAGCCCCATCAACTCACCCAGCTTGGAGCCTTTGAACGTAACCAAGGCTGGTGCCCTTTCCTACTTTGTGATGGTATTTATTGAGTGGTTCTTTTAGTTTTCTGATTCTTGGGGGACAGTTAGCTTCCTAAGCCTGTCCTCAGCAGGAGGGTGGCTCATTTCTTTTCTGAATATCAAGTTTGTTCCCAGGGGATAAAGAATGGGGAAGGTCTTTGCACGCATACAGAGGGAAGGGGCCAAATAGGAACCTTCTACAATCAGAGAACAGTCCCTCAGGACATCAGGAGCTTGAGAGCTCCAGAGGGCAGAATATCAGGAAACCATGTGAGTCTTTTCTTCTAGATTCAGATGGCGGCGTGACCAGCTCAGGACTGACCTGGCAAGAAAAGAGATTTGGGCACAACAGATGTCACTGAATACAATGAGCTCAAAATCTAGGGTTGAGAGAAGAGGGGCCCAAAGTAGCACGAGATACACTTCTTCCCTCCCTTAACGCCATTCCTTCCAATCAAGCCCTCCATGTCAGTGACCTGGAGGTAAAAGAGCAGAAAGGCAAAGTGAAGCATTTCTGTATTTTAAAGGGACACTTTCAGCAAGTCCCTACCTCCTTCAGTCTTGTAAGAAGAATGTGCCAAATGCTAGATGAACAATTTTATTCCCGAGCCCCCAAATAGGGAAGGGGTAAAAAACAACTGAGTGCTATAGGAAGGATTTCTGTAAGATAGAACAATTTCAGTGGGAAAACACAGTGACAAGATTTGGATCAGATTTATAATTGGAGTAGAGGGCGCCTGGGTGGCTCAGTCAGTTAAGTGTCTGCCTTCTGCTCGGGTCATGACGCTGGAGTCCCAGGATGGAGCCCCACATTGGGCTCTCTGCTCAGTGGGAAGCCTGCTTCTCCCTCTGCCTCTCACCCTGCTCATGCTCACTGTCTTTTGCTCTTTCTCAAATAAATAAATAAAAATTTTTAAAAAATATTTAAAAATATATAACAGGAGCAGAGGCTTTTCTTTATTGATTATTTTGAGTCTTTTTCAAAATAATTTCCCTGGGACTTTGGAAAAACTCAATGAGAAGGCATCACTTATTCACTTATGAATGGTGATGGCACTTTCTAAGTTAGAATAAAAAAGTATGGTAAAATCTGACATTACTTAACATGGAAAATATTTGAGGGGATGTTGTCCTAAACATTACTGAGTCTTTCTAGAAAGTACTCTTTTCCCAAAATGTCTCAAGTTTTCACCATCTCTCTCATCCATTATCCAGGTAAAATGTCCGTAAATACATTTTAGCTATCATTCTGAGCCAAAAGTGGTTTGGGTGTACCAGAATTGAAATGATGCTCTGATACTGATTGAATTGATAAAGTGGTACTCATTGTGGGGTCCTCCTTTCATTTCCCCAAGAGGGCCAGCAATTCATTCATTTCCCCTAGAGGGCCAAGAATTCATTCGTGAAACAAATATTCATTTCTACTACTGGGGATGCAAGAGAGTAAGTCATGGATTTTGCGCTCAAGAAGAGATGAATTCAGTGAAATAAGACCAACCCACAGTTGGTTGATAGTACTAGAAGGTTGATAGTACTAGAAGTTCTCACACATCACCAACCACAGGCAAGCCAAGTCAGTACTGGCTTTATTATTCAAATCAGTACCAGACTGATCACTTCTAGGACTCTGACATTATGGGGGGAAATCAGACACAGAAAAGTGCCAAGCACTGGGATGACAATCCCAAGACAGACCTCAGAGATCATCTGTGTGTCCTCACCTGATGTTGCTGATCCCAGAACCGAGGCCCGTGAAGGTAAGTGACATGCTCAAGGCCACAGAGCTTCTAGGTAACACAGATGAGCTCAAACATACATTTCCTAATTCCAATTCCAGAGTTTGTAGTCAAGTTCATAATTAAAAGCACCTTTCTCCTCAGCTTTCCCTCATGACATTCCGGTATGTTCTAGAAAAGCAGTGGGACATGCATTCCAGTCTCAGGTTTGCTATGTATGTTTCTGCAAGTCACAAGACTTCTCTAGATTTCCACATCTGTAAAATTAGGTAATGAGACTTTTTTCAGTGTTCTCCACAGTTTTCCATCGAAGCACCCCTCATAACAGAGCAGAGTGGGTGGTAACTCGGGGTAGGGGTTTGGAGGTGTAGCCATAAATGACCCACGGCAAGCACGAAATACACTTGAAGTATTGGAATTTGTTTTAATAATTTATGGGACTTATGCAGTTTGCTTAACATATATCTGCATTTGCTTTCACATAAAAATAATGTCTGAAATTTCTTGTCATCAATTAATGGTCGATTTGCTGAGGGGAGGTTTATCCTGTTTGTCCTGGTGATACAAGGGCAAGGTGGTTTTTTGAGGCTACGTCCCTCCTCATTAATGTCATGTTCTTTGTCTGTATTTCTGACTTTGCCACACATTTCTGTTCCTGGTTCCAAGAATACAGTAGCTCTCTCATGGTAATATTCAATAGCCCTCAAGAAAGCCTGGTTGTTTAAGAGTGCCTGAAGGGAAAATCAGCAATGTAAGCACAGAGTCCAGAAAGGGACACAGACATTTTACAGATGGAAACAGGAGGGCTGCTCTTCTAGAAAAGTTGAGGAGTGGCTTACCAACTTGGCCTCTATCTGAAGGAGACCTGCTTCAGTGTTTAGCCAAATTTTGATCCTTTGCCTCAAAGATTTTCTGGAAAGAGTTAGGCTACAAATAGATATTTGGATGTAGATTAAACATCTTTGAAAAATGCAACTTTGCATCTTATTTGGATATGAGTCTTTTGAGTACCTCAGAGTGTTTTGCCTTCTCTCTCAGTCAACACCAAAGCTGAGGGCTAATCTTCAGCTTTGCTTCACTCCACCCAGCTCTCTGATTATGGTTCCCATCACCTTCTGGATCTGTGAGGGCGATCCAAAGCAGAAAGGATAAAGCTGAGGGTACGAGCAGGGGATGATTCTCACCCAGTGCCTGGGCAGTTATCAGCAAAGAAAGGAAGGCCCGCCAAATTCCTTGTCAGCTACAGGAGCATAGGTCTTCTCCCCAGTGACTTTTCCAGATGGAAAAGTACTCTGAGCTTCTGACCATTTCTCAGAGGACTAAGTGAACTGGATAAGGAGAAACTTTTGCTCTTCTAAGCAATTGAGTCTGCATGAACCAAAGAGCTTGGTGGCATTTCCAAGCACCATGCACATAGTGGGCACACTAGAATGGTGTATCAGATGCACAAATGACTACTAATTCTTTACCAAAGAAGAAAAGTGGGCAGGCCTTAGGAAAAAGAACATTCCATGACAACCCAGGATATTATACAACCCACTACACAACCAGGTTTATTATCAATGTTGTAGGTATTGAGACAATAATAGATTTAGATTAATCTAGGTCATGGAATTATACTTAACCAAGTGGTTTCAACCGTGGCTTCGTATTAAAATCACCTGACAGGCTTCCCCAAAATAAGGATGTCTGGGCCCCAGTCCAGAGTCTTCAAATTGGAGACTTTGGGGAGGGGCCCAGGAAACGGTATTCTGTTTGTAATTCTCCAGCTGATTCTCGGGCATGAGAGAGTGAATGAGTCATCTAGCCAGGCAGGTGAAATGGTTTTCCCAGGATCTCACCAGGCTGGTGGCAGAGCTGGGAGTAGAATCCAGGTTTCCTCATCCGGTCTGTGCTCTTTCCCACATACCACATCAATTCTCCTTCAGCCCTGTGGCCCGTGGGATAACTTGCACTTTTCCACTGGGAAAAGGGAGCAGTCGTTGACCCACTAACCCCCAGGAAACAAGTGTTCCAGCACCATGGGAATTTTCCTGGTCCTATTTGTGGAAATGGTCCAACCTTGGATGTTTTTCCAGGAAAGGATATTATGAGCAGGGCCCCCTTGGTAACTGCCTATAAGTATTATTTGTAAGGCATGGGAAGATTCTAGCCCCAAAATATTCCCTTTGCCTTCAGTTACTTATGCTGAAAGACATCTCAGGAATATCTGGGGGTTAAGATATATTATTCATTAGAATATAAATGAGGCTGTGGGGGACCTCTTCTCTCCCTGTTGGTCTGAATGAAGAATTGGAGATCTGTGTACCTAGCACAGTGCTTGGCCTTTACAGTTTCACAGTATATATATGGTAACTACCTCTTATTATGTTCTTACTATGTGTAAGGAAACATGCTGGGCCTCCTGTACATTGTCTAATTTAATTATTGCCCTAAATTTAGGAGGCAGTTATTATTATCCTTTTATTAAGGATACACAGTCTGAGGCTCACATTCTAATTCTGATGCCTATAGGTTTCAATTAAACTGGAAAATCTTCTGAGCTTAGACTAACCTCTCTGCTTTACATGTGAGGGAAATGGAACCTAGGGAGGGGACATGATTTTCTCTGGGAATATATAAGATAATCAATTGTGTGTCAAAGATTCAAGCTTTGTAGGAATTACCACATCAGCTTTTCAAAATTGGAAAAAGAAAGACCTTTGAGTCTCTAAGTTTAGGGTTCAAAACCCGTTCTGGCCCTTTTCTGTCTGTAGACAAGTTACTGAATCTGTGAGGGACTGACTTTCAGGAGGAAAGGAGGAAGGAAGACAGCAGGGAGGAAATCAAGACAAAAAGGAAAATAGAGAGGAAAGAGGAATGTAAGGAATAAGGAAAATACAAGAAAAGAAGAAAGAAAATGGAAGGAGCAGGCCATGGAGGGAGTGGGACATTCAGAGCACAGTGGGGAGAAAGAGAGACAGATGATGGGATGGGGGCTTGCTTGTGCTTCACTGAAGGACATTTTGTGTTGTTGTAGGACATTTTGGAGTTGCTTTCTAAAGGGCACTTTTTTTCTAATCCAAGAACCCAAGCAGAAGACCAGGACCCATTGCAAGAAGGTGAAGGTTTGGACCACAGACAAATAGGAGGTGGGGTGTAAGTCAGGGTTTCTACAGAAAGAGGGCAAAAGAAGAACTGGATTTGCTCCAGAGAAATTCATTGACAAGAAAGATGTAGAGAGAAAAGACAAATGTTGGGTCACTGAAGGCTCCGAAGGCCTGCTCTTTAGGACTGAATTACAGACATTATAGGAGTCAAAGGCATGAAACAATATTTTCCACCAGAAGAGTGTACTTCTTTGAAGTGAACCCACACCCCCAACAAGTGTGTCATGGACTATAGCTTTTGAAGAAAGGAGAAGGAAAAAACTGGTTGGAGTAAATCAAAGGAAGTGATAAATCTGTCTGTGACCCTCTCCTGAAACAAAGCACATGGAGCTTAATTAATGCACTTAGCTACCTGACCAGAAGAGCCTCAAATTCAAGCCCACCTTAGGGGCCTCTTCTAATTCAGGAGTTCTTGGAAGATGAAAAGCTCTTTTAAGTGCTGACTCTGACGACGACCATGAGCCCCGCGAATTCCATGGGGAAAGAAACAAAAACACTTATTCAATGTGTTATAATACTTATGAGTGCCTCATTGAAGGCAGTGTGCCCGCTGAATGTAGAAAAAAATCTGTCACAAAGTAAAGAAAAGTAAAGAAAAGAAATCTGTCATGAAGTAAAGAAAAAAGCAAGGGATGGAGGGAGGTGGGGGAGAAATATGCAGAACCAACAGGATTGTTCTTGAATGTCAGAACCTGGACAGGGTGGGGACAGAAGGCTTGAGGCAGACGGTGTGGTGGAAAAGGACACATAAGACATGAGATGACCTGTGTGAGGCTCTGAGAAGAGAAAATTAAGCCACTGTGTGGGGAGCAAGGGGGGATGAACTCAAGAAGAAATGACTTGTGTCACACTGAAGTAGAAGTCATTAAATTTCTAGAAAAGGGACATTACCCACATGCAAAGGCATTGAGCACCAAGCCTTTACTACTGGTCTAGGAAAACAGCTAGAGAATAATAATGCTGAAGAATAATAATGGCAAAGTGGAATGTTCCTCCTGGATCTGTAGTCTCTCCATGTCTCCCTGTCTTCTGTCTCTCTTGTGTTGCTGCCGTCTGCGGGGGTGGGGAGGGAGTCTCTCATCCAGGTTAGCTGAAGTGGCAATAGACAATACTCAAACATTTTAAAAAGCAAAAAATAACATCATGAGCAAAAGTGGGAACTGGTTGACATGGAACTATATCAACTTATTTTTCTTCACTCAAGGAGATTTCTAAGATAATACATGAATCATTCAAAGATTTAGAAGATGATGGCCAAATAGATGAATAAATGGCAGGAGCAGTGATGCTCACACTGAAATGCAATTCTTTATTTACTTCTTCTCATTATTTGATTTAAGAACAAAAGAGCATTTCTGAGCTTTACTCATAAATTTGGGGGAGACTTCAGCAACTCTGCCAACCCTGCCAGGGAGGGTGAACAGAGGCCATGTGGCATGGCAGAAAGAACACAGAAGTGGGGGTGCAAGCTCTGGCTTTTTTTTTTTCTTGGTTCTTTCTGGAATCTTCAGCCTTGGCCTCTCACCAAATCTGGGTTTCAATTTGTTTTCCCATTTGTATCAGGACGAGGGTGTCACAAAGATCTGATTCTAAAAATCTATTTTTCTAAATTGGCCTATTATCAGGACCTTGCTAATAAAAATTTGGAAGTTTGGCATTTTAATTGTCTCCTGACATCTGTTTCAAAAAACTGCTTTCCATGAATTGGCTTATGAATCCAGAAAAAAAAAAAAAGAATTGGTTGTACTTAAGCCTTATTTTTTCTAACTTCCTGGTCAAGATGTAGTTGGGACTTGTGCTTCTTTCTAGACAGCCCTGATACAGTCTTCCTAGGAAATGTATGCTTCAAGGCACCCTCTCTCCCCTGTCCTAATAAAATAAGTGTAAGGAGCTATCCTTCAAGTGCTCTGGGTCCCCTCTTCCTGGGTACTTAGTTGTGCATCCACTGGGAGCCCAGCAGAGATTTGTGGGCTAAGGGTTGGGCACCTGTCTAGGCTCACTTCCTCACCATCTGTGTGGCTGTGCCAGGTCATTTGTACTTCTTGAGCCTTGGCTTTCTCATCTTTGAAACCAGGATAATTGTTCTTCATAGAGTTGAGTTCATTGAATGAATTAATGCACAAAAAACCCTTCACGTTATTTCCGGCATAGAATAAAAACAATAGATGTTAACTGTTATTATAATGTCTTTGTCATTAATATGATTACCAGGAACTTTTTACATAATGAGTAGCCTCAAATTAAATTCTGCCTACTGCTCTGGTGGCTTATGACTCATACGTTTTTTTTTTCTCTCCCCTTTGTGATTCTTATTGCTGGGTGGTTTTTTCCATTTAAAATTTACCAAGCCAAATATTGTTTAATAATTACAGTTAAGTAGGACAGTTACTTTCTATTTTTTAACACTTTCATTTATTCTACCTACCTTTCTGTTGGGATCTTCAGGGTTAATTAGGAGTGGCTTTGTACTCAGATAGAGTACACCAAATAGAATGTTGGGAGAAAGCTACTCAGATGATTTTCATCTTTGCATCCAATTCCCAGGAAACCCTGGAAGAAAACCATTTTACTTGTCTAAGGCCACCTACAGTATTAGGTAACTATTAAAGCTGACTGCATATCAGAGCCTAAATATAGTGTTATGGAACGGTTCTTCGCTCACGCTCCCCTCATGGCAAATGAATCAGAGGCACTGCCATGTATTTTTGAAGAGTAAATCTTTGTGCTAATTAATTATATTAATATCAACATGTTGATATTGATATAATTAGCACAGTGGATGACACTGATATAATTAGCACAAATATTTACCCTTCAAAACTAAGTGGCAGTGCATATGCATATAATAACCTTAATGATAATACTGAGCAGTTACAGCACCACTTTCTCTAAAGAGCTTATAAAATACATAAATAGCAAATAACTGAAATTTGAACTTCATTGAGAGCTGTGATAGCATCACTGAGCAAGGATTATGCAGTCAGAGAAAACCCCATAAATACATCCCAACAGGGGCATTTTCCCCCAAATAGAAGCACATCTCCAACTTGCTACCAATGGGCCTAAAATTAAGAGGAATTCCAAATTATATCATTGAAATTGGATAGGGCTCCTTCTCTTTCTTTATTCTGATCAAACTACAATCATTTGATTTTAAAACAAAACAGAACTGGGTAAAAGCAGGGATACTGGGGAGTGAGAAAGAAAACATATTTGGACCTCCCTATCTCCAAAGTCTTTGATGTAGAAAGACCATGGGCCCATTGTCAAGGAGATCTGTCCCAAGGTCATTTCTCTCCTTTGTTTGATGGTGCAGATGCCACGCCTCTTCACATAATTGTCACAGGAAGAGAGGGTTTGGGGAAAATGTATGTGGTATCATGAGAGGAGAAAGTGGGCATGGTGCCTAATGGTTCCACTGGCACTCTGCTGTCAGGGGCCTATGAAAACCAACTGTCCCACTGTGTTTGTGATGGGCGATATTAATCTCAGCCAATTTCTTATTTCTTTATTTCTGAGTACATGCTACTGGAGTTATACATTTTCTTACCATAACAACTGCATTTACAGGCACCATAGTTTTGAAATCCCAGTAACACACATATATAGAGGCACACACATACATAGCTACACATACAAATATACAAACTATATGCACAAAATAAAACATTACCCTTAGTTCAAATTAACCCACTGATGAGCATGAAAGATATGGGCAAAGACACTTAAAATATGTTAAATTTTATAAAACCCTGACCTACTGGTAAACATCTGAAAAGTAAGTCTGGTTTTATGGACTGACAGAAAGGAACATTAATTATTTTAACCCTCTTTTGCTCTGAGCACTAACTCCTATAATGGAGCATCCCAGATGTTTGGCTTCTTAGTGCCTCTTTGAATGTGAAGATTGCACAGCAGGAGACAACATCTGGGGGGAAAAGGAGAGATTGTGAAGGAAACGGAATATTGGTGTGTGCCTGGTTATGATTCTTGGGTATGTTTCAGGCATTTTTTTTTTTAAAGGCAGCCTCTTCTGTAGATCATTATTTACAATTTCTGGGTACAATAGCAGAAGAAAATGTCAATATTTCTTCTTGAGGCTTGAAGTTTTGATTTTCATTTTTTTCTTGTATTTGTGCAGTTTTAGAATTCCAGCTATAAACTGACCTGCCTCCTTACCATAAGCCATATTGTTTTGCAACTTCCTGTTATATAAGACAGCTTTAGTCCTTCAACAAAGGACTTCACTGTTCTCATAGTGAGAAGAAGTAGAAAGTCTCAGCATCTCATGAACACCATGGCACAGACAGTGGGGGTTCACGGGGGTTGAAGTTCAATCCTAATGCTTAAGATTGTCTCATTTCATTTTGACATCATAATTGAGCCTAATCTCCACCAATTTCTCTCCCACCTCCCCAACATGTTCTTGCTTCCAACTTTAATCTTCCACCACAAGTTGAACAAAGCAGCACTGGAGTGGGCACCTTCTCAGACACACACTGGAATCATTTTGCATCGTAGCATCAGTTCACAATGGTTTACAAAGCAGGTATCCAAAGGCACACACTGAAATCATTTTGCCAGCATAATCTTGACTTTTAATAGCTTCCTAACAGGGTATCCAAAGAAACACTCTGGAAACATTTTGCCCTCCTAATTTCATGTTGTAATGACATCAAAATGTCATAAAGCAATTACCATCCCAAGCACAAAATGATCTTTAGAAGTTACTTTCTCCATAGGCTCATTAACTTCTTTCTAGCTTTAATATCTTGATTGTTTAAAAAAATGTTCAATGCTAATTGAGAGACTTCATTTAAAACTGAATACCATTTATTTAGTACAATCTCCCCCCCTTCTCCATCTTTCTCTCTCCCTCTCTCTCTCTTTGTCTCTCTCTCCCTCTCCTTCCCTCCCCGCCCAGACCAAATTGCACTAGACTGACAGAACCCTGGATTTACACACACACACGCGTGCGCGCACACACACACACACACACACACACCTTTCAACCTCTACAGTTAAAATTCTGAGTGAAATTGATCTGGGACAAAGCAAAAATTGGCATAATGCATGGATTGCTTTGGGGAACAAAGGGAACAGTAGATACTGGAGGTATCCTTGGCAGCAAGCATGTCCCAAAGTTTCTGCAGTACCCCCAAAAACCACTAGGCTGAGTACTCATTATGAGGCCTAGAAGAAATGTGAGATGCTTAACTGGAGAAGTTCTACATGTCAACACACCCATCTGATTTCAACTATGCCCATTTCTAATGCTTGAGATCTGCCAGGTGTATTACTCCAAATGAAAAATGTAAATCAAGGGAATAGACTATGACAAATTGGATTCAGCCTCATTCTGTGATACAGGCTGTGATTTGCAGCTGTACCCTCCTGAAACATCTATGGGAGGGGCTCAAGTTTATGACTTTCTGTGAGCTATGTGGAATAAAGAAGGCATGGCAATCAACCTCAACAACATTTTCTAGCATAAGCATAGGAGCCAATTTGCTCATCTCACATGTACCAGGTAATGTTCATAACTTAGCTTTTAACTCTCTGAGCACATTCTTATCTAGGTGACAGAAGGTTTGGAAAGGAGCTCAACTAATTTGCACAAAACTATGCCAAGGAGGTCATGTCCTCTCTACTCAAATCAAGAGGTAAGATGGCCTCTGACTTTCTCTATAGACTCCCTGTCCATGACTAAATAACACGGTTATGTTCTTGCCAAATATTTTCTTCTGTTTAAAGTCCCTCAAAGGTGACCTATGGAGCTACCAGCAACTAGCTTGATCATTTGCTGATGGTGAAGAGGCAGAATGACTGGTTTGGATGCTTGAAAATAAAGCTAAAACTGGGAGGAGCTATTTGATTAATAATAAATAGCAAGAAAGATATATGAATAAAAGTAAGCATCTTAATGATTTACCATTGCTATGAAACCAGTAGGCTGGTGATCCAATCCAATATCCACAAATTTGTATAATCCTCAGGGTAAAACAATTTAATGGGCTGTCTCTTTTATAGTTACAAAAGGCCTTTCATGTGATCAATTATACATAAGAGTACAATAAATGTAACTTTCTTCATACTAATCACATCTCACTTAAATTCTCTTGTTGGTCTTTGGAGTGTACACAGCATTCCCAATAAAGTTTTTAGTTCTGACTCTTACCAAAAGTTAATCTGCCCAGAACTTCCAAATAAATCTTCAGTATAAGGGACTTTTTTTCCAAACTAAATAAAATTGTTCAAACAACACAGTTTGTTGGGAAACTGCCACCCCCTCCTGTTCTGGCCCCTTCCTCGACACAACAATCCTGCTGCTTCAGTCAGCCAGTGGGCAGTAGGGGGTAGGTTTGATTGTTTTTCTTCTGTTTGGTTTTGTTTGTGTTTTGTTGAAAAGGCAGCCTAACACTGTGTTAACACCGTCACCTGAGGCTAACAAAATTTGGCTAAGAGATGGAGATTTCCAGTCCTCACTCAGTGACAGGTCCCAGGAGGCCCTCGGACCCTCAGATTCCTATAAAGTCAAAATTCCCATCTGTTTTATTATAGGTTTAATTGGTTTGCTCCTCTATGGAACCGGAAAGTAAAATGAAACCCCTCATCATATGCCACTTAAGTTAGGGGTAAAGGTCACATTGATTCTGAAAGTCGGTGTGAAAAATAAGAAATGACTAAATTTTCCAAATTGCCTCAGCCAAACAGTTGATGCTTGACTCTGAGTTAGTTGATTCAATAAATATTTTTTTAGCCACTACTTAGTACCAGAAGCTGTTCTAGATGCTACAGTCATGAGTAAGAATTAACTCTGCATTTGCTTTAAAAAGCAGAATGAACTTTAAACTATCCCGCTGTTCCTATATACACACTATATACAATTCATTTTGCAGTATGAAGCATCTCAGGACATAAAAGATAGGACTGAAGAATAGAATAAGGAAAGGCAGTGGGTATTTTTCTTCAAGCTTCCAAAGAGAAAATGAAAGATTTCTGAGAAAGGAGATTTCTTAAAGTCCCAACTGGGGGATTAGTTAGTCCCTTGGGGATTAATTTTGGGGCTGTTCATCCTGAGAAAGTTACATGCATGTGAAAATTTAGCAAAATTCAGGCTTACCCTCTAAAATAAAAGATGGAAGAGTTTATGTGTTTGTGTGCATGTGTGTATGTGTGTTTAATTAGCCTGAGAGTATCTAAGAAAACATATTCTGAAGGCTCACTTGTTGCCGCCTCCTCCATGATTTTGGCCTCTCAAGTGTGGTTTGCTAAAGAAATCAGGCTGCCAGCAAAGTACAGCAAATTGGAAAAATGAACTGGAACATCATAATCTGCTTCAGCTATAGCAAAGAAAAAGACATCTGGTAGACCAATTGGAAGCCAGCCAATGATGAAGACTTCAATTAAAATAAAGAACATGTCCTCAGGAGAACATCCCTCTGAGCTCAAGAAGTTATAAGTCCAGTGTGCTACTTGAAAGCCAACTACTAGAGAAAAGTCATTCTCAAATAAAGCAAGACAGAGAGAGCAAGGCTTGAATTCTTGCAAGACACATCTTCCTGCATGTCTTGTCCTAACTGATGACTTACTAGGAGCTGGAGGTGCCACCACCCAATGCTGGAAATAGGCTATCACACAGAAGTTGAAGCTGTAGGTCTGCCCATAATGTTTCTAGGGGAAATTCAGATATTAGCACAAAGTACAGGGGTTGCCGTCATGTAGCTAAGAGTATGCTGGAGCAGGACTCAGCCAGCCAGGATTCCAGTTCTAACTCTGCCACTTTTGACTTATGAACCTCAGGCAAGAAACTTCATCCTTGTGGGTTTCAGTGTTCCCAGATGAAAACTGAAAATACTAAAACCTATTTCATAGAAATAAGGGAAGGAGTGCATGAAACATTCTATGGAATGGCATTTAATACAATGTCTGGCATACAGTGTGGTTACAATATATTAGTTAAATAGAATAGACCAAACAGAGAAGAAAAATAATCTTTGCTAAAAATCCAGTATGTATTTTTATATTAAAGAAATGGACTCTGATATAAACAGCATCATTGAAATATACACCCTGACCCACAAGATAATGCTACATTTGGTTGAAAAGAGTCACGCGGCTATGGAAGAGACAAAGCAGTTTCTCAGAATCCCAAAAACAGGTTCAAGGGCTGAACATAGAAACAACTGGACACCGAGGCACTGAACCTCCATTCAGGGAAAGGAATTGATGGTCAGTGTCTGCAAGGTGATAAAAGTTCTGCAAATAGCAGTTGCATAGAAATTCTCAATAGACATACAGTCTACTTATAGCTTTGTGCTATATCAGTAACAAAGTGTTTTTGTTAATATTCTTGATATCAAATTTCTAACAAGATTTTTTCTATATAGTAATTATTCCCAGAAATCCTGGATAAGCATGAAATCAAACACCTTGGTGAATTCAAGAGAACTAGCAAAGATTATGCCCCTAACCCTTGAAAGGGTAATTCTTAAGTGACCAATTGATACCTTAGAGGGAATTTGTTCGTTGGGCCTTTCTTATTTTATTAAGCCCAAACAAAACCCAATGCTATAGAGTCTTTTTGTAATACTTTGTTATAGCATTTATAATTAATCTCTGTGTGTATGTCTTTCTCTTCTGCTAGTCTTGGAGTATCTTGAGAGTAGAGGTTGTCTCTCTCCTCTTAAGACCCACAGCTCCTAACACAGAGACTGCATGTGGTATGTGTTGTGTGTGTGTGTGTGTGTGTGTGTACATATGCATATACATATACATACATATGTGTATATACACACATACACACATGAATGAGTGAAAAAATGTTCCTCAAACCATTCACTAGGAACAATGCCTATTGGAATGATATATGCAAGCAGGAAGAGCACCAGTGGGCCACCCATTAGGACTGGGGAAGGAGGGAAGAAGAGGTTAAACAGAGGGAAAGTTATAGAAATAAGACTTGCCTTTTATCTCAGAATTCAGCTGGAAAGAGTGTCATTACACACCTTCCCAATTTCAGGTGACTGCTTTGTTGAGCTAGTGACCTCGGGAAAGCTAAAGTTTAGCAGTAAACACTCACTTTCTGTTTCAAAATTGATGGATGGACTCCAAAATGAAGAAAAACATGATGATTCCCCCAAACTAATGACTGCAGATTACAATAGAAATCTCCCCTCCTCTGCTAACAGCAACAGCCTAACACCCTTCAGGTATAGAAGAATCTCATTCTCTCTCTCTCTCTCTCTCTCTCTCTCTCTCCCCTCCCCTCCCCTCCCTCTGTCTCCCTGAGTCAGAAGGATCTGAAAATCTTTCAGGCATTGAGAAGCATGACTGGTTTTCTGTGAAGTCAAGGACATGTGAATTCTAGGAGAAAGTTGAGTCTGTGCTGGAGAACTGGGCCATTATAAAGAAAATATTCTCAAAAGTGACAGGAGAGAAGAAAGTGAAACCAAAACAAGAATAAATACCACAGGAAAAAAATGGAAAAAGAGCTAATTTTGGGCTGGCGTTGCTATTGTATCAAATATAGCTGAGAAGAAAAGGAAGAGGAGAAGAAAATCCTCTTATTCTTATTCTTCAAGGCCTTTTAAAAATGTCTTTCTTTGCTTGCCTCTTTCTTTTGGTTTTTCAGTAGAGATGGGCACAGATAATAAACCAGTCTGCATCATCAGATAAAGTATTAGCCTATGGGCTGATTTCCTCCTAATGCTCTGCCACCCAACTTTAGTTCAAAGGAGCCTTTTCCACTGGAAGAAAAATTTTAAAAAAGACAAATAGAGACATCATCTATCTCATTGTCTCGGCCTTTAATAGCTAAGGATGACAAAAATCCACAGCCTTTCCTGTGTCCACACACTAGTCCCCTATCCTGGGAGTGGGCAGGAATGCCAGGGGACGGGAGTGATAAGACAGCCCTGAAAGTGGAAACCTAAAGCCACCTCACCAAACACACACACTGAAATCATCTTCAGAAAATATTCAGAAAAGACATGAGAAATTTACATCAATGAATTTTCTTTTTCCATGAACATCTCCCTCACTGTATCTGGCCTTATGACCATACCACTTACCTCACTGGATAACAGAAACAAGTATCATAGTCCTGGGAGCTATCCTAGCTTTGCCATTCACCTAACCCACTGGAGACAAGTCAGTCTCCTTCTCCAAGACTCTGCTTAATCTTTTATAAGAATGGAATTATGTTACCTCTCTCAAGGGTCACTGGGAGGATTGAATGAGCGTCTATGTGAAAGCACATGGTGAAATCTTAATAAATATTTGTTTTTTTCATGTTCTTTTTCCAGAGCAGTACTATTTGCCCAAATGGACTTCTCAGACCTGGGCTCTTTAGTCCCCATTTCTCCCACACCCATAGCAACTTGGTCAAGGAAATTGCCTGAAAGGGGTCCCCCAGCCCATGCCATGTCCCTGACCCCATGTCATTTTCTAACACATCTGTTGAGAAGGTTGTAAGCCCCCCAGACCATCAGCTAAGTAGGACAGAGTTACAAAACCCATTGTCATCCATGATTTTGGAATTCTCCAAGCTCCTGAACATGATAATAGTAATAGTAATAATGACCTGCTACTTTGAATAGTTTGAAATGCATTTGATACTAAGAATTATATAATAATTATAACTTAAATGAGTTATATTTTTGAGCACTGGTAATCAGTGTTTTACCTAACGATGATCATATAAATAATAGCTAAAATTCACTGTACACTTAAAATCTGCCCACTTTTACTGGTATTTATCTCCTTTGGGCTTCTCCCTGATACAGGAATTTGGAGTTCAGAGAGGGAAATGGCCTGCTTAAGGCTGCAAACCTCTCATACAAAGCTGGGATCCAGTTCAGGTCTAATTCCAAAGGGTTTGCTTTTAAACACTATACATACTGATTCTGTGAGAAATATGAGTTTTGGTGGGGGGTTGCTTATTTGGGAGCATGGTATGTTAACACAGCTGTAGAATAACTCTAGAGGTAAATGGCTGTCTCAGGTCGGACAGTACCCACTTTGGTCCACTCAGAATTTGGGAGCTCTGCATTCCATGTATTCTCCAAACTGCACCACCCAAATAAGCCCCTTAATGGTGAAGTGACTGCAGTCTGAGGGTTTTGTGTTGCTTGATCCAACCCAGAATTAGAAGCCCTGGGCTAGTTTTGGGCAAACACCCATTCCTACCTCCCAATCTCAGCCAACCAACCAACCAACCTACTGTGGGCCCAGGTGTATGCCTGGGTGGGACTTGAGTTCAGGAGTGATTCAGTGATAGCAGAGGCATGATAATTTCCTGGAGCTAGAGTAGAATTCTCTTTTCCAAAATACCTCCCCACTGAGGTCTGGCACAAACTCTTTTAAAAAGGGAAAGTCCTTCATTCCATAAGGCATTGGTCCTGGAAGAGAGGACTTAAAATCATAGCAAGCTGGAAATACCTGCAGAATTTCTATATTGGGAAGGGGGAGAGACCTGAATGCCTAAAGATCAAAAGGAGGAAAGGATGCATTTCCATGGGAGGCCCAAAGTGTCCTAAACAAATATTCCTGTGAAAGTCCAGTCAAGGACAGAGTTTGCCCTAAATACAGTTCGTGTGGCCACTTGCAGTGCATGGCTGGGAGCTGTTTGGATACAGGAATGTGGCTGAGGTGTGGGAGGTGTGAAAAGGAAACCAGTGAAGTGTGGTGGTTAAGAACTTGGGCTCTGAAATCAGATGGGCTTTGAATCTCACTTTGTTGCTTATGGGCTGTGTCTGAACACGGGGTGAGTGTTTTACCATCACCAAGCCTGTCTCCTCCTCCATAAAATGGAGGTTATGCTAATAGCTCCCTGTCTCTTAGGCTTGCTATGTTAATTAAATGAACACAAGAACAAAAACAAAAACAAAAAAACCCCAAAGCCAAACATAGAAAGCATTTAGTACAATGGCTGGCAAATAGTTGGTGCTTAATGAGTGTTATTAATAATGATAATATTCATTAATACCATTAACTTTCCTGAACCTCCCAACTTTTCCCAATTCAGAATAAGTAGGAGGGGAAGTTCATCTTCATGGATTTGGAAATCTGATAAATGTCCTGTGAACTGAGACTATGGAGGAATGAGGGACTGGGGGTGAGGGGTGCGGGGTGGGACGGGGTGTGGATTCCATTAGGCATTGAGTTCTGCTGGCCATGGGGTTTTAGAGGCACATCTGAAAGCAGCCGAGACTATGCTTTGTTTTCACGAAGGTTCTTAATGGAGAGCACAAAGACTTGAGCATTTCCACTGAAAACTCAGTCCTTTCTGTTTCTACCTGGTGTGTAAGTATTGTCATCCCCATCTGGATGCCAGAAAGACTCTGGCAAGAGCCCGAGTGTCTGCAGCCCGCCCCTGCCTGCTTCGCCCAGGGCCAGCCCCAGATCTATCTAGTTGCTCAGGCAAGTCAGCTGGCTGTCAAGGTAGCTCATTCTTGCCTTGTCCCCGAGTCCTGAGAAAACGATCAGATGTTTAAGAGGGTGTGTTATAACTCAGTGTTTTTTTTTTTTTTTTTTTTACTCCAATGACACATCTCTGAAAAAATTGCTCAACCTCAGGATGATCTTTTCACCAAACTCTATTTCTGCAGGTTGAAGTCTACCTGTGACACATCCCAAGCAGGCTGGAGTCAAGTGGTGTCTCCCTTACAAATTACCCAGTATGCTAGGGGTGATGCGTAATCCCGTGCCTGAGACCATTAGCTCTCTTAGCTACCGTGATGGAAACCAGGTAGCTGTCTGCTTTCAGTCACACATAGCTCTGTTTGGAGAGCACAATGCCAGACAGCTGTAGAGAACCTTTTAGAGAAGGAAAGAAATCACTTTGAAGGAGTGAATAGTACTGCAAGGCTGTGGAGCCCAGAATCACAGGGAGTTTTCTCGTAAAACCAAGAAATACAGCACCATCCTCCAAACAGGGGGGCAGTGCATGACCTACTTTATTGCTGTGCTTTTGAGCCTGGTGAATCACCACGTAACTTCGGTGGCTCTTCCTGGCTGACCTGTTGCATGTGTTGTTCATCTCAACAGCTTTGCGGTTAACACAGGGAGTTAGTGGTGTGCATCTGGTGGAGAAGTAATGTACGACTTGAGGTGCTAGTTTTTTCTTCTTCTTTCCCTCTACTGTTCCCCCTGTTGCTTATGTACTGTCTACGTACTCTTTCTGCATGTCACCTGCTGCTTTAGCCAGCGTTACTTCCCACAAATCCTACTAATAAGAAAGAGGAAGCATCCAAGAGAGAACCACTTAGATTAACCTAATGGTTTATGAGGGCAGGATTGTGCTCTAACCCATTCACCACTGTGTTCAGAGTCTAGAACAACACCAAAATCAGAATATGAGCCAAATGTAAATTTATAGTCAATTAGGGATTCTGGAGACTTGCTACCTGAATGTATGCACTCCTGAAAGTTCCTAGGACCACATCCCATCATTTGATAGACCCATACAGACACAGACTGCCCTCTGTGGCATTTAAGCATCACTTTAGTTAACTACTAGGTAAAGAAGATGAAAATTGCAGTAAAATAAAAGCACTTAATATTTCACTGCCCAAATACTGTGCCTATCTCTTGAATGTTTAAACTTAGTGCTCCTTATGAACATCTTTGGAAGATAGTTACCTTAAGACTAGTAGGTCTCCCCCATCTTCCCTGATTGATCACACACACACACACAAAACCTTCCCTGAATGTCACACGCCCCATTCCTTCACTTGAGAATCAGAGAACTCTCCATCTCTGCTGATCAGAAGGCAATTCTGAGAAGCATGCTTCGTTTATACTTATGTATGAAAGTTTGAAATGGTTGAGTAAAAGAACAAGTCAAGGTTGTCCAGTGTCTTAGGTTGGGATCCCCCAGAAGCAGACCCTGAAATGAAGATTTGTGTAAATTCATGTATTAAGGAAACTTCCTCAGGAAACCTGGTGATGAAATGAGGATCAAGTTAGGGGAGGGGAAGAAACCAAGCAATCTGTGATCTCAGCCAGAGAACCACAGAGGAGGACTTCATCCTGATCTCTCCAGAGCTTAAATTATGCCCCAGGGATGGACTTTCATGCTTATGCCCCCATTGGTCATTGGTTAAGGCATGCCCCAGGGAGGATGTCATGAATGTAGGCAAAGCAGACTCTAGTAGCCTATGTGTGATGTGTGAGCAAGGAGGGTAGGTGTGTGGTATGCAGAATGAGATCCAAAGGGATCTGTGTGGAGCACCTATATTATCCATGGCACCCAGTTTCTGATTGGTGAGCATGCCTCTCTTATCATCCTGCAACACAGCTCTGAGTAAATAGCAAAGGCTTTTCAAAATAAAAGTCTGACTCTAAGGTCTTTTTTCCACAACCTTTGCAGAGACAAAGCTGGTAAGTTTTTCTCATCTGCCTAACTTCTGGGTCTATGTCTTAATCAGTCCGTAATTTGGAAATGCATCCGTTAAAAGGTATTTGGGTGCCTTCATACTCCAGGACTGCTTTTGCTGACTGCCAGAGCTGGCTAAATCATTTTGTGAAACTGTTCCTCAGTAGTCCAGACCCCGTATAGTCACTGACAGAGGAATAGAGAGTGAATGTGAGGCTTCTTAGTGCAGAGTCCTCCCCACCCCACCCCACCCACACACAAATGCTCAAAGCACACTCAATGCTCTCACACAAATAAATATTCTTCCATTCAACAGCTCAAGGAATTTGTCTCCCTGAAAGATGTATGCTTTGCAAGCCTGTATATGGAATGGCCACTTACTGGTGGGTGCACTTCCTTATACTGTTCTGTCCCCTCTACTAGAGGTAAATTCCATAAGAGTGCATCTTGGTCTACCCTGTCTGCCATTGTATATCCAGAGGCTGGAAGAGAGCCTGAATCAGAGTAAGTATTCAATAGATATTTTCAAATATATATTTGCTAAATGAATGAATGAAGTCACCTCAAAATAACCTAAATTATTTAGTCAGTCCCTATCTAAGTGGAAACTAATTTTGGATGATTTTTCTCTACTTTTCAGTCAGCTCAGCACTGTTCTTTAATGATTCAGTCTCTTGAAAGTACCTTCTAATGGGTTTAGTTATTTTATTTATTCTGTTTTGCTCAATCACAGACAAATTTGCATTCGATTGGATCTAAATGGTTGGCAAAGACCCATCCTTGGCTAAAACTCATCTAAACCGTAACAAGACAGGGTGAATTTGGGCATGTTTCCACAGAAGTAAAAATATTTCCCATATATATTCAATTATTCATTTATGGGTGGACTGTTTTGATTTTCTTCTTTCTTCAGCTTTCCAGCATTTGAGTCTTCTTTTCAATAAATGACTGTAATTGTGAAGGAAAGGAAACGCATTTCAAACCAGTTCATTTTGCCAAGTAAAAGTAGCTCACTTGTCCTCAACTCCTGCATTGAACTCTGAATTCTGCTTTCTCCTTCTTCCATGCATGGCCCATGCTGACTGAGATGCTCTTCTCTCACTTAATCTACATGTGCCCACCTTGTCCTTCCCAACCCAATTCAAGGGCCATTTTCTTCATGAAAACTTTCTGTAGAGAGTGAGGGGCTCTCCCATCTTTCTGCTACCAAAGGGCACCAGATCTTCAAACCTTAAATCTCTTAGCATTTAGCATTTTTTGAGGGAAGTTTATCGTAGGGATAGAGCATAATCTGATCCAGATTCCCTGGATTCAGATCCTGGCTCTACCATTTAATGACTCTGTGATCTGAGGCAAATTACTTTATCTCTCTCTGCTTCAGTTTCTCATCTTTTTTTCTTTTTTTAAAGCAATAGAAGTTGCTACCTCATAGAGTTGTTACCATCCGATGACTTTATACATGAAAAAAGAACATAGAATAATGTCTAGCATGTAATCAGTGATCAATAATTAATTATTAGTTTTTCAAAAAATTATTATTGTTCTTTTACATGTTTGCCTGGCCAACTAGATGGTTATCTCCCACTGGGCTTGAGCTATGAATTGGCATCTTTGTTCTTCCAGGTCCGAGAGCAGTATCTGGAATATAGTTGAAGTTCTACAGATGCTGAGTGAATGAGTAAAAGATAACCATGGACCACAGTGATAAAAGTGAAATGTAGGTAGTATTTGAGAGTGAGTTGGCTCTCTTGGAAAGTCCTGTGAGGACTATATTCTATGTAACTATGGTGGTGGCCATGGTAAAATAAACTACTCTAGGCCATCCTTCTAGAAAAGGCCCACAGTCAGATCCAGGGACCAGGCTTCTGGGGTCCATCAACTCCCACCCTCACTCATGAATAATGCTGAGCTCTAAAGCCAGTCCATGATAACGGGGAATGATTTTGTCATGTTGGCCTAATGTGGTTGACATGGTATTCACTGCAATCACCAAGGCAGCTAATGTGTATGTAGTCCCTGCTCATGTTCAGAGAGCTTAGGGTGAGGGGCTTGCCTCTGCCTATATTAGTGCTGACCTCATAAGCAAGTGGAAGAGTTGATTGCTAGAAAACTGTATTGCATAGGTTATTCCTACCCTCCCTGTGGCAGATCTCCATTCTCGGCTTCTTCATTGCTAATAGAACTGTAACTTCCTTTTCAAGTCAGTGAGCTTTTCAACCTAAGACATGGGATGGTGCCAAGAACATATGGATAGAAATGACAGTTGGTCTGTTCTAACTCTTAAGAGCAGTGCTTTCCTTCCTTTGCCTCTCTTGTACTCAGTCCATCTCCATGAAGAGAAATACCCTACTGGCCCCAGAATAGTGAGAGGTATGTAGAACAGACTAGAAACCTCCTTAAGGCAAGCTGAGATGAACACAACCCAGTCAACTCCCTGATCTATCCCAGTGCCCAGAATTAGAGTCCAGCCAGGCTCAGCTGAGTATCAGCTCAAACCTAGAACCACTGCCTGAATCAGAGCCACCCAAAATGATTGCAGATGATTGAGTGAGAAATAAACAGTTCTTGTTGTGGCTGCTGAGATACTGTGGTCATTTTATATGGGACTATTAGACTGATACAGGAATCAGGAAGGAAGAGCGAGAGAAGCTGTGAACAGGCGAATTTTACTTTCTTTCCACTTTTGTGACGGCTGCCCCATGCTAGGCCAGAAAGTTCTGTGGCCCATGGCTTATTGGAAAAGGGAAGGTGTCGCCTGCCTCTATTTGCACTGGTGGCACGTCTGAGACTTAGAGGAAACGTAAATTCTTCATGGTCTTTTCCCGCAGAGTGGAGGACCAAAGTTGGGAGAATCCCTTTTTGATGATAAGTGGCATTTCTGATGTCTTCACCAAATACTGTCCATGCAAGTTGCGTGGAGTGTTGAAGGGGGATTGATCACTTCAAGCATTGTGAGTAAAGCTCCAGTTTTCCCCTGAGGCGATGTGGTAGAGTGGAAGGTATAAATCTGAAGGACTGGAATCAATAAGATTTGGTTGAAATCCTGCCTCTAACTACCGCCAAATTATGTAACTTTTTTGAGACTCAATTCCCTCACCAGCAAATTAGGGGTAGCATCACTGACCTTGCACAGTTACTTTGAGGAGTAGATGGGTTAATGCATGCAGATTCCCTGGTCCATAAGAGATGGCCAGTAATAAAAAGTAGTGATTTGTATTATTTTTCACCGAGTTTCTCATCTTCCCCTTTCTACATCAAAAGAGTATGATTGATCTAATGACCTAGGAACATGTATATGTTATAATTCAGTGGTTTTTGTTTAAAACTTAGAGGCAATCATGGTAGGATACATCCAGTCTTCCCAACAGTGGACTGACCCCACTCCATTTCAGATGCGTTTAGCTGGAAAGTGTGAGTGATGCTTCTTTCTTCTTCACTTTGAGTAGCACGGTGGGAGGGGAGTACCTTGGGGAGGCTGGCCGCCGAGTCCTAAGCTTCCCAAGCACACAGAAGATTTTGCCAAGGCAAAGCACACTATTATTAAGATTAACAGTTTTCAGATGGAGTCAGCCTTTTCAACTAACTGACTGACTGGTAATGATGTTCTGAGATACCATTTCCTGCCAAACAGTAAGATGTGGAATTTGTTAAATTAAGCCATGTGATGGGTCTGAAATGTATTAACTTAATCCATAATGAATGTCATTCCATTCCTTTTAACATGCTTCCCCAATTAAGTTATTTAGACCTCAGATATCTAAAGAAATTGAGCTGTCCCACTTGTTGCCAATTGGTTAATTCCTTGATGATGGATAAAAGCTACTAACTGCTTTTGTTTTTAAATCTGTTTTCTTCAGTAATAGCAACCTTTTAATCAGTGGTTACAGAGAAAATGCTTAATACTCCATAAGAAAATGCCCAAGAAAGACAAAAAATTAGGAAGACGAACACAAAGAGGCCTTATTCAGCCTGCCCAAGCACCTCCAACAGGACCCAGTGTAGCTGCCATTACAGACAACATGCCACGTGAAGGAACTTGGTGATCATTTTTATTTTTTTGCCCCTTGTTGGACATATAGTAGATGTTCAGGGTTTATCAGGCTGAACTGAACTAAACTCTGGACGACTCAAAATTTCTGACAAGTGTCTCTCCATAAGACAAGCATTTCTAGATTTCAGAATGTCCTTCTCATTCCCAGGAGGATGTGATAGAAATTCTCAGTAGGAGTAATATGCCTCTACTATACCCATATCTATGGGGACTGGGGACAATCCTTATGTAGGCAAGCAATGACCACATATCAGAAGTGACTTTGCCACCTTAGGCTGCCGCTGCCTCAACTGCCAAGGTGGGTACAGTGCTCAGAGAATTTCCTGGACAGTCAGTGGGTAATTTGCCCACAAATGCCTGGTGCAATCTTGCAGAGTGTGGCCATCTGACAGATAATCAGGTGCAATATTTCAGTTTGTCAACCGTACCTTAAATGGTAGAACATACCGATTTGAAAGAAGCTTTTAGACAAAAAGCTCTTCAGGGTAAAAATCAGTTCCCGTGATAAGGAACCGAGGTTTGTTTGGTTTTGTTATCTCGGGGCCCACTCAATGTTTTAAGACATGATCTATCACCAAAGCCTCTTATTATAGGAGAAGGAGCCTGGTGGGGAACAGTGGTAGTATATAGCAGGGGTCGGCAAACTGCAGCCTGTGGGACAGACTCAGTCCACTGCCTGTTTTTGTAAAGTGTCATTGTAAAGTTTTATTCATACCCATTTGTTTATGTATTGCCTGTGGCTGCTTTGAGTTACAACGGCAGAAGTAAATAGTTATGACAGAGACCATATATTTCACAAAGCCTAAAATATTTACCATCCAGCCCTTAACAGAAAAGGTTTTGATTTTTCAAATATAGTCACTCTTTCTTTGGTAAGACTTTAATTTCCCCCACTGTTGCTAGCTTGCCGTATTATGGTAAAGAGAGTGTATGTGCATGCCCCTTGATTTGGGGTCTGTAGTAGAAAAAATTCAAGATTCCTGTACATTGGCTATTCAATTACACAAATCTGGGCACAGCTGTGAAGAGACTTTGCAGATGGAATTAAGGTTACAGATCTGAAATCCAGAAGAGTCTTCTAGATAATCCAGATGGGCCCAATTTAATCACAAGAGCCCTTAAAAATGAGATATTTGTCTGGCTGAAGTCAGAGAAGTGTGGCAGATGAGATGCAGTGCCAGGGGGTGTTGGAGAAACAAGAAGCAGGAGAAAGACTTGATGTGCCCTTGTTGTCTTTGAAGACGGATGGGGAAAGCAGAAGAAGAAATGGAAGAAATGTGGGCAGGATCTAGGAGCAAAGGTGGAGCTCTGCCTAACAGCCAAAGGGAAGAAGGACCTCAGTCCTGCAACCACAGGGAACTGAATTTGGCCGACAGCCTAAATGGACTTGGAAAAGGGATCCCTCCCCAGTGCTTCTCTCTAATAATGAGTACGGCCCTGCTGGCATCTTGATTTTAGCCCTTTGAGACTCTTGTCAGACTTCTGACCTACAGAACTGCGAGATAATAAATTCGTGTAGTTTTAAGCCACTAAGTTTGTGGTAATTTTTCATGGCAGCAGTAGAAAGCTAACATGGGGTTAATATCTTACTTGTTTTGGCCAAAGTGATGTTTGAATCCACAGGATTTAAGTAAAGACTGCAAATGTGCCAGGGTGTTTACCATTACCAAAAAAAAATGTGTTTGAGGTTTTCTATCCCCATAAGAAGTACATGACCTGGCTAACCTGCTTATCAGAAGAGGATGAGAGACACCTGGAGCAGACCTAGGCCAACTTGCAGTCTGGATTAGCCAGCCCCCAGGCAACCCATGGGTGCATAAACATTAACATATGATTGTTTTTAAAAACCATTAAATTTTGAGATGGCTTGTCATGGAACATCATGGTGAATAAATGATAAATGCAAAAAAATTGTATCGGAAATGGGTTACTCCCATAACAAAAACCTAAAATATGTGGTACTGGCTGGGAATGAGACAGTGATTGATATACAAATAATGCAGCTAGAATAAAGTAGCAAAATAAATCAGCCTAATAGAGGAGTTGGAAAACTGAGAACCCACGGGACATAATGGCAAACACTGGTAAAGTGTTGCCTGCAATAATCTGGAAGGTACATGGTGCATCTAGTGAATTTGCAGATTTGAGGGAGTAGATCTGTGGCAATATGTTGAAAGCTAAGCCATAGCTACTAGCAGCATTGGAGAAGCTATGAGAAAGAGAACTCAGAAATAAACTGGCTGTTTTTGAAAGCAGCATTTTGAGGGAATATAGAAAGTCCAGAAATCTCAATGTTGGAAATAAAACTGAACTCATTAAATCAAAGGTGTGACCAGTATGTAAATTCTGTAAAAAAAAAAAAAAGAAAAGAAAATCAAGTCCATGTGCTAAGAGAGAGATATATCTTTAATATAAAGACCAAATCAGAGGTATGACTATAACACCCTTTGTTTGACTGACAACAGAAAATAGAGGGCTTAATATATTGTCTTGGCTGAACAAAGAGTCTTGTAGAAAGATTAGGGCATAGTCCCACAGAAGCCTGATGGGGCTGAAGTACACACAGTTGTCTATATTTGGAGAGGCATGTGTTGGAAATAATTGTGTGTCTTGGTGCATGGGGTTGACTAGAATCAAATACGTAGAAAACCCACATGGCTTTTGAGAGATCTGTATTGTCAAAAACACCGTTAGACATGTAAGAAAACTGAGATTTTTTTCAAGCTGTAAACAATCCTCTGGGCCCCCCCAGTTTCTAGAGCTAGTAAGCAGTCTGAGAAAGCTGCTCAGACTCTAAGACAAATATATTCCCTATTGGCTTCATTGGAAGTGATCAAAGAGGACGTTGGAAAAGGAAAGAACTTCCAGAAGATGGAGTCAAGAACAGTGAACAGCGGACACAAGACAAATGCATAGAGAGGAGAACTGGGGCCAGATTGAGGAACATTTCTTACCTCGAGGGAAAGGGTGCCCCACACCATTTCCTTGCAGAATTTCAGACTTGCTATGATCAGTGGCAGCTATATGCTCTGCGTTCTTTCCTTTTCAAAGAAGAGTAGTCCTATTCCTGTTCCACTGTTGGATGTTAGGTATGGAGGGAGCATAACAGTTGTTTTTTTACTTCTTTGGTCTTTAAATCAAAAGAAGTTAAACCCAGCCTTGACATGGACCATGGGTTTTGACCCTGATGCCATAATTAGATGACACTTTTGAGGGGCTTGGGATAGGTTCCTTCCACTAACAACTACATGAATGTTGGGTTTGACCTTTCAATTTGAGGGACAGAGTGACACAAATGGAGATGTGAATTGTCCTTATGTGGTTAATCTTACTATCTTACCTTTATATGCTTCTGCCACTGCCATGATAAGAAAATTCCCTGACTATCCCACCAGTCCAAGGAAGATGAAGGACAAATAAAGCAGACTTGAATCCAAACTGAAGTTTGATGCTAAGCCCAACTGAGACCAGCCTGGATCAGCCAACTTCCAACTGATCCACAGATACCTGAAGGTTGTTTTAATCCACTGGGTTTTGAGGGGATTGTTTAGCATTACTATAGCAAAAGCTAATGACATGGGGGTTTCTCTTGTTTCTCTCTTTCCCAAGAATTTCATCATTACGAACACCAGTGGCAAGTCCTATATTTCCTACTCTTTGTAATATGCTTCCCAATTAGTCATGTAAATGACAGGCCTTTACCGTGGGAACCAGAGAAACTAGTTTCTAAATACCAGCTTTGCCATATACTGGGTATGTGATCTTGAGCCTAAAAGTTAATACTCTCAAGGTCTTAGTTACCTCATCTAAGAAATAATGAAAATCATCCCAACTTCATAGAGTTTGTAAGGATGAAATGAGACAGCAGATTTGAGGAAACATTGTACTGCCTGACATAAAGCAGGGCCTTAATATAAGTTGAACCTAAATAATTGGAATGGGTTAATGGATGATTTCCAAGTTTCTTTCTATGTCAACAATAGCTTGGTGCTGAGAAATTCTTGATCTCCAACACAATACCTACTCCTTGATGCTTGTTTAATGATGACAAACACTTATTTCACTATTTGAAACAATCCTCACATTGGGAACATCCCTGAAAGAGTTAACACATTGATTTCAATTTATACTCAGTTGTGAATGACTAACATCAGAGCACATTTTAATAGAGATCCATGGGAAAGACACAAATTATTTATATTAATGATTAGGTTCCTGGTACCTATAAGGTCAATATGTGGAAATGACAGAGAATACATCTAGTAAGTTAGCAAGCCAAGCAACATTTGTGTATTGCCATAGTCCTGGAGAAAAACACTCAAAGACTATGTATATATTATAGACAAGGCACCATAACTACTTTCAAGTAAACAGTGTACTGTTGGTAGAAATGCAAACTGGTACAACCACTGTGGAAAACTGTATGGAGGTGCCTCAAAAAATTAAAAATAGAATTACCATATGATCCAGTAGTTCCACTACTGGCATTTACCCCCAAAATATGAAAACACTAATTTGAAAAGATATATGCACCCCTGTATTTATTGCAGCATTATTTACAATAGCCAAATTGTGGAAGCAATGCAAGTGTCCATTGATAGATGAATGGATAAAGAGGTGACATAATGGAATATTATTTAGCCATAAAAAAGAATGAAATCTTGGCATTTGCAACAACATGGATGGAGCTAAAGAGTGTAATGCTAAGAGAAATAAGTCAGTCAGAGAAAGACAAATATCATACGATTTTACTCACATGTACAGTTTAAGAAACACAACAAAGAGAAAGACAAACCAAAAAATAGACTTCTAAAAAAATTTTTTTGATGTAGTGTTCCATGATTTGTTGTTTGTGTATAACACCCAGTGCTCCATTCAGTACGTGCCCTCTTTAATACCCATCACCCGGCTAATCCATCCCCCCACCCCCTCCCCTCTAGAACCCTCAGTTTGTTTCTCAGAGTCCACAGTCTCTCATGGTTCGTCTCCCCCTCCGATTTCCCCCCTTTATTTCTCCCTTCCTGCTATCTTCTCCTTCCTTTTTTTTTTTTTTAACATATAATGTATTATTTGTTTCTGAGGTACAGGTCTGCGATTCATCAGTCTTACACAATTCACAGCACTCACCATAGCACATACCCTCCCCGGTGTCTATCACCCAGCCACCCCGTCCCTCCCACCCCCACCACTCCAGCAACCCTCAGTTTGTTTCCTGAGATTAAGAATTCCTCATATCAGTGAGATCATATGATACATATCTTTCTCTGATTGACTTATTTCGCTTAGCATAATACCCTCTAGTTCCATCCATGTTGTTGCAGATGGCAAGATTTCGTTTTTTTGATGGCTGCATAATATTCCATGGTATATATACACCACATCTTCTTTATCCATTCATCTGTTGATGGACATCTTGGCTCTTTCCATAGTTTGGCTATTGTGGACATTGCTGCTATAAACATCGGGGTGCACGTACCCCTTCGGATCACTACATTTGTAACTTTGGGGTAAATACCCATACAGCAATTGCTGGGTTGTATAGTAGCTGTATTTTCAACTTTTTAGGAACCTCCGTACTGTTTTCTGGAGTGGTTGCACCAGCTTGCATTCCCACCAAGAGTGTAGGAGGGTTCCCCTTTCTCCGCATCCCCACCAACATCTGTCGTTTCCTGACTTGTTAATTTTAGCCATTCTGACTGTTGTGAGGTGGTATCTCATTGAGGTTTTGATTTGGATTTCCCTGATGCCAAACGATGTTGAGCACTTTTTCATGTGTCTGTTGGCCATTTGGATGTCTTCTTTGGAAAAATGTCTGTTTGTGTTTTCTGCCCATTTCTTGATTGGATTATTTGTTCTTTGGGTGTTGAGTTTGATAAGTTCTTTATAGATTTTGGATACCAGCCCTTTATCTGATATGTCCTTTGCAAATATCTTCTCCCATTCTGTTGGTTGTCTTTTGGTTTTGTTGACTGTTTCCTTTCCTGTGCAAAAGCTCAAAAAAAAAATTTGTTCTCTTAACTAGAGAGAACAAACTGATGGTTACCAGAGCGAGGTGGGTGGGGGGATGTGTGAAAAAGTTGAAGAGGATCAAGAGTACAATTTTCATGATGAGCAGTGAGTAATGTATAGACTGCCGAGTCATTGTATTGTATACCTGAAACTAATATAACGCTGTGTATTAACAATACTAGAATAAAAATAGATAAATAAGTAAATAAAGAAAGAAAGAAAACTCCCCTCAAAAAAACAAAAACAGTGCAGTCTATAGCATCCATCCAAAAAAAAAAAAACTAACAAAAATTGACCTGACAACTTATTTAAATTTATTTTTTGAAATGCAGTGTGTATTTCTAAGTACAGTGAAAATCTTTACATACTGAAATCAGAGCTTGAGATTTAGAACTTAAAATATCTTATTTTTTAGTCCTTTAATTTAATCTTTACTGTTGAACAGTGTGTGCATAATATGCAAATTTACTCTCTTCTTGTGGGGAATGAAAATTGGTAAGCTTATTTTTAGTTTTACTTGAGAATTCTGGGTGCTGCCTGGCCCCTGGGTCATCATTGTAAATAGGAAATCTTACAGTACAGCACTGAAGCCTAGTAGGTAGCAAAGGTTGAAATAAATGTCTACTAATTATATGAAATACTGTGAAAATGAACTTTTTGATTAGACCCCCAACAGCACCTTATTTTGCTATAACTTTTTTCCCCAAAGTGGAACATAAATAGAAACAAACAGTAATAAACAAAAACATGGTTCAGGTTATTTGAGGATTCTGTTCAATTGGGTCTCAGTTAATTGCAGTTTTGCTGCTTTTCCTCACAACGCCATTTCCCTTACCATAACTCTGTCGATTACCAGAGTGGACTATTTCATGCACAATTTATTGCAGAGACAGGCAGTATTTATCAGTTCCTTCATGGCAAAGAAGAATCATCTGCTTGAAGGCCATCCCTCACACCGCTGTCAGTGGAGTGGTGAAGAGCTGAATAATAAAAGAAAAGAAAAGATCCCCCACAAATACTGGATCTGTGATAACTTCATTAATTTGAGAATTAGGAGACTTTCCAAAATGGGCGGGGCGGGAGGGAATTACCCAACCTTTTAGCAGAACATCCTAGATAAGATAGAATCCAAGCCTTGGCTCATCCATCATTGTTTAGAATTAGCTTTCATGCACTTGACCTTAACCATCACTCTTTTTGTCAAGCCTGGGTGTCAACACAAAAGAAATTGGTTCATGGATGAGAGTGCTGAGTGTGCATGTGATCACACTCCTTTCAGGCACTTACCTTCTCACAGTAAGGGATCAATTAAAACCAAATGGAGCAGATTTCTCTGGATATCTGGGTCGTCGATGTGGAATGCTATGGTTTGGGCAAAAAAGCATTTAACTGGAGGAGAGAGAATGAAGCTCCTGGCCCGAGCACAAACAGGCCAGGCATGTATGTCATAAGCTGCGGGATGTGAACCCACTCGGCACAGGACACAGAAGGAGAGGGACGCAAGAGACCGCCTGTCATGTCATTACCTGACTATCTAGCTGTATTATTTATAAACCAACTTGCGGCAGATGTTGTCTTTTTTAACACAAATCCTCCTTCCAGGGCATTATGCATGAGGCCTAATTGTAAATGCCTATATTGTTTCTTTCCCCCACTGATTTATTGTTCTATAGACATCTACATGGGAACGCAGCGTGGAACTGTGCTGTTTTCTCTATTAATTATTTTCACTCTTTGATTACTAATTTCAGAAGACAAACTTTTCACTGTTGACCTCCTTGGGAGTGGATTGTTTTACGAGACTGTATTAGGGAAATGAGTCCCCAGTGAAAGCAGAAGGGCATGAAAACCTTGTGTCTTATTTACATTAACCCAAACACAAGTTTCCCAGTCATTTCCCTCTTAAATCTTTATCCACTTGTACAAGGAAAAAAATCAGAGGTCCGCGAAGAGTGATTTCACTGGAGTTATTGCACAATATTGACCCTATTACATTAAAATCAAAGTCTTCCTGCCCCCCTCAGCACCCCCCCCCCCCGCAAATCATTACCGTTAGACACTAAGGCAGTTAGCCATATTTCTGCACCGAGGATGCAAAACCACAATCCACCGCACGGGACACATAGTAGGTGCTTAGAAATTATGAATGTCCTTCAAATTTAGAATTTGACATGATCTCCAAAGTAAGCTTTCAAGGTAGAATGAGTTACAGTTTGGAGGAGAGGTAGGAATTCCTTTCCTGAGAAAATTTTGAAAGCTTTTGTTACACGCCGTGGGGTTTGGTGGATTCCTTTGCGTGAATGCCGATCTGTTTGTGTGATTTCCCACCCGCCTGCCCTCCCCCCGGGAAAGAATCAGAATTCCTGGGGAGCACTCAGGGAGACTGGCCCCGCCTCTTACTCTCACTCATCTCCACTCCTTCCCTCTCACCTCTGCTCAATAAGAGGATGCACACCCTATAAACCAGGGCTGATGTGCAGAAACCAGTGGCCACTGGTGCAGTTGTCCTGAACCCTGCTGGGGAGATAGGGACGGACATGATGGGGAAACATTTGTTGCTTTGGCTACTGGGCTCTGCCTGAGACCCACATGTTCCTCGGGAGTCCCTGCTGAACTCGGCAGAAGTATGTGAACCTGGACTTGGGAAGGTCAGGACAGATCCTCTACCTCAAGTCTCCATCCTGTGCAGCAAATCCTTCTACCCCAGGTCACTTAAATGACCATCCGGCTTCTTTGGGGATGCCCCCAGAATGGCAAACACATTCCCTCTTGAATTAGCCGCGCATTCTGTTTTATGAGAGATGGAATAGTTAGGGAGTCCTGAGTTGTACCAAGGCTCTGTCCAGAGGAGGCTTTATGACTTTCACCATTCGATCCTATTGGCTTTCTGAAGCCACACTGAGGGAGCTTAACCACTTTTCCATATGTCAGATCTCTTGAATTATTTGATGACAGCATGCAGGGCTATAGGGCCAGATTTCATTCTGGAACAGAGGGGACACAGTCACTTTGTGCCCACCATGCCTTGTTTCTCTCCACTTTGTCAAGGGTGGTCAGAGGTCCTGCCATTCTGGGGGAGATTGAGCAGCTGAGCCTGCTTGGGGCAGGCACCTGCCACCTTAGTGCACCCTCAGTGAAATGTTTATTGAGAACATCTTGGTTGTTACTGTCTTACTGGAGCCAAAGGGTGGATAAGCTCTCTAAGGAGGCCCTGAATTTAACTACTTTTCTGGGAATAGAATGTTTGCTTATTCTCACCACAAAATATTTAAACCTGCTTCTTTAGAAGTAATTACAGACTCATAGAAAGTTGTCATGAGGATACAGAAAAGTTCTAAGGACCCTGCCCCCAGTTTCCCCCATTGGTAACACCTTCCATGACTATCGTCTAACATCAAAAGCCCGAAACTGACATTTATAGAGTCTGCAGACCTTATTTAAAATCTCACCAGCTTTGCATGTACCCATTTGTATCACCACACAATTTCTGAGTGTCCAGCATTCAGTACGTGGCAGAAGACGACCATCTGGCATCTTAGAAGAGCTTACTTAAAACTTAGAGCTGAGCACCTTTCTCCCAAGGGCCCATTCACAGTAGCTTCCTAAATGGGCTAGCTTTCTCCAGTTCCACTCAGAGTCAGTGTGTTCTCCCTCTCCCCACCGTCTCCTGGGCTTGCCTCTAAGAACCCGAACTGACCATGCACTGACTGATGTGGGGCAGTGGTGACAGGAAGGAAGAAGATAGAGGAATTGCTACTGATGATTAATTAGCACTTATGATTGGATTCCGTGGAAGTGGGGTCATGCAAAACAGCAGACTTCAAGCCAGAGGCTGAAGAGAACCTGGGTCCCTAACCAGTAGAGTAAGACAGGAACACGAGGGTAAATGAGAGCTGATCTGTGACTAACACATGCTCAGTATTTCTCAGCAAGGTTACATGTGCTGGGAGCTGGGGCAGAGACCTGCCTCCCACACACACAGGCAATCCCCACCTCACTTCCCAGCACTTTGAGTTTGAGCTCTCTGCTTGCCAAGTTCCCAGGATCAGGAGGACCTCAGAAAGATCCAGGCACTGGGGAGGAAAGGTGGAGAGATGGGAGTCTTCCCAGCCAAAACCTACTTCAATTGATCAGCCAGTCTCTGAATAGCAGCTTTTGACATCTCAGTGGGTTGTGAGGGAGGTGTGGTCATCACAAATGAAACAGACCACAGGGTGTGGAGGAGACCTCTGCAGGGCCCCTAATCAATTACTAAAAACACAGAGAGGGTCCAAGGAAAATGAGTGAAGGAGACAGACGCATGCTGACAC
The DNA here is from genome assembly GCF_009762305.2 of Zalophus californianus. Lineage (NCBI taxonomy): Eukaryota > Metazoa > Chordata > Mammalia > Carnivora > Otariidae > Zalophus > Zalophus californianus. The sequence goes on from NC_045608.1 coordinate 47,458,420, forward strand.
TCAGTGGTATGGCTGGGCACCAAAGGAGAAGTTGGGGGATTTTTAACTTCACAGAGGAAGAGGTGATTGTTTTCTTTCATCAGACGTTGCCCTCAGAAAACAAAACAGAAACCAGAAGAGAAACTTTGCCTATGGAAAAAAAAAATACATATAGAGGCTGAGAAGGATGAAATAGGAGGAATGGAATTCTGCTTTTATGAAATAATTTAAATAGTCTTGAATGCCCAGAGGGCCCAGGCACTATATTATGTGTTACAGAGAGGTTGGCATCTCCCAAAGGGGATATGAAATGGGAGATGAATATTATTAATCATCCCTATTTGCTAGATGTTAGGAAACCAAGGTAAAGTGAAAATGAGTGATTTTACCTCCTGACTCACATGCTGTTGCAGCCACAGAGCTGGGATTGACAGACAAAAGCATGATGCCCTGCAAAGCAGACTGGTAGAGTGCTTGCTGCTGAATGTAGCAATGTCCGGGACCCCGGCGTGCCACATGGCAGAGGCTCGCCATTTTCTACCCAAAGAACCCTGTGCCTGTGGCCAGGGACTCCCCTCTTGGGTCACATCCACAGGCAGTTTACCTACTTGGCCCACGGTGCTTCCAGTTCACCTACAGTGACCCCAAAGGATTGGGCTGGTATTGAACCCCCATCAGTCAAACGGAGCTTGTGAAGAATAGACTAGAATAGCAGATTCGTTTGTACAGGAATTGTCTGTTTAGGTCACTTCTGTATCCCCGGGACCTAGACCAATGCCTGGGGCTGAATCCATATTTGTCGGATCATACCAACTGCTTTCTCGGTGCTGGGCAGTGACAGGCACCAGGAACAGAGAGAGGCCTAAGGCAGCCATTCCCAAAGTGGTCCTGTGAGGTATGAGTAGGTGTTCTGAAGGGTGAGGAGTAGGAAGTCCTCAGAACAAATAAACATGGGAAATGCTACATTTAGCTTTATGTTGGAAAGATTTCTCCTTGCCTTTAACAAGTGAATACGGTTTGTGAATTTCCAAGAGGCGGATAGGTTTGCATCATTTCCCAGGTATAATTGATGGTAAAAACTCCTTCCCCTTCCTGCATACACCTTCAGAGTATATATTGCTACAGGCATTTGCCCCTTGGAAAAATCGTCTTCAAACAGTTTATAATCTCTTGTCCAAGCTCTTCAAAGCGATAACTCAGTCTTGCATGCTCATTGGTCTTGGTGGTGATTGGGATCACGAAAACTATGGCTGCCAGTTATTGTACCCGGATGCATTTGGCCCCCTCTGGAGCCTACATAAGTGCTTCCCTGGTACCTCACTGGCCTCTAGCAGGGGCATGCAGCTGTCGGATCCTTCCGTGGGAAAGCCTGGGACATGCTGGCCGAAGTCTCATCTCCAACCCGGAGGCAGTTCTAACTTAAAGCCCAAGCTTACGACCTGATATCTAAACTGAGAAGGGTCAGAAACCCTAAAGCCAGTTCTGTTCAGTAATTCTGACTGGGGAACACAGAGTCTATAAATTTTTCCACCATCACAGATGCAGAGATGAATAACAGAGAAAATGGCCCTTTCAACCCCCCCTCCCCAGAAGCTGCTTTCATAAGATGGAGCCCAGAATCGTCAACGTGTGGCGTTCAGAGTCCTCGTGTGTCAGCCTCTGTGTCACACACGATGGGGCATGCACTGTCTCAGGCAGTGGACTCTACTCTCCCCGCAGTCCGAATAAATCACCGCTGCCCTCACTGAAGGCAGTTAATTGCATCTGGAAACATTCCAGTTACGGGGGGTGATTTGGTCAAAGATGTGGGCAAGGGTAGGGTAACATATGCACCCACTTTCACGAAATACACGTTAAGAATAACGGGGCCCGTGTTACCTAATTTATAATGGATACCACACACACTCCTCCCGGCGTTCCCTTGCAGGCGAAGAATGTGAGAGGAGCCATGGCAGTATTTTTCTTTTAGGTATAACAGTCTGTCAGTATCAAATTCTCTCAGTCAGTGGGGAGCAAATAGTGTTGATTTACTGAAAATCTGGGATTATGTCTGCTCTGTGGTGAGTGTAGATTTAAGAGAGGAGAGGTAAGGGGTCTCCGAAAGGTGAAGAAAAACACAAATGAAAGCTAGCAAGGAAAAAATAGCTTGACAGTTAAGGTACAGTGCAACCACCATCAACATCTTCTGGAAAGAAAAGCCCAGGAATGAACACAAACAGATACACAGGGACACGAGCAGACGCCGGCGTCAAGCCCCGTGGACTAGAAGGTTTGCAACCTTTTCCATTAACCCGTTTCTCTTTGGGGCATTATTGATGTGTCAATGAAGGCTTAAATACTGTCATGTTTCACGCTGGAGAGAAATTGTGACAACAGACGCAAAGTTTTGTTTGAGTTTTTAAGAACTGGCTTTAAAAACAGACTTGCAAGGAGTAAACAGGGAATTCTTTCCTCAAGGGCCTTCTGACACTTGACTACTTCCCTGGACCTTTTTGTCACCAACATCTCCTTATCCCCAGTCTCCCACTCCTTCTCCCCTTTGCCTCAAAATAACTGTCACCCTGTGTTATTTTACCCCAGGAATATTCCCCAGCAGTGCCTCAGACTTCCTGTTGCCCCTCCTTCTTGAACTCTCCTTCCTCCCAATCCTGTTTGAGATGGAATACGATAATTAAGTGGAATTAAAATGTGAAGAGGGAAAGACCCAACCCTGTGACAGTGCCTAAGAGCTTTTGAGAAGGCATTTTGGTGTCTTTCCGTTCTCTGGGCCAGAGCCGAAGGCAAAGGCAGTAAGGCAGGGGTAATGTAGCTGGTGGTGAGTGGCCGAAGTGTTGTACCCCCTCCCCTTCCTGACCCCCATCAGCCCCAATAGGTGCCTCGGGTCTTCAGGATGGTGAGCAGTGACTATTACCATCATGGGTCCCAACACTGTCACTGTGGGTCAGCAGCTCTAGAAGAATCTGATGAGAGGGCAGGGGCTAAAACCCTTAGCCTGCAGCGGGAAGGGGCTACATGAGGTATTTGTGAAGGTCCCTGGGAGCTACAGAGGAGCAAGTTGCAGGGGATGGACACCAGCAGTGACCCCGTCACTGTGGCCGAGAGACGTGGGCCTGCCATGTGTCTGAGTTAGGGAGACAGGGAGGAAGAAGAGAAAGAAGAGGAAAGAGGGGCAGATAATAGTAAAGAGGTGCCACTAGTGGGGCGCCTGGGTGGCTCAGTTGATTAAGCGTCTGGCTCTTGGTTAAGGCTCAGGTCATGATCTCAGGGTCATGGGACTGAGCCCCACATTGGGCTCCACGCTCAGCCCAGAGTCTGCTTGAGATTCTCCCCCTCTGCCCTTCTCCCCTCACGCATTCTCTCTCTCTCAAATAAATAAATAAATCTTTAAAAAAGAAATAAAGAAGTGCCGCTAGTGTTTAGTAATTCTGGAAAAGAAGGCAGAACTCTCCAGTTGTGAAAGAAATGCCAATGTGTCTCTTTACTTTCTCAACCGTAAATCCTTAATCTCCATAGTTGGGATTCCTATGTGATTTTTGCCAAGTGGACTCTTTTAGCTTAGGATTCTCCAAGACAGGTGTCCGAGGTTAGGACAGAGGCCATGCATGAGGACGTGTGGACTCTGCTGCTGGGGCCTGCGAACTGGCCAGGGGATTGGGGGCCCTATGTCCTAGCTTGCCTGTGACAGTCCTGGCTTCTGCCTCTTGTCCCCAGGGGATTATTAATAACACCCCCTCTGCTCTTTAAAGTCCTGATCTCAACCATAAATGATATGGCCAGCCTACATGTAGGCAAATGAAGGGCCTCTTTTGATTGGGCCATCAACCACCCACCTCTGTGGGGAACAAAACTGTTGGAAAAGAGTTAAGAGAAAAATGAAACTCCAAGGCAAAGAATTTCTCCTTCTCAGAGACAAGAGCAGTTAGACCTCAGAAGGGGCCCCATTCATGTGTGCTGGGCTCTGTTTAGACAGTGTTTCCTTTCTTTCTTTCTTCTTCCTTCCTTCCTTCCTCCTTTCCTCCCCCCCTTCCTTCCTTTTTCTTTTTTTCTTGTTTCTCTCTCTCTCTCTCTCTCTCTCTCTCTTTCATCCTTGGCACATGCATTCAGGTACTCCCTGGCACAAGATCCTGGTTGTGACCAGTGTGGTTCACAAAGCAGCCTGACAATGACAGGGCTAATATGGAGACCCACCTAAACCCCGGCCCAGCCAAGGGACCCACAACGAAGAGCAGGCTGTGAGCTCGAGGAGGATCCTTTAAAAATGTAACCTAAAGGGTGCCTTTCACTTTATTATCAAAACCCAGGAAAAATTCTGAGGACCATGGGAGAAAACAAATCGCAACTCCTCTCAGATTCTCATCCGTCCTGCGCTTGCCACAAAGCCTGCCTTTTTTACATTTCAAAAGAGGCTGCTTTCTCTTTAAAAAGTAGGAGCTACTTGGTCTGATGCGGCTGCCTTTATCAACCATGAAGTTCCCAGCAAGGTGCTGTTAGTGCCTGATTAAACCTCATACCAGCCTGCGTCCCCCATGGTAACCCAGAAGACATCCGCTGAGACCCGAGCGCTGATTCGGTTTAATTGCCCCGGCTCTCTGTGATGGCCGCGCTTCTTGTCTCTCAAGGCCTGGAATGGAAATCCATGTGATCAGATGAACTATCCGGGTGTCTTGACAGATCTGAAATATGAATATGGAGATGGCATTGTGCTCTGCAGCGACTTCCGAAACCCCAATGGTAAAAGATGATCTGCCACTGAAATGATTTCAGGACTGTGCGATTCACGGAAAGCTCATTTTCTAATGGAAAACTAATTATTAATAAATCAGACCAAAAAGGGGGCAAAAGTACGTGTGTCTATGTGTGTGTATACAAGTACGTGTAAGATATACATGGGCTCCGCTGTGTGTGAGACATGCATATGTAGGCGTAGATATGTGTATAAATATATAGGCATATGTACATACGTATGAATATATGGGGCTCCTTTTGGACCGTATCTCCTTATATGCACCTGTCTTTGGGTTCTCGCTTTCGGGGGGGCTTTATAGGATAATAGTAACTTGTATTTACAAAGCATCATACTCCAAGGAATTCAAGCATCGAACATACCTGGGTTCTTCCCCTCTCTCCTGCAATGACTGAAGGAATGGATGATGCCACATTCTTCTATTTCCTAGCGAGGAAAAGCCGGTGGAGGCTGCAGTGAGCAAGATTAGAACCAGCCAACCCCTGGAATCTGCACCACATTCCTGCCCCTATTGGATGGAGGAATGCAAGTAAGAAATCAGACGAGATGCTCTAACAGATCCCAGGCTCCCTGGATTCCTTGTACAACTTCCCTTTCTTCTGGAAAGGCCTCACAAGCAAAGGTGCTGGCCTAGAGAACTGAGCGGTCACTGAAGGAACACTAGACAGCGATGATTCTTGACTTTCTCCTCCTCATATTCCCTTTTAGAAATTGCTCCTCCTCAGGCAATTCACTCCAAAAATTGTAATCTACCCAACAAAGTAATGGGGCTGGAGTAACAGCTTGAGTTCTACTACCCACAAATCCCTGGGATGACAATGACACCTTTCCCATCCACACAAATTGTCCGTCCTTAACACACACACTTGCTCTATTTCTAGTCCCTTTCTAACCAAATCAAAGATATTTTACTGATTTCTTCTGCAGCCTTATTCTGAGTAAATATGTGATTTCCATTAGGCTTTCTGAAATATGTAAAATATACAGACTCCCATTACTACCTTCAGGACCTCTAGGTGTTTGGAGATCCCTTACTGGGAATCACTCCGACACCCAAAATGAGTTTGAAGATGAAAATTATTGCTAAGGGGAAAAGAACTGTTGGTGTAACAAGATATTTAAAAGCAAAAATTTTTCCCACCTGGGCTGGTCAGGGCCAAGCAACCAGGAAGGGATGTTTTCAAAATGAGAGTAACTGCGAAAGCAAAATGTGTAAAACTAAGACATGGAGCCAAAAAAAAAAAAAAAAAAAAAAGGAAGAGTATTAACTTATAAAAGAAGAGGATTTTATTGTGGTAAGCTGTTTCCCCTGAAATGGTATTTCCATTCGGCTGGGCAATTTTCTGGGCTCCCCAAACTTTATTACGTTTTTGGCAATTACCCCAAGGAGACCCAAAGAAAGGCAGGTTATAATTACACAACCGACATGTGTGGCGTGATAGGAATAAAAGAAGCTGCCCGAAACTTTTCATTAATTAACGTATTTTTCCTCAGTGCAATAGGGAAGGAAATGGTACATCTGTAATCAGGCAGGTCTCTAAGTTTTCCAAGAATGTTGCACTCTGTGGAAACCCTGACTTGGTTCCTTTGTTATTCAAGTAGGGCTTCAGACATAGTCATAAATCTCTTTTTGTATTTATTATTAATTCATTTTAAGACATCTTCTTTATTCTAAAACTCCAGGATCTGTTTGAATCTGAAGTTTCAGGGAGAAAGGTTGACTGGGAACCAGATTCCACTAGGGGGTTGGTAGTGTCTGAGAACAGGTCAGCAACCAGAACATTCTCCCATTATCTATAAGGAGCACTGCTGGGGGGCCGTTCTGCTGAGGAGGTTTATGGACACCCCGCCCCCAACAGTATAAGGACTAGTTTCTGGAAAACAGACAGCAGCACCTAGTCACCCTGTGATAAAGCCAATCGTTTTGTTAATAAGCAGAAAGGAGGACAGTCAGTAGTACTTGTTTTGCATTAACTAGCTAGGCACAATTTTGACTTTCATTTATAGAGTTTCTCTACCCCCAAAATGTAAAAGCTCCTACACTGAGTACCTTATAATTTTGGTCCACTGATGGATGATCCAGAATCAGATTCACATTTCCCCCAAAAGAGAAACCACTTAAAAATAGCCATTTCTCCTGTAGGGGGTGCAGCGGACACAGGAACCCAAATCCACCGCCAGGGGAGGAGGCTTTGAGGAGCTGCATGAAAGGAAAGAAAGGAAATTTGACAGCTTGGTATTTGGAAAGTATTCCTTATGGTCAAGTCCATGAGGCCAGTAGGGGTGTCTCCCAAGGGGAAGTGATGGGAATCCCATGAGTAGAGACTCTCCTTCTAGGAGGCCTGGCTGGAGTTTTGGAAAATTAACCGTAGGGAACTTCGTGCTCTGGCAAGGGATGGAGGAGACAAGTTTAAGAGGTCTTTCCAGCTCTAATTTCTAAGAACCTGATTAGACTACAGAGAAAACAAGGAAATTTGAAACTGGGAGGGGGGACTTGGCGGGGGGGGGCGGTGCAGGGAGAAAGAAACAAAAACCAGAAGAGAGAATAATGCAACCAAGTGAAGGCGCACAGTTAGAAACACAGCAGGAAGGCCCCGACTGTGAGGCCACCGCTGTCCCCGCAGGGCTCCCGGCTGGGCTGCCACCCAAGGGGATGTCCTAAGGGAATCCAGGCAGGGAGCTGAAGACCCCAGGGGCTGACAGAAGAGCCTTCTGGACTGACTTTGCATTACACGGAGAACTTGGGGCCCTTTGTCTGAACAAAGCGCTGAAAGAAAGGAAGCCTCTGTTGGAGCACCAGCCAAGTCTCCTTGGCTGGTGGGGTTTGGCTCTTCGTTTTGGCTCTTAGTCAGTGCCATCCCATCTAAACAGTCTCCTCCCCTACGCAGGTGCGCATGCACTTGAGCTCTGGGCTCCCTTTTTATCTAAAGGACATCAGAAGCACCGCAAGGGCAGCTGATTTCCCTGATTTTCAGCATGCCTGGTCACAGATAATCTGAATATCCAGGGTGTAGCTCCTTCACTCTCCTGCCTTATTAAACGTAATTTCAATCAACCCAGATTAAATACTTCAATGGTATTCCAATATGAATCCACAAGGCCCACATATTTGTAACTGAGTGTGGGTATATCAAGAACAGTGGACATTTCCAGATCATGATATATATATATTTTTAAAACTGGTCAAAAAAACTGCGACCTGAATTAAGAGTGAACCAGGTTCCAAAAAGGCAGTTTTCCTGAACATGTACAGACAAAGGAAATGGTTTCCTTACGGAAAGGAATCACTTGAAAGCTTTTAAACCAGACTCTGCTCCGGCTCAGATTTCCTTTCTCTTAGCCCTTTGATGAACAACTCATATGGAGATTCAAGCGCCTTGTGCCTGGTTTGAATTTACGCTGTTGCTGACTTTAGTGGAAAACTTTCATAAACTCAGCTCAGGCTTTGTTCCTTTCCTCCACCACTGTTGACCCATTTCTGATAGGTCCTTGGATATTCATCTTGGGTCATCCATGTCAACAACATGACAGAAAAGGAAATTTTTCCCAAGAGACACGGACTTCATTCTGCTCCTTTCTTCTAGAGCTCTGAGTGCTGCCGTTCTCCTTCTGGAGGAGGTGGAGGGTGGGGTGGACGTGAAGGACAACCAGAGTCGGGAAGGCAAGATGGAATGGCACTGCTGGAGATCACAGATCTCCATGGTAGAGTGGTCAGCAGAGTAATGCCCCAGGGATTTGACCCAGCACCTGGGCAAGAAACACGTTCCCCGTGCACCAAAGCCTTTCTGTAGGAATGTGCTGTGTAGAGGAAAGGCTTTAGTTTTAGAGGAAAGGCTTTGCCTTCAAAACAGGACTCTTCCTCCTCGTCACTTGGGAATAGCATTCTGAATGGATTTCCCCTCCTCTTTGCTGGGCTCCTTGGTGAGAGCTGAGAGGCTGGGATGCCCAGAACATTCTGTTCAGGAACCTGTGCTGCTTTCAGGATTGTGTGGTGAAAAACAAGAGCCTTGTAATCCAGCCAGTCTGGATTTGGAGCCCAGCTCTACCACTTCAGTGGGTAACTCTGAGCAAGCAACTTCAGTCTTCCTGGTCCTCAGCTTATCTGTGAATCTGACAGAGTATAAGGATACTCTGTCACTAAATACACTATTATTTATGGATAATAGTGAGGATTCAATGAGATTACATTTCTGAAGTTCCCTGTCTTGGCTTCATTCTTTCTCTCTGACCCCATGCTCTTGTTGATAACTTTGCAAATTCTCCTAGTCCTACGTAACTAAAACAGTTTGTGTTCACTCCAAGAATGGAGGCTCCGAGAATATCCCTAGGGCATGTGGGCCGAGGCAAACCACACTTTATGTCCCCACTCCCAGCATGTTTACAAAGACATAATCAGAACTAAGTGAATTTCAAGGGCAGTTTTGAATTGAAGATGAGTATATCACCAAAGAAAAAAGTCTAAGGAATGTGTGTGAGAGCAGGAAAAGGTAGCATCCTGTTTAGCCTCAACATGGCAGGGTGGGGGGGCTGTGATATGCCCGTTATGGATTTTCAATCGTCATCAGTGTCCCCACCCCAGCAGCACACACCCCCAGATGGCTCATGCATTATGTTCAGCGCTTGCTCACTATTGCAGGACACAAGGGTCCCTTGACCACAGCATGACCATCCTGATTGGTGGAAACTTCCAGGAGTGACTGATAGAAACACTTCTCTCTTACACAACACTTTCTGAACTTTGGGAGGCTCATTTCCCAGGGATCCTTTAAATATTTGCTTATAAACAAGCCAAGTAGATTTAGGATGAGGCAAATCTGACAGATCTCTACCCACACACCTACTTCAATTAAAAAATAAGTAATACATTAAAAAAAAAATGGAGGCTTTTTTTTTTAGCAGAGGCTTCGCTCTTGAAAGTAGGCCACTAGTGTAAAATGGTGTATCAGTTTCGTATGGCTGCTATAACAAAAATCCACAATAGTAGTGACTTAAAACAATACAAATTTATTCACTTACAGTTCTGGAGTCCAGAAATTCAAAATCAGTTTCACTAGTGTCAGCTCGACATCAGGGTTGATGCCTCTTGGAGGTTCTAGAGGGAGAATCTGTTTCTTGCCTCTTCTAGCTCCTTATGACCCTCGGTGAACGTTCTTTGGCTTGTGGCTGCATCACCCCAAATACTGCCCCTGCGGTCACATTGTCTTCTCTTCTGTAGTCAAAACTCCTTCTGCCTTCTTTCTACTAAGACATTTGTGATGTTATTTAGGATCCATCCACATAATCCAGGATAATCCCCCCCTCTCAAGATTCTTATTTCAATCCCATCTGCCAAGTCCCTCTTGCCATATGAGGTAACATTTTCGTAGGTTCCAGGGATTAGGATGTGGATATTTTGGGGGGCCATTACTCAGCCTACAAATGGTAATCCTCTTTCATTAACAACTGCCATCAACTGCCTTGTTAAAATGTGTTCTTTGCCCAACTGAATAGAAAAAAGAAAAAAAACAACAATTCTTTGGCACCCTAATTTTAAATCTGTAGCATAGCTGCAAGACCCGCATGTCACAGGAACATCATCTTCTGCAACTGCCATTGTCTTCACCATCTCCAGAAAGGAGCTGAGACGTGGCTTCTAAAGACCTCAATGGTCTAAGACCTTGCTTCCCTCGGTGCGAATTACTATATGCGAACATCTCAGTCATTTGCCATCTTATCAGAATTGATGAAGTGCTCCAGATCGGGCAAGAAAGCATATGCTTTTTCCAGACACATAGAAACCTAAATATATACCCCCTTAAGGGACAGAGAGTAGCATTTAAGCCGGGAATGGTTGCCCAGTTGAAAAACAGGAGGTTGAAAGGAGACAGCTATTTAAAAGTCAGTCTGATATGACCTGTTCCCCAAACAATTCATCTCAGGGTCACAGCCATTGTTGTTAGGTGACATAACATTTATTACTATAGCGTCCTGGGCTCCCTGGATTGGTAACAGACACGTCTATTCCTCAGAGCATGAGTAAAGTCGATAATGTCCTCTTACCCTAGGCGAGCTGAACTTTGACTGTCAAGATACTGGTTGACATTAAAACTTTGCAACACCTATCATTGTCTGTCACCTCCTGAGATATACTCTCTTGTGACCGGTTTCTCCCGTCTCCAGCTACTGATGCCATTTTACTCAACCTCTTTTGTAGACTCGCTCTTGGGTCCCTGACACTGCTTGGCTCGCTGAGTTTGGTCATATGCTCAAAGCTAAATTCACAGACCTCCAGACCTCATAGTGTGATGGGATAGGAAATAATCAGAGGACCTGGACAAAATAAGACTGTCAGAGAAACTGCAAATCAGCAGAAGAATGAGAGCCCCCTTGACCCTGAGCACATCTGCCACGTATTTAATTCCACGTTCTTGCCAAGCCCTGAAAGCCCAGGCTGGGGAGACTTGGGAGCGGCATGGGGTTACACAGTCTAGGAAAGCAAAGAGGTGAAAAGCCTGGCAGGTTGCCAATCCTGCAGTCCACCCCCCCCCCCCCCCCCGCCGGAGGGAACCAGGTGCATGGGTGGCAGGGGAGAGGACGCTGTGAGCCGCAAGGATAGTCTTGGACACAAACGTAAGGGGCTGCAGGAATGTCTGGGTGACCAGTTGCCAGTTGTATTGTATTGATTTTATTTGCTTGTTACTTTGCCAGCTGGCTTCAAACTAGAGGAAGCAAATGAGGTTTTAGTTGTTCTTTGGGGTTCTGATTGTAAATCTACATTAAGGAAATTCTAACATTTGGGAGGAGGTGAGCCAGTGAGATCCTGGGTGGATCTTCACTTCTACATTCCAAGGTCAAATTGAAAATAAGCCAGGTACAGGGAGGTTTCGTTTGGGGAAATGCCGTAGGTCCTCTATGATCCAGCTCCACCTACTCATCCAGCCTCATTTCCACTCCTCTCCCCACCCCCACTCCCGGCCCAAAACACACTTTGAGCTCCAGGAATTGGGAAGATCTACTTTCAGTTTCTCTTTGCCCTTCCAATCTTTTCAAATTCAAATGCCACTGTCTCTTGGATTCTTCCCTGGATTTCTTAATCTGAATTAGTTTGCCCTTTCCACATCTTCTTTAGTATTCCTTATATAGTTTATTACATGAGGTGCTAGAATAATTAACTGATTTTTCTTACAAGACCAAAAGCGTTTGAAGGTAGTTCTGTCATTGTTTGCCAAGCCTGGTACATAGTCATAATCCCCTCAAGACTTAGTGAGTAGATGGCATTCTTGTATTAGGTGCTTGTGGTACAGGACGTGAGCCATGACCACTGGGCATGGTGCCAAGAGTGTGTGATGGAAGTACTAGAAAGAAAATGTATGAAGCCTCAGCTGGTTTGTTGTTGTTGTTGTTTGTTTGTTTTTTAAAGAAAAGGGGCCTTGACTGATTTTTAAAAATTTTAGTTGCTATGGTATTTTCTCCTGGGGAGGTGAAACTAGGACGCAGGATGAACAGCAAGATAACCACATCTGTTCTGAGCAAAAGGAAACTTGGCCACCTTGGAGATGCCAGTAGGAATTCTGCCTGCTACAAGTGCTCCATTCTGACTCCTCCATATTGATATCTATGCCAAGCCAATTAAATCTTTCCTTGGGAAGAACAAAAGAAAGTCAAACAAAGATCAGAGATAATAATGTTCTGAAATATTCCCACGTGTTTGCTCACATTTCTTACACCTTCATCAGTTAGGTTTGGGCATATGATTGCTCTGATCAGTGGACTGCAATTGGAAATGATATGTCACTTCTGGGCGAGAGCATAGAAAATAAGCATGAGTTCTCCAAACACTAGCTTCCTGGCTTTGGTGCTCACAGAAGACTCATGTTGCGATGGCAGAGCAAGGGGACCCAAGCAGCCTGGATCGCTGAGTCACTGCATGCGGATTAGCCCCCTTGGAGAGTTGCCTGAACCCACAGCAGAGTCTGTACGAGGGAAATATAAATGTTTGTTGTCAGGAGGCACCGAACTTGGGGTGGCAAATGGCCTATCCCCACCAGAGGCAGACAAGGTGTTCTAGAACACTTTCTTGACTACTTCCGAAGTAGACTGCTACTCAGTGCCAAAAGCATTGAAATAATTGTGACACCCATCTGTTGACTGTCTCTTGTCCTTTGTGAGCATTGGCATGTACCTTTCCTTGAGAGCTCAAGGAACGTGGCAGGCTGATTGGCTCAGGGTGAATTCAGTGAGTACGTTGTAGAAAATTCAGAGGAGAAGCAGTGACATATGGGCTATAAACATGCGAGCACCTTCCTTCCCCAAATTCCTGAATTATAGCCTCACAAATCAGTCATCAGATGGCAGCGACAGAGATGATGGAGGGTAGTGGTGGATTAGATAGTTAACGCTTTTGAGTCTCCTGTCAGAGGCCTTTCGAAGTCCCCTATCTCGCACACCTCTATTTGACCGGTTACATGTGTTCATTACTTAATACTTATTAAGTACCTAATAATTACAAATTCTTCTTTGGTGCAGAGACATTTCCTTGGCCATGCTCTTAGATACACCCATCCCATGTGGATATTAGTTAGCACCCATGGGTCACTATTTACTGATTCAAATGCCAGACCTGCAAACAGAGCAAGTGTTCAATACACTTTGAATGAACAAATTCATTGCATTCCTATCTTACCCCACCTTAGATCTTACAAACACAGAATTCACTAGGCTGAGCTAGAGAAAGCAATTACCTTTTAAGTAAACAACTACCTGGTTGTCTACATCAGGCTCCATGAGAAATATTCGAGAATTTCTTTTCCTCCAGAAATAAGGAAGTATTAGAGAGACCTAGCAGGGGAGAGGAGTTTGATTTGCAAACAACCTTAAAATACACAGTCCTCTGTCTCATTTCTTCCTCTCTGTAAGTACCATGAGGCATTTTCTATTAAAAATTTCAGCTCTGTTTCTTATCACCTTTGCCCTGTTCTCTGCTCTGACTTTAAATTCAGGAGATGGTTTCCCTAGGGAATATAGATCCTGGCGCCATGTGATCTGGCCGAAAGGGTAGTATGACAGAGCGAAACAAAAGGGGATGCTAACCTCGCTTTCTCCCACCCCCGTGCACACCTCCCCACTGGCTGCCAGGGCCTGGCGGTAACGAAAGCTCAACAATCTCAGGCACACCCGGGAGTTTGTGCGATTAGGTCCCTGGCAAGGCTGATTCGGGGCTGGAGAGGGGACGTGGAGCTTCTAAAATTTCTGACATTTGAAAGTGACTGGTGAAAAATGTATTTTTTTAAATGGTTTTTATAGTTTTTATCCTTTCTTAATAAAGAATTAATACTTGCTCACTGTAGAAAAAGTAAAAAAATTATGGCAAATCGAAAAGAGAAAAAGCATTTTTCATTCTAACTCCATAGATACTGCCACTAACAGGTTGGTTTGAAACCTCTCTCTCTCTCTCTTTCTTTCTCAGTGTGTGTGTGTGTGTGTGTGTGTGTGTGTGTGTATACATGTGTATTTGGGTATAACTACTTACCTATAACTATATATATTTAATATTACTTCATAACTTAATATTAATTATTTCAAGAAATCAGAATTTCTCTTCTGGAGGCAACAGTATAAGTAAATACAATACAGTTAGGAAAACATCTCGATATATTGTTCAAAGAGAAGAGTGTGACATAAAAGCCATGGTTGACAAGAGACCCATAGACCCAATACATGGCTGAACGGCAGGGACTCGGAGGCTAGAGATGGGCTTGTAAAAATGGCTGACAGACATTTGAGACATGCTAGGAAAATCTAACATTATTTTGGATTTTTCTTTTGTGCGGACCTGAAGTGTAATCCTTCTTGCTGTTTCCCCAAATTTCCAGTGTCTAGAGTGATGCTTTCTGGAAGACATCAAAGAAAGATGTTCGTGCCACTTCTGGGGTAAAGCCCTGGGATATAAATCCAGAATAACTCAAGAGAAGGACAAGATGACTCAGTGACCTACTTCAGCAACAGCATGAGCTTAACACCAAAAAAAAAAAAAAATGAAGAAAACAGTTAAGTTGCCACCCCCTATTCCATGAATGCCTGGATCTCAGGGGTAGAGTGTTTAGAGAGAATAAGAGAAAGGAAGAAGGTGGAGTGGGGTTGGAGTGGATTCCAAGGGGTGTGGTGGTTTGGCCTTCATCTAAATCACATGCATATAGTTGTAAGAGGTAGTATCGTGCTATTGCTCTTACTATACACTCTACAGATTTTTGCAGCACACGTATTTTAAGGCCATCCATGAAAACAAATACTCAAAAACATCATCATATCAACATAGCTGTGATGGAGATTGGCTGGCTGGTTATGCAACATATTCCTAAAGTTTGTCGATACCGGGTCCTCTCTCCTTCTAAGAATGTGGAAGACTCCATGTCTCACCTCCTGCCGGTGGGCATGGCCTTGGGCCTCATTGTGAGCAGAAGCAACAAGTCCTGCTCTTTGGCTTGAAGGAATGAAAAGATTGGACAATTCTCCAGTTTCCCATGTGGCCTTCTTAGCAATCACCGAAGAGGCCTTGTGTCAAGATGATGGTGCCAAAAGATGAGAGTGGTTTGGATTGCTGAGTCATCAGATGGAGGAGAGCTGCCAGGTAATATCCAGACTTTGTGTGGGCCAGGAATACATTTTTGTTGGTTAAGCCACTTGAGATGTTTTGAGTTGTCACTGCAGCATTAGTCAGCCATTGGTCACGGAATCCGTTTCCTCCTTTTCCTGGTTACTCAGCTAGGTTACCTCCCCCAGCCTTCCTGGCCCTTGTGACTGAGTTTTAGCTAATGGATTATGAGCAGAAGCAATGCGTGTTACCTTTGGAATGAGATAAGTAAGAAGTGGGTGTATCTTCTCTCCTCTTTTTGTCTTTTGTGTTGATGATCAGGAACTCTAGGAGGTGAAGGAGCCCCAAGTTTTAAAGATACTGTTTGGTGGAGAGACGCCCACCATTCAGAAACACTTATATCAGACTTTGAGTGAGAATAAATTTCTATCATGTTTGATCCATTACACATATTTTATGTTGCTTACAACAGCAGCTAGCATTACCTTAACTTTTAAAGAAATTGGTGCTTTGAAGAGGCGTGCTTCCATGACCAAAACCTAAAATACATGTCATCTGGCTTAGCGGTGGAACGGCAAATGGTAAGGAGAGTAGCAGTCCAGAAGGCTGAGTCCTCCATCATGTATCAGTCAGAGATTGGGTAAAACTGTTGCCTGCAATAACTTGGGAGGCTGACCATGCCCATACCGAGGCTTTTGACTCAGGGAAATTGTTGGAAAGAATCAGCATGAGTACATGATGGCTAACTGATAGCTGATTTTAACAAGGTTTTATGAGAAAAAGGCTGACACAAGAACTGGCTGGTTTCTGAAAGAGAAAGGAAAGAGTTTATTTCAGATTTAATGTGAGAGAGAATTAAAAACTTCTATCATGTGGACATGTAGGGGTTTTGATTTTTTCAACAGTTACCATTACTTTAATATGGCTGTGTAGTATTTTATGTATGAAGATATCACAGTTTGTTATACAAACCCCTGTTGATGAACGTTTGGGATGTTTCCAGTTGTTTTGCCATTGTGAAAAGCCCTACCTTGAACGTCCTGACACTATAGATTTAACTATTTGTCTGATTATTTTCTTGGAACTTATTCATGTAATTGGAAGTGTAGGGTTAAAGAATATGGACATTTAAAATTTCATATACTTTGCCCATGTGCCCATAACTAAATTGACACAATTTTGAGATCCCACCAGGATAGTCTCATCAGAAACTTTATCAGTATTTTCATTTTTGAAATAGATGAACCAAAAATATGATGTCCCATTGTTGCTTTAATTATTTTTTATTCATTTAAGATGGTGATTAATTTTCAAATATTAAGCCATCTTTGCATTCCTAAGATAAACTATACTTTGTTGACAATCTTTGAATATATTGTTGGATTCAACTTGATAATACTTTGTTGAGGATTTCTACACATATAGTTATGAGAAAAATTTGCTTGTAAATTTTTTATTATTGTAATGTCTTTGCTTAGTTTTTATATTAAAGTAATACTGATATAAAAATGAGTCAGAAATTTTTTTTTATAAAACTGGTAGTACTTACTCTTTAAATGTTCAATAAAATTCTCCAATGAAGTTTTCTTATGAGGAAGACTTTTAATTAAAGATTCAAATTCCTTGATAAATAGGCGTTTTCAAATTTTCTATTTCTTCTTGCATCAGTTTTGGTACAACATCTAACTTTTAGAGATTGTTAAATTTATCTAAGTTGTCTAATTTGTTGGCATAAACTTGTTCATAACATTCCTTTATTATTATTTTTATGTCTGCAGGATCTATGGTAATATCCCTTTTCACATTACTGATATTGATCTTTTGTGTCTTCTTTGTTTTCTTGATCAGTTTAGCTAGAGGTTAATCAATATTATTGATGTTGCCAACAAATTAGCTTTTTGATTCATTTATTTTATTTATTTATTTTTTTTTACTGTTTGTCCTTTTTCTATTTCATTGCTTTCTGCTCTTTATCATCTTCTTCCTTGCATTTACCCTGGAGTTAATTTCCTCTTCTTTTCTGAGATTATTCCTTCTTTTCTAATATAAAAATTTTAACTCTAAATTTCTTCCCCTGTAAGCCCTGTTTATCTATATTGCCTAAATTATGATGTGCTTTGTCACCATTCTGTTAAAACTATTTTCTAAATTCCCTTGTGATTTCTACCTTGATTATGAATTCTTTAGAAATGTGTTATTTAATTTCCAAATATTTGGGTAATTTCTAGATATCTTTTTCTTACTTTGTCTACTTTAATTCCGTTGTAGTCAGAAAATATAATATGTATGATTTCAATCTTCGTGTTCTTTAGAACTTGTTAATTTCTCAGAATGTGATCTGCCTTAGTGAATGTTCCATGTACATTTAGAAGAAATATATATTCTGCTGTTGGGTGCAGTGTTCTATAAATATTAATTACATCAGGTTGGTTGATATCATTTTTTAGGTCTTTTTAATCTTTACTGATTTTCTGTCTATTCTATCAAGAATTGAAAGTGTTGATGCAATCAAATATAACTATAAATTTGTTTATTTTGCCTTTCATTTCTATCAGTTTTTACTTTATGTATTTTGAGGCTTGGTTATTTGGTACATATACATTTAAGATTGTTATATATTCTTGTTGAATTGACTCTTTTATCACTGTGAGATATCCCTCTTTCTTTCCTATAACATTCATTTGTATGAAGTCTACTTTGTCTGATATTAGTATAGCCAGTCCAGCTTTCTCCTATTTGGTGTTTCATTGTATGTCATTTTCCATCCCTTTATTTTTATGTTATTCATGGCTTTATATTTAAGACCTGTTTTTTAGACAACTTATAGTTTGGACTTCCCTTTTTACTTAAATGACAATATTGACTTTTAATTAGAGTGTTTAGCTCATTTACATTCATGTAATAATCAGTATATTGTTTTCTATTTGGTCATTGGTTCATTGTCCCTTTCCTTTCTTACTTTTCCTGCCTTCTTTGGATTAATTGATTATTCAGTTTTTCATGTTTGATCTAGGCTTTCCAATATGCATCTTTAACTTCTCATATTCTATCTTTAAATAATACTATATTTTTTTCATATATTTTTCATTATATTTCAGTAATATTCCATTGCATATATGGACCACAACTTCTTTATCCATTCATCTGTTGAAGGGCATCCCGGCTCCTTCCACAGTTTGGCTATTGTGGACATTGCTGCTATGAACACTGGGGTGCATGTGCCCCTTCTTTTTACTACATCTGTATCTTTGGGGTAAATACCTAATGGTGCAATCACTGAGTCGTAGGGTAGCTCTATTTTTTAATGCCTTGAGGAAACTCCATACTATATGCTAGCTAACTGAACATAATAAAAATAAATAAATAAATAACTATAATAACATTATATTTTCAGGTTTACTTTTATTTTCTTCTTCCCGTCCTTTTACCATTTTTTCACATACTTTACTTCCCTATATGTTATAAACTTTACAATTCATTAGGATTATTATTTTTTATTTGAGAAGTCATTTATTTTTTGAAGAAAGTTAAAAAAAGAAAAAAGTGTTCTATATTTCCCACTTAGAGATTATCTCTTCATATCTTTATTCCCTAAGATAGACCCAAATTTCTATTTGGT
Organism: Zalophus californianus; assembly: GCF_009762305.2. Taxonomy (NCBI): domain Eukaryota; kingdom Metazoa; phylum Chordata; class Mammalia; order Carnivora; family Otariidae; genus Zalophus; species Zalophus californianus. Next base: position 47,477,332 of record NC_045608.1, read on the forward strand.
GTCTTATTTCAGGATAAAGAAATTTCTTTCACATGTCTCAGAGCGTAGAGCAGAGCTCCAATTATAATTCTCTCAGTTTGTGATTATCTGAAAATGTATTTATTTCAACTTCATTTTCAAACAATAGTTGTGTTAGATAAAGAATTCTAGGTTGATGAAATTTTTCTTTAGCCCTTTAAATATGTCATTTCACTGTCATCTACTTGCATTGTTTTTAACCAAAAGTTTGTGGTGTTTCTTATGTGTGTTCCTGTCTATGTATGCATCTTTTTTTCTTTTGTATATTTTTCAAATATTTTGAAACTTCGTTTTATTACTTGGTGTTCAGAAGTTTGTTTATGATGTGTCTTTTGGCTATTGTGGACATTGTTGCTATGAACATTGGGGTGCATGTGCCCCTTCTTTTTACTACATCTGTATCTTTGGGATAAATACCTAGTGGTACAATCGCTGGGTCATAGGGTAGGTCTACTTTTTAATGCCTTGAGGAACCTCTGTACTATATACTAGCTAACTGAACATAATAAAAATAAATAAATAAATAAACAATAAATAACTATAATAATATTATATTTTCAAGTTTACTTTTATTGTATATTATGTCACTTAATAACGTCCCACAGGTCACTGAGGCTCTAATTAAGTTTTTCAGTCTTTTTTCTCTGTATTTCATTTTGCATAGTTTCCTTTGTTATGCTTTCAAGTTCACCAGTCTGTGATTATGTAGTGTCTATAAATTTTATCCAGTGAAATTTTCCTTTCACATGTGGTATTTTTTAATCTCTAGAATTTTTATTTTTTCCCATATGTTCCGATTCTTTCCTCTTCATATAATGCTTTTTAAAAAAAAAATCCTCAAACATATTTAAGATTGTGATTTTAAAATCTGTTCTTGATAATTCCATCAACTCTGCCATTTCTAGATTTATTCCTATGATTGATTTTTTTCTCTTTATTACAGGCCACAATTTCCTGCTTCATGTCATATCTTGTAATTTTTAATTGGAAGACACATCATTAATATTGTTGAGTTGTTGAGAATTTTTTTGTTTTATTTTAAAGAGGATTTAAATTTTGTAGGAGAGTCAGTTAAGTTACTTGAGTTAATCATTTGGAGATTTGTTTTTAAGTTTTATGAGTGAAAGTCTACAGTAGCTTTTATGTTACATTTTTTTCTTCTTTAGGTTTTACTATATATTTTGTTTATTCTTCTCTTTAGTGGTTTTATTGTGAAAAATTTTAAATGCATAGAAAAGTTTTGCCCATATCTATTATATTTAAATTATTATTTTATACCACCTATATAGATATCTCCACATAAATATAGATATTACATCACTTAACATCTAATTTTTGTTTTGTAATTACAAAAATCATATTTACTGAAACTTAGATTGATTTTTAAATTTTTTTTGAAGATTTATTTGAGCAAGAGTCAGGAGGGGCAGAGGGAGAGGGAGAAAGAGAATCTTAAGCAGATTCCCCACTGAGCATGGAACTCCACACAGGGCTCGATCTCAAAACCCTGAGATCATGACCTGAGCTGGAATCAAGAGTTGGATGCTTAGCCAACTGAGACACTCAGGTGCCCCAAACTTAGATTGATTTTTAAAACAAAGTCTGTTATCTATGGATTCCAAAGGAGGTCCTGGGTTAATTCCGGTAGATTTCTGAATAACCTAAAATAAGACTTACATTTCTACATATATGGAGGGTTTCTGGTTTCTGTTTGTTCATCTACTACAGTGTGAGTAGAAACTCTGACTCTTCTGATACGTGGCACCTAGGCATCTCATTTCATCAGTCAGATATTTTCTCAACTCAATAACTGTCATTTGCTGCTACTGATCTAAGGTTGAGATCTTGTTTCATAGGAGATTATCTCAAATCTTTGATCTGTATTAACCTTGCCTCCAGATCATTCTCTCAAGCTTGAGAAAACAATGTGGAGCTTGTGAACACTGAGGCATTCTGCCAACTTGGGGTACACTGCTCATCCACAGGAAGGGAATGGACTCCCAGCAACGTGGTCCCACCTTTTCTGTTCCCATCTCTCTAAGTTTGGAAACATTATCAAGAACTGACAGAATTGTCTCAACCCACTTCCCTTAATTCTCTGCCATTCTCACAGGTACAGGAATTATATGTCGACTCCTGGAATCCTCTTTTAATTTGGTATGAAATTTTCCTTTAAATTGTAGTCTATCTGGCAGGTATCTCTTAAATCTTAGCAAATACTTATGTTTTAGAGGCAAATGGGTGTGATTAAGAGGGATTAATCAGAAAGACTGGAGAGTGAAATCAGAGAAGACAAGCAAAGCAAGTATTTTAAGAAGGATAGTGTGGTTATTAATATTAAATGCTGCAAAGACAGCATATAGAATGAGAGCTGAGAGGAGTCCATAGGGTTTACACAACAGGGAGGCCATTGGTGTAGGTGGAAGAGAGGAGCAAGTTTCAGTGGAATGTCCGGAGCAGGGAAGAGAAGGTGGGAGGTTATTAAATATACACAAAAATGTGAAATAAATGTGAGCAGAGAATGTGACAGGAGAGATGGCCAGTGATCTCTCTGGTCATCAATTCCCTTTCCCATAAAAGAAGCTGGACTAGAAAATCTCCAAGATGCCTTCTGGTGTGAGGAACTGCCAAGCTGAAGTAAAGACTCACTTTTCTTGACACAAACTACCCAGGAACTTCCCAATCAAATCTTTAGAAAGAACACCAACTATGAAGTATTTTTTCTTTTTTTTCCTTTTTTTATTTTCACTTGAATTTTTTATTATGTTCAGTTAGCCAGCATACAGTACATTGTAAGTTTGTGTTGTAGTGTTCAACGATTCACTAGCTTCATTTAACACCCAGTGCTCATTACAACACATGAAGTATTTTTCTAAAACAAATCAAAATGGACTCTAATCAAGCCTTTATTTATTCATTTTTAAAGATTTTATTTATTTATTAGAGAGAGAGAGAGCACGTGGGAGCATGCACATAGTGGGGAGGGGCAGAGGGAGAGGGAGAAGCAGACTCCCCACTGGGCAGGGAGCCCAATGTAGGGCTAGATTCCAAGACCCTGAGATCATGACCTAAGCCAAGACAGATGCTCAACACACTGAGCCACCCAGGCACCCCTCTAATCAAGCCTTTAGGTCTATCTTCCAGTGCACAGGAAATACGGGGGAGAGAGGAACAAGCTTAAGATGCCAACAAGGAAATAATAGGTCAAGTCCAGAATGCGGGACATTTTACAGGGCAAGAAGTCAATAGCACTAAAAGAAATAATAAAAACTAAAATTAAAATGCAAAAGAAGAATAGAAAGAATGGAAGGAAGGAAGGAAGGAAGGAAGAAAAAGAAAGAAAGAAAGAAAGAAAGAAAGAAAGAAAGAAAGAAAGAAAGAAAGAAAGAAAGAAAGAAAGAAAGAGAGAAAGAGAAAGAAAAGAGAAAGGAAAAGAGAAAGAAAGAAGAGGGGAGATGTAACTGACTCTTAGCCCACCCCATCTGAGTTCCTAGCAGCCACAGCAGAGCAGTCTGGTTCATGTTAGCAGCGTCCACCTGGTATCCTAGGAGCTCACTGGGCCCGTAAGCTGGGCAGCCCAGAAGTGACCAATGAGGAGAGAGGTCAGGGGATAAAGGCCCCACTTTCTCCACCTTGTGGTGGGACAACTCTGAGATGCATGACCCACAGCTCCTCAGAGTATCCCCTGCAGAATTAAGTCCCAGTTGCCAGCACTGATAATCTGCCCATCAGTGCATCTTTTCTTGGCCTTTCCTGTCTCACTTTTCTTGTTCTTTCATTTTTGCTTCTTCACATTACCTCTCAAATACAGTAACTGCACCCAAATCCTCATCCCAAAGTCAGCTTTAGGGGAAACCCCGACAAAGACAAAGGGACTCTTTGAAAATAAAGAGACTTAGGAGAGGAAACACCCAAATGCATCATGGGGGCATCAATTAGATCCAGGTTTGAACAAACGGACTATAAAATGATGTATTTGAGGTAATCCAGGAGATTTGAATTCAGACTTAGCGTTTGATGATAGTAAGGAATTTGTGTTAATTTTGTTGGTTGTGATAATACTATTATATTTGTAAGAAAATGGCTTTATTTGGAGAGGCATTACAGTAAAATCCTTTATGCATAAGGATCAGAAACCATTTTACATAATATCAGAATTTTTTTAAGTACTTCAAAGAAACAAAAAAAGGAAAAGGAAAATAGAATAAATGAAGGAAGGGTGGCAAAATGTTAATTGTTGAAGCTGAGTGATAAGTGCATGAGGGTTCATCATGCTACTCTAGTATATTCCTTATTTTGTGTATTTCCCAAATCTTTCATAATCAAAAGTTTAGTCCTTCTTTTGAAAGAGAAAAATTTAAATTCTCAGAAAATACTGATTTCCATAGGAGGTAAAATTCCTCAAGGACAGATGAGTTTCTGAGCTCTAAGTACAGAGAAGACTTTTATACAACTCTTTCACACAAGACAAAAAACAAAGGACCCTCCTATCTCTCTGCAAAATGACATCCACTAATTACCCAACTTCTGTATTCCCTGCCTGCAGCCTTGCCAAGTGCCACATGGTTCTCTCTGAAGTATCAGAAACCAAACAAACTGTCCTGAAACCAGCATATTCTAAGCAAGAGGCCAGCCACCAAGCCATCACATGAGCAGCAGTCTGAGGACCAGAGTGGGTTTTCAAATATTCTGGCCAAGAATAGTTCCAAGGGCAGAGCCCAGGCATGCCGTGCAGCTCACGTAGAGAAAATTCCATACATTTTCCACGGGCTGATTCAAGATACCCACAGAAATAGACCAAGGCATTGCTGAATCAATTCTCAAGACAGGAAGGAACCTTCTAAAAAGAAATAGCACTCAGTCTCCTGCAAGGTAAAATGTGTGCCTCAGATCCGCAAATGGAAGAGTATCACAAACATATGGTTAATGACTCATCCCAAATGGAAAAACAGAGTTTGTTATATTTTATGGAGATTTTACATGTTGAAGGTACATCTGTTGCTATTTATGCTGACATGTATGTAGAGATTGGCAGACCAAGTTCTCTGTAGGGATGAGTGAAATCCAAACCAAACCACAGAACTTTCTAACCTTGAGGCTGGTTCCTGGGATGGAAAATGGCTTCCTGATCCCTTGAAATGCTGCCCGGCTGAGCAGGGTGACTTGGAGAGGTCCACATCACAGGACTGCAGAGTTGGACGAAGCAACAAAAAGTCTTGCTTTGTGCGGGGCCTCCAGAGAGAACAGAACAAAGACAGGAAGCCTGAGGTGTGGGAGAGCTCGGGACACAGTCAAACAGCCCTGTCATTACTGAGCGCCTTTTATGGGTGACTGTTCCAGGCAAAACAGAGCATATCTGTTCCGACACAAACACACCACCCAGAATCAGACGAAGCCTGCCTCCTTCGGATCCATTAATAATATGCTCTATGAGGGTCTCCCTGTGCTCTGGCCAACATCTTTTCTCCAGGTGTGTAGCTCTGATAAGTTTGAGGACTTTTCCTCCGTTGCATGCATTTCTACAATCTCTTATTTTATAGCTCACTGGTCCTTATTTTTGTTCAGCTGCGTGATTGTTTCACCTCTGGATAGTGTGTCGTGACTCTTTGATCTAACCTGTCTTCCTCCCTCTTTCCCTTCTTCCCTCCCTCCTTCTTTGCTTGTTGTCTAATAGAGGAGAAATAAGAGGCAAATAAGCAACCCTACTAGAAGGCCGAAAGAGAGAAATTCTGTGAGAGTCCCAATGGTGTACCCACCTTGCGATTCATATGTCAACATCCTAACCTCTACTGTTTCAGAATGTGGCTGTATTTGGAAAGAGGGTCTTTAAGATGTAGGTAGCTTAAAATGAGGTGATTAGGGTGGGCCCTAATCCAATATGACTGGGGCCCCCATATAAAGAGAAAACTGGGACACAGACAGGTATGAAGGGAAGACCATGTGAGGACATAGGGAGGAGGCAGCCAGCCACAAGCCATGGAGCGGGGCCTCAGAAGAAACCAACCGTGGTGACACCTTATCTCAGACTTCGAACCTCCAAAACTGTGAGAAAGTAGATTTCTGTTTTTTTTAAGTCACCCAGTGTTTTACTCTGTTAGGACAGCCTGAGCAAACGAATGCAGAGAGTCAAGCAGATAAAGTGCGATAAGCATCCAGAGAAGACTGAGATTGGTGGGATCAAAAATATCATCGGAAGAGGTAGAATAGGAGCCACGGTGTGAGAGATGATTGAATCAGGGCGGGCAGTAATGGCAAGGCTTAAAAGCAGAATCAGAAGCTTAACTTGCCTATACAGATGTGCTCAAGGCTCCTACCCATCCCTGGGAGGGTCCCCGGCCTCGTCCAGGGAGAGGCCGTCTCCACCTCTTGTGGCCAGGGAGCTTCCACAGCAGTCCACATTGCCCTGGCTTGTCTGGTCCTTTTCACCAGGCAGCTCTACCTTGGATGTAGGTCAACATAGATGAAAACTGAAGTGCTTGTTAACCCCTTGCTTTCCTGCACATTGTTACCACTTAACACGGCTGAGAGCCATCTGTGGGCCAAGCACCAGCTCACCCACCCCATGGTGAGCATCCCGAAAGAAAAAAGAGCAGAGAAGCAGAAATGTAGTAGACCATACTACAGTACCAGGGAGACAGCTTCAGCCAACACACTCGCTATTTGTTTCTAATCATCTTTGGGACAATAGCTGCTGCTGAGTATTATGTTACTCATGTACTAAATTAAACTCGGGTTACTTTTAATATTGCCTCAAGTATTCTCAACCAAATCCCCTCCTTCAAGGTCTGCATTATGAAAGTCCAAGGATGTATTACTGACAGTCATGGAAAATGTATTTAACATTCTTATAAATATTGTAACTCCCTTTTTGGCAGAGGGCAAAATTGCTCCTTCTGCATTGATTTAAGTGAGGTCTGGCTTCTTCTCAGCAAAGCTCAGGGAGTGGGGCCGAGAAGGTTCCATGGCAGCAGAGGGCACATTCAATCTCTGGTCTCTCCTCTTGTTTTAAACCCTTGACTTTAGGCAGAAGATCATGGATGTAATTCAGTCACAGAGTCTTAAAGGCCAGAGGCTGTTTCTGAACTCTAGAGGGATACAGCAGGGAAGAGACCATCTGGGTCATTAATGAAAAACATGAGCCCAAGCATCACCTGATAAATATGGGTAGGAACACACATGTATTTGCTCTAATGAAGGCCACGGACCAAGCCATCCCCATTTGAGGACCTCAAAACTTTGCTTTAATTGTAGTTACAAACTATATGTTAGGTCCAGCTTCTTCCCACTTTCAGTCATCATAACATCTATGTGCCCTCATTCTTGCTGAAAAGGGACACCGGGAGAACTCCAGCAACTCAGGCCATGAGATTTTGTCTAAAAGAATCAAACAATATTGGAAACGGGAAAGATTCCCTTCTGGGGAAGTCAACAGATCTCATTTCTACCTGTCTCTGTGTGTGTGTGTGTGTGTGTGTGTGTGTGTGTGTGTGTGTGTGTGTGTGTGTGTGTGTGTTGGAAAATTGGGGGCAGGGAGTATCATGCAGGGATTAAGGGTTTTGGAATTAGACCTGGGTTTGTGTTTGTCCCTGTGCAACAAGGAGAATACTGCCCTACCCCCATCCCTCCACTCCCCACCCAAAGACAGACACATCCTAATGTCTAGAACCTGTGAGTACATTACCCTTACATGGTAGAAGCAAGTTTGCAGATGTGCTTAAGGTAAAAATCTCGAGATGGAGAGATTATTCTGAATTATCCGAGTGGGCCCTAATGACAAGGGTCTTTATAAGGGAAAGAAGGGGCAGGAAAGCCAGTCTGAGAAGCTGTAATCACAGAGACAGAAGTGAGAGAGAGGTGAGAGATTTGAAGACGCCGTGCTGCTGGCTTTGAAAAGGGAGGACAGCACCACAAGCCAAGGAATGTGGGCAGCCTCTAGAAGCTGGAAAAGTCAAGGAAATAAATTCTCCCCTACAGCCTTCAAAAGGAACAAGCCCAGCCGACCCACTTTAGACTTCTGACCTTCCTGGACTATATAATACAATGCATTTGAGTTGTAGTAAGCCATGAAGTTCATGGTAATGTTACAGCAGCAGTAGGAAACCTGTACCCCCTGTTTTAACACTTGATGGATAGTGACCTGCTCTTAGGCAAGTCATTGAATGAGACTGAGCCTCAGCTGGTGTATCTATAAAAGGTATAATCACCCCTGCCTTAGAGGGTTGTGCAGTGAGAACTGAATGAGGCCATGCAATATAAAGCACCTAGCCAGTGCCTATTGGCATTAGTACCATCTCTGCCTCTGACACTGTGATTGTAGGCCAGATCCTCAATACCTCTGTATTTCCACATCCTCATCTGTCAAATGTGACTTTCAGTCTGTCTTCACTCCAGCTACGATAGTAAAATACAACAGACTGGGTAGCTTATCCAACAGATACTTCTCACATTTCTGGAGGCTGAAAGTCCAAAGCCAGGGTGCCAGCATGGTGGGGCTCTGGTTAGGCCCTCCTCTTGGCTTGCAGGTGGTTGTATCCCCACATGACAGCGAATGAGCTCTAGTTCCTTCCGCTTCTTACAGGGATGCTTAGGACACTTCCATCACTGGGACTCTACTCTCACGACTCCATCTAAACCTAATTACCTCCCAAAGGTCCTACCTCTTAGCCACTCCACTGGGGTTAGGGTTCCAACATATGGATTTGGGGGGAACACAAACATGCAGTCCACAAGTCTGTACCCATTTTTCAGAATGCAGATTAAATGAACAATTAATGTAAACTGGAATATTTAAGGTGAGATTCTCTAAGTTAAGAATAATTCTCCTAGCTCTTGTTTGGATTATACCCAGTATTCCCTCCCACTTATGGGCAAAGCCTTGTGTCCCTTCCCATCCTTGCTTGGATGGCATTTACCCACCCTCTACAATAATCATGAACTTGTGAGTCTTCCTCCGTCATGGTCCATGAGCCCCTCAGGGCAGAGTCCTGGCTAATTCATGTTCGCACTTCCAGAACACTCATGGTGGGTGTTTGCGAGTTATGGAAGCCGTGCAAAACTTCCTGTTCTTGGCCACACTCCATTCCAGCCTCCTTTTTGCTACTGCTATCTGGCTAAAACTATTTTGCTGTAAACCAGTAGTTTTCAACCCTGGTACACATTAAGATCACCTGGGGAGCTTTTAAAAAATTACTGGTGCCCAAGCTCCACCCTGGACCAATTAAATGAGTTCTCTGGGGGGTGGGGCCTGGACATCAGTAATTTTTTAAAAGCTCCCCAGGTGCTTCCAACACACAGGCAGGGTCGAGAAGCAATCCAATGCTCGGCCAGTCACATCAAACCACTAACTGAACTCAGAGTTCAACACCAGAAGTGAGAGGTCATTTATCTATTCTTCTCACCAAATCTGAGCACTCCTCATTCCTAAAGACAGATTCCAACTCTCTTTGAGACAAAGGTGAATGTTGGAAACTGTATAGACAAAACCAGTGGACGTTCTGTTCTGGGAAAAGGAATGATGGCCCCTGTTTCTTCCCCTTGTTTAAAATGGGGTCTGCAACTGTGTCTGTCTCACAGATCAGAGCACCGTAAGCACATGCTTGAACAAAGCATTTCAGACAGTGGTGAGAATGCTATCCAATCTATGGTTTCATTTTATTTAAAGAACTATTCATGGGCGCCTGGGTGGCTCAGTTGGTTAAGCGACTGCCTTCGGCTCAGGTCATGATCCTGGAGTCCCAGGATCGAGTCCCGCATCAGGCTCCCTGCTTGGCAGGGAGTCTGCTTCTCCCTCTGACCCTCTTCCCTCTCGTGCTCTCTATCTCTCATTCTCTCTCTCTCAAATAAATAAATAAAATCTTTAAAAAAAAAAAAGAACTATTCATCTCTGTTTCTGACTAAGACAATGGTTGACCCTGTCTAATCAGCTAATCAGTGAGCCCAGGATGGTCCTAGCACCACAACAGACCTAGGCCGAGATCATGGGGCCCTGAGAAGTCCCAGAGCCTGGGTGAGGGGACACAGGACATCTGAGAATTTGCCCTGGGTCCAGCACAGAGTTCTTCCTTACCACTCCCAGGCTGAGCTAAAATAAACCAAGTCACCCCTGCTTTGCTTTTAACATGTGGTTTCATTCAAAAGCAGCTTTTGGTAGTTCTGTTAGGCAGAGCCCATCACTGGGACCCAGTGACACAGCTATCGGACTGCAAGTTGGCTGACAATCAACAATATTGGAACTGAAACTCATCTACAAATTCCAAGAAACATGTGCACAACTATTGTAGGAAAAGCTGTGACGTGGGAGCTGAATGGGTTCATAACTCTTTCCATTTTTTATTTTTAAGTCTATTACAATTTGGCCAGTATTCTAGGAAAAAAATGTGTTATTAAAAGCTCAAAAGCTAACTATAGTTTATGGAATAAACTTCACCATAGATCGGCATTTGCTATGCTTACACTGTTTTGTTTTGTTTGTAGGGGCTTTAAAAAATCCATTAAAACAATGTATTTTTATATGCTACTGCACATGACTGTAAAAGGAGTTTAAAATAAAATTCTAATAACCTCCAGAAAATGCTCAGCCTTTAATACCAAGTCATTGAATGATAGCCCCAAGATTGTCATCTCTCCTGATATATGGCCCTTTCCTAGCTGGCAGAGGGATATTTATGATCCCCATTAAACATATATGAGTAAATGATACAGATGGCTTGAATGCCAATTAATACATATGAAAATAACCAATAATATATCTTCTTTTCATAAATGATTATAATTTGACATTCTTAAAATAATTTCATCTACTTCTACAAATTATGCTAATTATGCTTCCCCTCTTTGCTTCTTCCTTTATTTATCTGTGTTGCTTGGTACACACGCACACACAGGCGCAAACTCACATACAAAGGCAATTACTATCACTTAAATTTCTATGGAAACAAAGTCAGCTAGAGATGTAGATAGGTAAAAACTCAAATGTGTTCTCTTTCATTACAGTCCCCAGTTTTCTTTAGGTATTAAGGTAAATATTTAAGAAGAAGTACATTTTTTCTAATGTATTCCATTTCTGTAATAAAACTTTCTTCCCACAAGTTTGATCATAGGAAGAAAAACATTCTGAATTTGGACTTCCAAATCATGTCTTGTGTAAGTTGTGAAAAATTAGTGCAGTTCATATAATAGGAAATATTGGAAATGTTTTTGGTAGATTTCATTTTAAAAATTATATTTGGGCTTTTATTCTGTAATCAATTTGTACCTTTTGCATATTTCTCTTTATGTTTTTAAGATATAATTTATATACATAAAATGTGCATGCAGTAAATGGACCATTTTCTGAGTTTTGATGATTGCATGCAGCTGTATAACAACACCCCAACTAAGATACAACATATTTCCATCACCTATGAAGCTTCTTCATGCTCCTTTGATTAATCTTCCTGCTCCAGACTGTAGATACAAATGCTATTCTGATTTCTATCACTATAACTTACTTTGCCCTTTCTGTAACTTCACATACATGGCATCAAGTAGTATGTGCTTTTTTTTCTTTTTAAGATTTTATTTATTTATTTGACAGAGAGAGAGAGCACGGGAGCAGGAACACAAGCAGGGGGAGTGGAAGAGGGAGAAGCAGGTTTCCTGCCGAGCAGGGAGCCTGATATGGGACTCTATTCCAGGACCCTGGGATCATGACCTGAGCCGAAGGCAGACGCTTAACGACTGAGCCACCCAGGCACACAGTATGTGCTGTTTTTATCTATCTTCTTTGGTTTGGTGTGATGTTATACCAGTTTAAGATTCATCGTATTGTTCGTTCCTATTTATTCCTGAGTGTTATTCTATTCCGTTAACCTGCTGATAGACATTGTTTCTCTGGTAGTTTAAGGTCATTGCAGGTAAGACTACTCAGAAAATTCCTGGATAAATCTTTTGTAGGATAAATGAAAAAATCTAAGGATTTCATATCTAAAGTAATATACTTTATGTGGAGAAATCAAATCAAGAAATTCACGTCTCCCTGCTGCAAACTCTGATGTATACCAGGATCTAAAGCAGATAGATAAACACATTAGTATGTGGTAGGATGCTGACCAAAATAATGTCCTAGGGTGTCCCAGGACCACCTATATCTCTTCCTCAGCACTTTAGTATAAACAGAGTTGACTTAGTTTTCCTACTGCCTAGTAGAGTGCTTGGTACTTAGAAAAAACTCAATGAATTCTTACTGAATTTTTAAAATGTATGCATAATTGACTTAAGTAGATGGACAAATGAATGAATGAGTGAATGATTCCTAAAGTTCCACATACCTGAGTACAACATCCAAGAGGATCATTGCCACTGAGATGAAATCTAGAATGAAGCTTTTCTTTCTCTCACCCAGATAAACATGGCTCTGTTCTCCAAAAGTCAGAAAAAAATAATAACTTTGACTATATCACAAGAAATAAAAATTCAAGAAAAAAACTGGGGTCAGTTGGTTGAATGCCTTTTCCTGATGCTGTTTTAAAATCCCAGGATAGGGGCGCCTGGGTGGCTCAGTCGTTAAGCGTCTGCCTTCGGCTCAGGTCATGATCCCAGGGTCCTGGGATGGAGCCCCGCATCGGGCTCCCTGCTCCGCGGGAAGCCTGCTTCTCCTCCCACTCCCCCTGCTTGTGTTTCCCCTCTCACTGTGTCTCTCTCTGTCAAATAAATAAATAAAATCTTTAAAAAATAAAATAAAATAAAATCCCAGGATAGGGGCGCCTGGGTGGCTCAGTCAGTTAAGCATCTGCTTTCGGCTCAGGTCATGATCCCGGGGTCCCGGGATCAAGCCCCACATTGAGCTCCTTGCTCAGCGGGGAGTCTGTTTCTCCCTTTCCCCCTCACCCCGCTCGTGCACTCTCTCTTAAATAAATAAATAAAATCTTCAAAAACATAAAAATAAAATCTAGTTTTATATAAATATATATATATAAATCTAGTTATATATATATGTATGTGTATATATATATATATAAAAGCTAGTTTACCAAAGCCAACCTAGCAAAATCCCTTGGAACCAAGCTTCTAGGACCACCTGTTAAAGGTGGTTAATAATTAGGCATCATTTCCTCCTCTGGAGAAGGTATACACATAAGAGGTCTTCCTGAAATACTTAGTTACCTTCCAGAACCATCTGATGTTAGGGGGGAATGCATCTTTCCCATTCTTGAGGTTTCCTTCCATGTGGAGGGCAACATAATACTTCTGGACTCTTTCAACCCTGTCCTCCACTCCTCCCGTGGGACAAGGGTAATATCAATTATCTGGAAATGAGTTGGGAAGAAGAAATTAAACATGTTTTTCAGACTTTCCCTCTCTTCTGGCTCTTGAGAGCTAATAGTTCTTAGAAAGCCCCCACAATGTCCTATCTCTTTGTGCCCCAAGTTTTATGAGGCAGGCTTCCATGTCTGGGAGTTAGTCGTGATCCAGCCAAAGGAATCCATTCAGAAAGTCTGGCTCCTTCTTGGGCTCTGTATTACAAAGCTTTCTTGCCTGAAGGTATACCCCACGTTCTCCAATATCAGAAAAGAAAAGTGGTCTCCTTTCTATATTTTGATCTCCTGTCTGTCATAGTTTTTATCTATTTCTCAAGTTGTTTAGAACTCAGCTGAGAAAGAAGGTGTTATGTTTTGGCCTCTTCATACCCCATTGAATCTTGAACCCATTTCTTGCCCCCATCCCTATATGACCTCAGAAACCTATCTGCTACATTTTCTTATTCCCAAAGGACTCATACTGAATTACTCCAAAAGCATTATTTAGCATAAATATATAAAGTAGTTGTTGTATTGCATGGTAGAAAAGATGAAAATTAAAGAGTCCCAAAGACTCATGGCCCAAATTAAATATTGTTCCTATGGTATCCCACATATGGAACAGAGGGCCTGAGTGTAATCTGTTTACCGATTAAAAAGTCAAAGACATAGGGACAATTATTCAATGAGTCTCTGGCAGAAAGGAGCTCATGGTGATAGCCGCATCCTCACAAATATATTTATACAAGGACTTTTGGTAGAGAAGTAACCCAAAGGAGCATTTACTTCCTCCCAAACAAATCTTGAGACTAGTCAGGGTTTTCTAGATCTGTAAGGTCAGCAGAGTCTGGCCAGAGCCAAAGCTCACAAACTGTTTTTGTGCTCATTTAAAAAGAAAGGTAGTGAAAGGGCTCATGTATTTAGTGGTTTCCCATAGAATGTTTTCAGCAAATTACAATGTTGCTTAAGTGACATTAATGAAAAGGATAGAGGGAGGGTTGTGCTCCCCTCTTTCCACATGGTCATTTACACGTGCTAATGTGCACTTTTTATATCTGTGGCACTGCCACGTTGAGCACTCTCTTCAGAATGTGAGGTCTGGGAAGACACCATTGCCCCAAGATCAGGTCTTTGAAATCATTAGGGTGAAGGACTGGCTTTCGTCGGCAGTCACTTTTTTGTCATAGTCTGGCACATCCTTGAGTTGTAAAATCTCTCTAATGCTGGATACCCACTCATGCTTCACTGTGAACCCAGGGAGACATGCCCATATTCTCCAAATACCGGGGAGGAGCTCACAGGTGAGTCACAGTGCTAAATGCTGCCACCATATTAATCCTGGTGTCACTCTCTCTCTCCCCAGTTCTCCACACTACCACCATCCTTTTAATTCTCCTCACCGGAAGGAGTGCCTTTTAAAATTCCCTCTTTTCAATGAACTTGATCTCTATATTCGCAGCCAAGCATTCCATCACTTTCTTGGATACTCTTAAATAACACAAATCCAAGCAGAGTGAAGAAATAACTTTGCCATTAAAAACATGGAAACAACTAGCTGTGTTGGTTTTGATCTGTGACTGAAGACAGACAAAGTGGTGATGTGGTTTTACCACTCTCTCTTTCCTTCACACTCCATCACAAGAGCTGCTGACCCCGCTCAGACAAACGTGTTTGGTCATCTCTGATCTCTCTCATTTCCACCTAACAAGCTCTGCTTTGTGACTGCAATTCTCTGCCTGTGCACAAATTTATTCCTTTGGACTCACTCCAGAAGAGTAGCCCATGTGTGTTAAAACCACAAAATGGGGCTCATAATGATTTTGCTGCTGCCTTATCCATACCTCTAGCTGCAGGCAAGGCATTGAAAACCAATGGAATCAGGCAGCTTTCCTCAACACAGAAATTAAGATGTCGGAATGTTAACAGAAACCCACAGATGGGAGAACAACACTTGTTCATTGTTGGAAAGAGAACACTGCATTTATGCGCCTTTGACAGATTAACACTGCGCATCTGTCAGGTGGTGAAGGCCTAGGACATAGTGAGTGCACTATCAAGCATAATCTTCCAGCAAATTCTTTAACACAGAGCCTGCGAGGAAATTTTCAGTGTTCTCCTTTTATCGTGTTCACAAACTCTTGAGCGCTGACTGCCCTTTTGCCTTTCTGGTGCTGTTTACAAACTGAAGACATTTCTAGAAGCCCAAACCCCAACTTTCAAGTAAGGTGTGAAATACTGTTTTTTGCTTGAGGCTTTTTTTTTTTTTTCCCAACTGCCTTTCTCTTCGAGGAATAATAATGACTCCCTTCAAGAAGGCTCTGGCAGAGAGGGTGATGAAGAGAAGGAGAACCTTCTCCCTCACAGAGGAAATTGAAATTAGCCTAATTAGATTTTCTGAGCACTTAGATACCACAGTGATAGACGCCATCTAAATACATAGACAGATAGGAGAGCACAGATGTTGTGTGAGACCACTGATTTAGTTCCAAGTCAATACTCTTAATTAACTGCAAACTGTTTAAATATATAACATTCCCAACATGCAGCCAGTAACACCTATATAAAACTCTTCATATGAGTACCTTAAAGTAGAAAGCAACATAGCAATCACATCCAAAAATACAAAACTGTAATAATAATTACTTATATTTAATGTAGATACACTGCCTCTAATTACAAGTTAGATAGATAGAGTTGGGGCCTCAATCTTGTGGTATTGGTTGCTAGCCGAGCTCCTTGTCTAAAGTGGAGGATGGAGGGGAGGCTTACTCTTTACTCAAGGAAGTGACAGTATGCAGAGGCTGAGATAAAGCAAACTGTAAGAGAGAAGCAAAATGCCCTGCGGTCGATGAGCCACATTCACACTTCTAGAGCCCCTTGCCTCTGAGAATCTCCAGGACCACTGGAGATACCCACAGGTGTATTTTTTTTTTTTTCCTAGAAGCTGAAATGGCTTGATTTCCTTATGGTTTGTTCTCTTATTGGTCATACAAGAAAACTCCACTTAAATTTAAAAACACAGACAAAAACCAGAGGACTCGTTCCCAAAAGACAGAACCTGTGATTAGGACTATGAAAAGTTAAATAAAAGGAGCAGCAAATATTTGTGAATGCACAACAGAGGGACCAATTGTACTGGGGTAGCAGTCAATTTTTATTTAATCATATAACAAATGTTTATTAAGTATTTTATTCTGTGTTAAATCTTGGATATACAGCAATAAACAAAGGATTTACTTGCCCTCATGGAGTTTACACACCATAAAGAAGGGAAAGATTAAAGACATAAACACAAGCATTTCTAGTAATGACAGTGAAGCAGCTCCATGATCCCTCCCGCAGATAATAGTTATAAAGTCTGTACAAAAAAATTTTTAAAAAATTATTTACAGGAATAGGAAAACATCCAAAAGCAGCCAGAAGCCAGAGGAGAGTTTGATTTTAAAAAACTGCAACTGGGGGCTCCTGGGTGGCTCAGTTGGTTAAGCGACTGCCTTTGGCTCAGGTCATGATCCTGGATCGAGTCCCGCATCGGGGTCCCTGCTTCTCCCTCTGACCCTCTCCCCCTCATGTGTTCTCTCTCTCTCTCTCTCATTCTCTCTCTCTCAAATAAATAAATAAAATCTTTAAAAAGAAAAGGAAAAAAACCCTGCAACTGGAAGGAGTAAGAATTGGGAATTTTTAGTTATGTTGCCTGAAGATGTCCCCCAACTACCCTAGCTCAGGCAAAGGAAAGTATCAGTCACTTTAAAGGCTCAAGGTTGCAGAGAACAGAGTTCAGGGGGAATTTACAAGGGAAATCTGTTAGGAAGAGAATGGCAAAGGAATTGAAGCTCAAAAACTTGAGTATAAATTTTGCCCAAATCACTGGTTGACCACTAAAGTATGCATCTGTCGGGGAGAATCATGTCCATCTTGACAAAGACATCAAAAACACAGGCAACAGTCAGAAAGGAATTTAGTCTTTAAAGATAGAACTGCACCACGTGAGTTCTCTGAATGTACCAAGGGTAAATCTAAATATTCAGCAGCCGGAAGCCATAAGAACTGAATAGAGATATCCAGAACTACACACCATCGGGGAGACAGAATTTTCAGTCTGATTCCAAGCAAATTCACTGCTGATAAAACAAAAACAACAACAACAAAAATACTTAGAATAATGTGACAGAATTCAGAGTTGTTACATTGTATTTTCTACAATGTCCACTTTTCAAGCAAAAATTACTAAACACACAAAGAAACAGAAAACTGGGACCTAGACTCAAATAAAATAAAAAAAGTCAATAGAAACTGACTCTAATTGGGCCCAGATGTTGGCCCCATTAGACTTCCAGATAGCTATTATAAACTGGTCAAAGAATTTTTTAAAAATGGTCTTAATCAATGAATAGTTAGGAAATCTCAACAGAGAAATGACAACTATAAAAAATGGAAATTCTAGAGCTCAGAAGCACAATAACTGAAATGAAAAACTCACTAGATGGATTTAAAGGCAGAGTGCAGTGTCAGGAGAAAGAATCCGTGAATTAAAAGAGATTAATAGGAATGCCCCAATCTGAAGAGCACAAAGTGAAAGAGCTGACCAATAATGAACAGAGCACCAGAGATTTATGGGACACTATCAAGAGATACAAAATAGGTGTAACTGACACGATACGAGAACAGGACAATCTTTTGAAGAAAAAAACATCCTAAATTTTGTGGAAAATGTTAACTTACAACTCTAGGAAATTCACCAAACCCCAGAGGATAAGCCATCGAAGTCAAAGGGCTGAAAGTAAAAATAAAGAGAAAATCTTCAAAGCAGCTGGAGAAAGATGACATGTTACATGTAGGAGAATAATGACATGATTAATGGCTGACTTCATATCAAAATAATGGAAGCCAAAAAACATTAGGGTGGCATATTTCAACCGCTGGAGAGAGAGAGAAAAAAAACTGGCAACCAAGAATTATGTATCCAAACAATTTATCATTTATAAATTAAAGAGAAATTAAAGTATTTTCAGATAAACAAAACTAGGGTAATTTATTGCTAGCAGAACTATGCTATTGCAAATACTAAAGGCAGGGCGCCTGGCTGGCTCAGTCAGAAGAGCATGCAACTCTTGACCTTGGGGTCGTGAGTTCGAGCCCCAGGTTGGGTGTAGAGATTACTTTGAATAAATAAAACTTAAAAAAAAGGAAAGGAAATACCAAAGGAAGATTTTGAGGCTGAAGGAAAATGGCATTGTAGGGCTACTCAGATTTATGAGAAGAAATGGTGAGCACCAGAAGTGGGAAATGTGTGGAAAAATAACAAGAACTAAATATATAAACACATGTGCACAGACACCTTTACTTTCCATCTCTTCATTTCACTGAAAGACACATAGCAATTTAAGCAAAATTGATAAAACAATACTGGGTTGGGTTGTTTTTAAAAGATGTTATTTATTTATTTGAGAAAGAGAGGGAGGGTGGGGAAGTGGCAGTGTGGGGAGTGACAGAGGTTGAGGGAGAAGCTCTCACTGAGCAGAGACCTGACATGGGGATCTATCCCAGGACCCTGAGATCATGACCTGAGCCAAAGGCAGACGCTTAACCGACTGAGCCACCCAGGTGCCCCAATAAAACTATACTGTTGAGTTGATAACATGTATTGATGTCATATTTGTATGATAAAAATAACACTAAAAATGGTGGGGGTGCAGGGAAATTAAAATATACTGTTGCAAGGTTACTATACTTTAGTTAAAGTAACTCAAATACGAACTCTAAATAAATTGCGATATGTTAAAGATTTATGTTGTAACCTCTAGAACAACCAGTATAAAAAATGCAAGAATTAATGTTATAACTAGAAAGCCAGCCACCAGAGGAATTTAAACAAAATAATAAAAAAAATTTTGATTAGAAAAATATTTGATTAACACAGAAAAAAGTAGGCAAGGAGGAACAAGCAAACATATGAGATAAGAAAAAATAAATAGAAAAGTGGCAGATTTAAAGCCAACTATTTCAATAACTGCACCAAATTTAAAATGATTAAATATTCCAATCAAAAGATATGACTGTCAGGTTGAGTAAGAAAGCAAAAACTGTTATAGGCTGTATATAAAAGATATTCTTTATATAGGAACGAACAGGTTAAAGGTAAATGGATTGAAAAAGATATTGCATGTAACAGTAAGCACAAGAAAGTGGGAGTGGCTATATTTATAGTAGACAAAATAGATTTCAATAAGGTGTATTCTTAGAAATAAAGAGGGAAACTTCGTAATGGCAAAATATCAAGAAAATAGAACAATTTATCACTCTAATAACAGAGCCTCAATATAGTGAAGTAAAAATTGACAGAGAAATAGATATATCCATAATCATAATTAGAGACTTTAACATACTGCTCAGTGATTGATATACTAGCTAGACAAAATTTTAAAATAATCGTTGAGGAGCTAGAAAAACTAAATGAAACTACCAACCACTTTTTCCCCAATTATGATTTATAGAATACTATACCCAACAAATGCAGGATATACATTCTTTTAAATTAACATAGCATACATTCACAAAGGTAGAGTACATGCTGACTAAAATAAATCTTAATATATTTCAAAAGACTGCTGTCTTACAGAGTGTTTTTTTCTGACTACAGTGATTTATAACTGGACAACAAGGAAATTTCAAGAAAACTGCAAAATTTTGGAAATTAAGTAACTCACTTCTAAATAGCCCATGGGGCAGAGTAGAAATCATGAGGAAATTTTAAAAATGCTTCACCTTAAGTAGTAATGAAGCACAACATATCAACATTTGCAGAATGCAACAAAAGCACTGCTTAGAGGAAAGTTTATAACTTTAAATGCTTATAGTAGGAAAGAAGAAAAGTGTAAAACTAACACTGAAGCTTCCAAGTTCCGGACACTGGAAAACGAAGAGCAAATTACACGCAAAGTAAGTAGAAGGAGGAAATGATGAAGATCAGAGTGAAAAAAAATCATAGAAATAGGAAAAAACAACAGAAAAAAAAACAACAAAAAGCGAGTTCACTGAAATACTTAATCTATTTAAGAGAGAACACAAATTACCAACATCAGTAGTGAAAGAAGAGATAGCTCTACAGGTCTTACAAACATTAAAATGATAATAAGGAAATATCATGAAGAACTTTATGCCAAAAACTACAACCATGTAGCTGAAATGGATAAATTCCTTTAAAGACACAAATTTATGAACAGAGACAAGAAGAAGTTGAAAATCTGAACAGTGTTATGTCTAAAAAAATTGTTTTAGTTAGTTATAAAAACCTTCCCACAAGGAAAGTTCCAGGTCCAGATGAGTGACTCACCAGGTCAGTTGCGAGTTCTACCAAATATTACAGAAAGAAATATACAAATTTTACATAAACTCTTTCGAAATATACTTTCCAAATTTTTTTTTTTTTTTTTTTTTTTTTTTTGGCCAATATGCCTCTGGTACTAAAACAAGACTGGAAATCTTCACAAGAAAAAGAAACTACAAATCGATATTCTTCAAGACTATACACACAAAAACTCCTTAACAAATGTACCAAGTTAAATGCAACAAAATATAAAAAGAGAATACCTCATGAGCAAATGGGATTTACAGCCTAGTTTAACATTCAATAATCAATGTAATTCATGTATTAAAAAATAACAAAAACAAAAAAATGAGTTTCTCAATAAATGCAGAGAAAGCATTTGACAAATTCCAAAGTCTCTTCATAATATAAACTAGTAAACTAGTAATAGCACGAAGCTTCCCCACACTGATTTAAAAAAATCCATTAAAAAACCCCACAAACAACGTCATCATCATACTACATGATAAGAAACTGAACGCTTTCCACTAAGATCAGAAACAAGCAGGGATGTCCATGCTCACCACTTCAACATAGCATTGTACTTGAGCTCCAAGACATTGCAATATGGAATGAAAAGATACAAAAGTGATTGTAACATTTTCTATTCCTACCAATGGCATATGAGAATTTCGATTATTTCATATCCTCACCAACATTTGCTATTGTCAATTTTTAAAAAAATTTCAGCCATTCTAAAGGTTGTATAGTGGCATCTCATTGTGGTTAAGTAGTGATTTTGAGCATCTTTTCATGTACTCATTAGCCATTCATACATACACATATTGGAAAGGAGGAAATATGTCTTTATTTGATGATTCTATGATCATACATATAGAAAATCTTAAAGACTTTACCAAAAACTGTTCCTAGGTTGAATAATTGAATTTATCAAGATTGAATGATTCAAGGTCATTGTGCAAAACCAATTGCATCTGTATATGCTAGCAGTAAATAACCAGAAAATGAAATAAAAATTACAATTCCATTTTACCTTAGCATCCCAAACATGAAATACTTGGAGATAAACGTAACAAGATACATGCAGAGCTCTTATATCTTTTTATTTCTGGAACTCCCATAAGCATTTCACACATTAGTTCTAGTACTTTGTTATATTGAATTGTTTATTTGTAAGAATTCTGGGGCAAAAATCCTGTGTTGTCATCATTTGATCATCAGTGCCTAGCATGGAGCCCAACTGAAAAAATTAATAAATATCTTTTTTATGTATTATCCTAAAACCACAACACACCTACATGAAAAAAGCTTTGAAAGTGGAAAAATGTAGAGAATATATCATCCGTGTCCCTCCACCATCAATACTTTGGATTGTTTCCTTCCCATCTTTCTTTTCCCTATACGTAGGGTTTTAGACTTCTTAACGTGGTACTCATACGGTAGCATATACACTTGTATAATGATGGTCAAATATTTACCTTATTCATGTTGAAACTTCCTCTAGTTACAATTTAATTTACTAAAACAAAATAAAATGTAGTCAGCTACCAGAAACTCAAAGGCAGCTGTCCCCATCGTAGAAGTAGTGAGTTGGTGTTTTAACACAATCTCTGCTCTGGCTCACCCACATCAACCCGTCCCCACACTGACATGCGTTGCATTAATTATGAGGGGATTTGTCCCTACATCATACCTGCTTTTTTAAACTCACTCATCCAAGGGCGTGTTAAAACCAGAAAGCAGGAAATGGGTGGGATGCCCATTATAGGAAAATTTGGGCCATGATCTGCATATCTCCAATATGCCATATTGAGACTGCCCTTGGAAAACAATGCTGTCCAAAAGAAGCACCGAAATACTAAGTAAAATGAGTTCCTGTCCCAATTCCTTGTGCTTCACAAAGCAATTTAGGTCACAGCAGAAGCATGAGGTTCAAAAACAATAAACCCTGTACACTGAGAAAAATAAGATTCAAGCAGGGAAGTACTTTTCCAGATAGACCAATACAAGTATTTATCAGCCACGATAAAAACACTCAGATAACAGTATCAAACATCCAAGAAATGTCCAAAAGCAGTAACAACAGAAATAAAACTCTGGTCATTAGACACAACAGACCAATGGGATCACTGTCTTGGAGCTAAAAACCAGAAAAAAACCTAAATTGATTGAAATTTCCTATATAAACTCTGAGCTACGCAGGCTTTCTGAAGTGGTGCCACAGACAAATACTCATTAGCTGTTGTGAGGAACAATCTTCCATAAGCTCTTTCCTTGGAAATTAGATATAGTTCCAAACTCTGTGCCTTCACTTCTCACAGAGTTCAGGTATGCCTGGGGAAAACAAAAGGCAGCGGGGTAAGAGATAATCACAAAATCGTCAGCAACACTTCGCCAGACTCAATCATCCAGACACCTGAGAGCAGTGGGCTGGCTGGGCAGAAATCACCTCTAGATGACATTTTCTGTGTCTTCCCTGGATCCAAGGAGAAATCAGACAGGAAAGGGAAAGAAAGACTAATTGAATGAAAAGAACCAGCCAAAATGAGAGAGAAATGACTCTTCAGGAAACCAAGGTACTTGGCCAGCCACGCACCAGGGTCCTCCTCTCAACACGGAGCTCTTAAGGACCAGCATCCTCAACGTTCTGCGAGCTCACCAGCTCAGGGCAGTCTCCCCTGGTAGCCTTGAATGTTCTCCTTCATGTATAGGCTGCTGGAGTTCGAGTTGTTAATCTTCGCCTCCCCACCAGATCAGAGCGATTTGTGGCGGTGAATTGTCTGTAAAGATCGCAGGGAAAAGACTATACTGCATTCACCGCCTTCCATCAGTTGGTGTACCCATTAGCTAGTGCAGAGCCCAGCTAAGTGAATTAACAAATACATACAAATATATTGGCTGAAACTTCCTGAGAACTGTGCCCTTTATCTCTCGTTCTCTAGAGCTTTGTGAGATGCCTGGCACATAGCAATCACTCAATACCTTCTAAATGAAATCACACTTTGAATCACGCTAAGGATGACTTTAGACACTGCAAATGACACTCTCTTGATTTTATAAAATGGGCCATCCCCCAAATGAAAAATGGTACTGTACATTGTTCCTCGGACAAGGTCACCTGTCAAGAGTTTAGAAAATTAGAATATCTTTTCAGAATGAAGACAGCTGGATTCAGTCTTGGTGGTACTGCTTCCGACTCAGTGTCCCTGTTACCTGCACCAAGGTCCAAAGGACCTGCTCCTAAACTAACACTTTCCCTGGTAGATACACACAAGATGTCTCTCCAGTCAGTCTGGAAGTAGTCACCACTAGGGGGCAGACTTCAAGGAAGAGGAGGTGACAACATGTCTTAACCGTAGAAACTGTCCTTGATATCACGTTTTCTCCAACTGAAAAAGGAAAATTAAAGTTTTTCACTATAGTTGACTCCACAGAAGAGAGACCTGTTTGAAAAACAGGAAAGAAAAGCTAGTGCCATATTTTCGGAACAAGAAAGGAACAAGAACGTAGGTGATCTGCCCCATGGAAATTTTGGTAGGAGAAGAAAAGGTGCTGAAAGGCTTTGCAGGTGAAATAAGTTCTTTCCCAGGAGGAAATGAAGCTGCACAAACAGAGAAGCTTGAACAAACGGAGAGTGGAAATGTCAATACAAGAGACTTGGCTGGCTCTGAAGTACAGCTGTCTCCAGCCTCCACAGTGGCTTTGGGGTCACTCAAAGACCCAGGGAACACCCAACAGGTAACAGCTCCAGATCTCACCTCCTAGCTTCACCAGACCTCTTTTGATGGCTTGTTCAACTCTTTCCTGGGTTGGAGGGGGGTGGGGGGTGGGGTGGGGTGGCAGAGTGCATCCATTAGGCTGGGAACCCTCAGAGTCATTGCCCGACACCTGGCTTCAACCACTACCACCACCATGGGCTCCACCCCTGTCAATGGCAGTGCCACTGCCAAAATGGCCCCATGTCGGTTGAACTCCTATAATTCCACTGGAACCCCTACTTTTGTTGCCTCTAGTGGAAGGACATTTTCCTCTAGATTGACACTCCATTCAGCAGATCTTAAGTTCTCTGGTCCAAGGTGAACAAGGCTTTTTTAGCTTCCTAAATTAAGTCCCTATCTTCAGCTCTCCATTATCTTTTGTTGAGGAACTTATTTCACATATTGGGCCAGGGCCTGATTGGGAATCTTGCTCCAAGTTGTATTACAGGCCTGCTTCCCAGATTTTTGCCCTCTGTTACCACCTCTCATGTATGTTCTTTGATTTCCCTCTACTTTAGGATGCTCCCTTCTGCAGCATTTCTTGTCACATTTTGTCCTCCTTTCTTAGTCTGAAAAATCTGATACTGATACTCAGTTGGAACTGAATTCTTCTTCCTTGTTCGTCCCAGGGATAGAGTTGGCATGGAGCTGGGATGTACTCCTGCTTCTCCCTCCTCTGGCCATGCAGACATGGTTGTTCAGTTGTGGTCTGAATGCATCTTCCCTCCCCAAGCAGCCAGCCCACTCCTGCCAGGCAGAGATCACACCACATGGCACTGCTTTGCTATTCCTTGCATAAGGGCTCCATATTACAGTAGTCCTAAGATGGGCTTGCAGTGTAGGGTCCAACCCTTGAGCAAAAGAAGTTTTCTTATCTGTTTGGTTCTTCACAAGAGATACTCGAAGAGAATCTGAAGAATAACAATGTTAGTTCATGAATAACCAATCAGTCTACGGATCTAAAATGGTTAAGGCTGGCCTATTTGGGGAGAGGGAAGTCTGAGTGATTACCAAGGCCTTTTCCTTAGGAAGACACGTTGCTAAAAAGCTAGAAACACCTGAAAAGTTTGTGCAAATTCGTTCTGCCTGCCCTCCCTTCCTTTTTTTATTATCTACCTGAAATATTTTAGCCAGTCATATTAGGGCAAGAATAAGCCCAGCTTTGTACTTCACAGCTGTGCCTACAAAATTATGTGATTTAGAGAATTATGGAGTTGAGAAAGAGCCATAAGGTTATTGAGTCCAAACTTGGAAGAACCTGAAACTCAGACAAGTGAGTGACCAGTTGTAGATTTCTAGAACTAAGTAGTGGCAGAGCAGGGCCTAAGCAAAGGCAACAAGAATGTGTGGTCAGGGGCATCCCACTGAGCTCCCTTGTCTTCCTTCAAAAGGCCCCCATTTTACATTCCTCTCCTGCCTTCTGGTGTCAGACATTTTTCAGGGAAGGGCACATTTGTGTGGGGAAGGGTTTGTGGTGACAAAGGAAAACACCACCCATTACACATTTTTGATGATGAATGGCCCTGAAAATGATTAACTGAAACATCACATGAGATGGAGTTTGTTTTTTCTTGGATGGAAAGGGAATAAAGCTTCAGAAGGTAGCCTTTTCAGATCAAAGAAGATATGATACAAGAAACATAAGATCCATGAACATAGGATACAAGAATGATCAGATTCATGAAGACCACCAATTGGCACCATAGCTAACACAGAATGTGAGACCAAGAGACTGGGCTCCCTTCACTCACACTTGGGCGCCTTGAGGGAAGACTGGGCATCCCACGAGGGCAGCCACAAGCAGAGGACACTACAGTAATCCCAAGCCATTCCTACTACTCCCTCTCCCTCTGCTTCAAAGGAGCTTTCAACTTGGTTACTCGGGGCTGCAATTACAGTGGGACACGTGACTATACTATAACCAAAGCTTATCAACATTGTTCGTATTTAAATAAGACTTTCTCTCACCCGTGATCTCATCTCTTGGTTGAAACCACAACACAAACACACATGTTTCTTGCCGGTTCTTCCCTTCCCAGGGTAGAAGAGAGATCTTGAAGAACATTCCCTGAATGATTCAGCCCAAAGTAGCCCTATCTTTAGCTTTGTATGGGGGGCTCATGGTGAAACATTTATTCTATTCCCCTTGAAAGAGCTAGACAATTTACTGACTTTTCTAATGAAGATTTAAGTGCCAAAAGCCAATCCCATAACCCCTTCCCTACATGCCCCGGGGCACCACCATTTGCAGAAGTAGTTATGCTGCCCTCCACTTTAACTTTCCTCTACAATTCTGGTTCATGTCCTATGGCATTTAGTCTTAGGAACGCACACGCGCGCGCGCACACACACACACACACACACACACCTGCACGCGCACACATACACACATGCAGATGCACACGTGCACGCGCACACATACACACATGCAGACGCACATATGCACGTGCGCACATACACACGTGCAGATGCACACATGCATGCACACACATACACACACGTGCAGGCACGCACAGACATATGCATGCACGTGCACACACATGCAGATGCACACATGCACGCGCACACACAGATATGCAGGCATGCACAGACATATGCATGCACGTGCACATATGCACGCGCACACATACACACATACAGACGCACACGTGCATGCGCACACACACACATGCAGGCACGCACAGACATATGCACGCACGTACACATATGCACACACACATGCACAAACACACATATACACGTGTAGATGCACATATGCACACACACACATACACACATGCAGATGCACACATGCACGCGCGCACATACACACATGCAGGCACGCAGGCATATGCATGCATATGCACATATGCACGCACACACACATGCAGACACACACATACACAAACACACATACACACATGCAGACGCCCATATGCACACGCGCACATACACATGCAGACGCACGGATGCATGGGCACACATACACACACATATGCAGGCACGCACAGACATATGCATGCACATGCACATATGCACACGCACACATACACACATGCACACAATGTTTACATGCACACACACCTGCACACTTCTGCACCTGCACCTGCCACCACCTTCAAGGTCTTCCAGGATCTCCCTTAAACTATCCCCAAGCCCCTCACTGGCTTTCAAAGCTCTGGCTAGCTGTCTTTCACCACAAATTCCAGTTTCTCAGGGCTTTCAAGCATCCTGTGAATGTAATGATATGCACTTTGTTACCGAAATAATGATAAGACTTTATACACACAGTAGCCTTTCATCCATGAGCGCTTTAACAGTGACATATGCTATGAGCGTGCAAAGCCCCTCACCTCTCCCTCCTGTGACCCTGTCCTTACATGGGAGACGTCACAGATCTCTCATTCTTCATGGAAACACCTCATAACCATTTCAGACAGGAAGTAAGGAAATCTGTCCAGTCAAAATGGCAGAAAGGAATTAGGTAATATAACACTTTTCTTTCTCTTCTCCAGAAACACTGAGAAATGCACTGGTTCTCAGAATGATCGAGCCCCAGACAGTCCCCCTGAATTGTTGCTTTTTGCCTGGGGATTACATATTTCCTGGAGCAGTGAATTTTCTTCTTTCCTTGTCTTATTTCCATCAGTACTGTATTTATTTAGAGCATAAGATAAAAATATCTATATGGCTAGGCTATCAGCCTTTCACATGACGAGTGTGACTAGTCTATATTTGTTTGTCCATGATGTAAAGATATCCCTAAGAGACACATGCTTCCCCCATAAAAGGCAGCATGTCCAGTAATCCAAAAATTAAAAAAGAAGCAGGAGAAGAAGGAGAAAAAAAGAAAGAGGAAGAAGAAGAGGAGAAGGCAGCAGCTAGTTTTCTCAAGAAAACAGCCTCATGGAGGGGGGACGCAAAGCTGGGAGCAGATCTGATTTCAAGTCCTACCATTATGAAACTTTGATCAGACTGTGCTTCAGTTTCCTCGTTAGTACATGATGCTAAGAATTCTAACATCATACGGTTGTCGTGAGGATGAAATAGTAACCAAGAAATGTCTGGCACAGAGTAGGCACCCTTATTTCCTGTAAATTCTGAAAACTGAGATGCTTTGTGCTAGCGGAGAAGCTACTGGATGGTAGGCACTTTGCATTGACTGTCTCTGAGATATTTGAAACTCGCTACTGAACTTGGAGCTATTGCGTTTAATTCTCCATTGATTCTCTGGCTCCACCACCCATGGCTATCTGCTATCTAGAGCCAAGCATGGTGCTAGGCACCAAAGAGCCCCTAGTGGGAAAGCACCACTGACCCGGGAGCTGCAGGCTAGGGAGGTAGCGAGGAGCAGGCAGTTCCTATGGTGCTTTAACACAAGAAAGCACTGGGCGCTACAGCACATATGGAGGTGATCCCTAACTCCGTTCTAGGCGTTTGGGAGAAGTGGGGTCTAACTTTGCCTTGATTCTTTTTTCACACCCTTAAATCTGCACCCAAGGCAGTTTCTTCAGATTTCCAGGTTCTAAAATGTATTATTTATGAAAGGTAGAGGGTCTAAAAGAGCATAGCAGTAGTTCAGATTTTAGCTAAAATAAAAATGGCTTGCATAAAAAATAACCAAATGGCCAATGCAGGTAGCCAATCCATCCTCCCACCATACACTGATGCTGGTGAGCCTCCCAGGAAGCTCTAGAAAGATCCAACCCAGCCATTATTCACCCGTGAGAGTCATTAACTTCGGGGAGGCCAGCTGGGAGACATTCATCTTTTAAGAGCAGCGTTAGCACCCACGTGGTAGTTGTGACCATGAAGCACCAGATGTAATTATGATGCAGCTGCTCCAGCCTCTTTATTTCTCTTGCTGGTTCCTTGACTTTCTCCTCCCCCATGCTCGTCTTATGCCTAGAGCCTGCAAATGGTACCAAGGGGTATCAACCATTCTGTTAGCACTCGTATCCAAATAGGTTGTTGACTTCTGTCTTAAGATATCCTCACAGCCTTTCTCCGTAAAGATGACACAGAGGAACTGTAGGTGGAATGCCAGCGAATAGAACAATGAGCACAGAGCAAACCCAGGAGTATTTCTTTAATGAAAAGAAAATGCACATGGCCTGAGAGCTTGTCCCATTGAACTTAAGACCAAGCACGTTAACATGCACCATTCATTCAACGAACATCTCATTGAGCATTTGTTTGCCCAGTCTTTTCTGGACCCTTGGGATGCAGATAAATTAAACGTAGCCCCCAGTCTGGTGGGTAGAAAGGCATAAAAATAAATAATTAAAATGCGATATATTGACAACTAAATCCGATCTGGCTGAGTCCTGGCAGGAAACAGAAGAGTAGATCAAGTAGTATTCTGGAATCATTTCTTCAAAGTCACTTGCACTGATTTCTTAGGTGGCCCTGGATAATTCACTTAAAATTGTGTTCCTATGAAATGTGGGCAATAATAACCAGTCATAGCTGGGTTATGGGAGTCACCATGCTAATAATATGAAACTAGATTGTCAGGAGGAAAATGCCATATATATCCAATGCAATCCAGGGCACCTGGGTGGCTCAGTTGGTTAAGCAACTGCCTTCGGCTCAGGTCATGGTCCTGGAGTCCCAGGATCGAGTCCCACATCAGGCTCCCTGCTCGGTGGGGAGTCTGCTTCTCCCTCTGACCCTCCTCCCTCTCATGCTCTCTGTCTCTCACTCTCTCTCTCACAAATAAATTTAAAAAATCTTAAAAAAAAAATCCAGTGCAATCCACTATGATTGCTAGGACGTCAATTTGTGAAAACTAATGTATTCATAAAACTCAGGGGTATACTTCAGCTATCTTGGCAGACAGGTAGCTTCTCTTTTCCATCTGCTGCCCTTCGGGGCAGCAAAGCGAACCCTCCCATCAACAGGTGGGAAGTGAGGGCGTCGGGTGAGCCCCCCGTTCTGATAGGCCCTGGGAACAAAGTAAAGAATGAGATAGATGCAGTTTTTATAAAACAACTGTCTCTTTCTCAACGATGAACTGTAGACCGCCCCGTTTGTATATGTTGTGTTTTCTTTGAAAAAGTCTGTTGGGGGCTGCAGGGCAGGAGAGGAAAGCCCCCGGGGCACACGGGCCTGTACCTTGCCCTCCTCTGGGGCAGAGACTGGGCAGGACCTGAGCTGAGCCGAGCTTGGGAAATGTACTCCTGTCTGAGAGTTGGGTGTTATCTTGAGAGGTGGGTGCCCCGCCCCTGTAGGTTGCGGTGGGATGTCCCCTAAAAGAAATGGCCCGTCCCCTGGGAACCCCTCTGGGAGGAGCTGTATCCCGGGACAGGCAGTGAAGGTTCGGGAGGTGGGGCTCAGAGAGGGATCCGGAGAAAAATATTCCCCGTGTTGTGCCGGCTGAGGGTCATGGGGGAGAGGCTTGGGGACGGCCACTGGAGATCCACCCGCCAAGGGGAGGGCAGAGGCCACCTGTGGGGAATGACGAGGGTCAGTTGCTCCAGCGCTGATGATGACCTGAGGCCGGATGCACCCCTGAGCCGCACCCTGAAACAGCTGGGGCGCTCCGACAAGCGGAAAGCGAGCAGAAACTCGCGCGTGGGAATTCAAATCACACAGACAATACCCGTCTCACAAGTCATGGTAGAAATGATCAGCAAACCAACCTAATGCACAAAAACAAAAAAGATGGTGTTCTTTCGCTTCTTGGAAGGAAGTTCCCAGGAGGAGCTGAACCTAAGGAGAAGCTGTGAGGGAAGGGCAGAGGTGGACAGGAGCTAAGGGGCAGGAGCAGGAAGGACTGGGGATGGGAAAGGCAGAGCAATAGGGGCGGTAGGCAGGATCCAATCTGGAAGCTGGCCCCTGGGCTACAGAAAAGGAGACGACAGGAAACCCAGCTCTCTGACTAGGGAGAGATGGTGGTGAACACGCAACACGGGGCAGCCTTGTAAACAGAGGTGAAGGTCCCGGTGCTCTAGCTCCCTTAGGCTGTCTGCTTAGGGACAGGGCAGTGCACGGAGGACTCAGTTTCCAGGGAATTTGATCCACAAAGAAAGCCAATCAGAAAAATTCAATCTCTTTGGAAACCCTACTTATTCTTCCTTAACAGGGGTTTGGGTTTGAATTATGTAGATAATTGCCTTAACTCTTCATTTTGCCTGTAGATACCCTCAGAGGGGTATTTTGAGGATAAATGAGATAGAGGCAGAGCGCTTTGAACTCCATCCATGAAAGGTAGCATATCAATACAGGCCCCATATAATTAAGATGCTTCAAATTGCCAATACATATGTATTTATAACACCCACTATAATCACAGGATATAGCTTTTCTTTCCTTTTTTTTATTTTTTATAAGAAGGCAGGAAAATCTAATTTTTTCTAACCACATTGCTTTTGTGTGCTTAACATTAACCTTTCCTTCCAAATGTCATTAGCTGCTAATTAAGATGTTGATTCGCAGATTGTATATCTTGCAATAGAAGTGATTTGTGGCTGCTTACTAGGTGTTTATCAACCTGCACCACTCATATTGGTTTAGCAAGAGCCTGGTGCATTTTAATTTACTGAGCAGTTCCCCAATTCTCCACTTATTTCTGCGTGTGCATAATGAGAAAAAAAATGATAAGAGAGGAAAAATGGGGAATACTATAAATAGTTGCTAAAGGAAAATGCCATAGGAAAGAGTTATGGCTCTAAGTAGGTGTTAAAAGAGCGAACAGGTTGAATGCATTTTCTCTCTAGAATGGGGTATTTTAAGAGAGAGAGTTTGCATATCGGTGAGAGGAGCTGGTGTCCAGACACACCTGTGTGGATGCGCGCACATACGCACAGGTCATGGAGAGCTGGCTGAAGGAAAATGATGAGTGGACCGTCTGAATTTTCTGGAATAGGCATGCTCATATTCCGAGGACAGCCTGCTCCTTTGCCAGGCTCATGCCTTTAAGTTTCCCAAAGAACCTTCTTGCTTTGAAAACCACTCTTAAATCAAAGAAATAAGGATTGTTCAGTTACTGTGAAGGAGTCTGCAACATAGGGGACATTTCCAGAGGACTTTTTAATATAATTTATGAATATTTGCTAGCAACATAATTGTCTTTTCTGCTGACATTTTCAAAGCAACACTGTGATTTGTTGGGTCTCTGGAGAGTCCAACTACAAAACTGATAATTATATTAAATATACATAGACAATAAAGAGTGTGTTTACATAACTGTGCCCATAAATATCTGATTGAACAGTCATTGTTCTCAAACCCCTTTTAGGCAGCTCTCCAAGGATTCCAGTTCTAATGACATGATGGTTTAAAAGATGTTGCTCTGTCTTGTTCCATATTTAATTAACTTTCCTTTTTTAAACTTGTGATGGCAGAGACAATAACAAACAACTCTGAAAAGAGGGAGGGCTTTGAAACAGGAGCAAGACCTTGTCAGGCTTTGTGTGCCACAGACAGGAGGAGCGGGCGGGCGAGCAGGGCTGGTTTGGGACCTCCGCAACCCCCCACCCCGGGATTCTAATAGGAGGCTGTTCAGAGCGCTCCAGTTCCACACACCTTCCCTCGCACACTCACATCTATGGAGCTGGCCTCGTGCACATACTCTTGCATGCAAGCAGCTGCATCTCTAATGATTTCTTCCTCTGGAAAACGAGACGAAAGCAAATTGGAAAACCAGCTAAGCCTTGGGAGGCAGAGGCAGGGGAGTGTAGTGGAAAGAACGGGGGGAAGGGGGGCTGGGACGTCTGGATGCTCAGATTGTGGCCTCGGCTCTGCTATTGATATTCAGACCTCAGGTAAACATATTAGTTTCCTGTTGCTGCTGTAACAAATTACAGACTCGGTGGCTTAAGACTCAGCACACTACTTATCTTGCACTTCTGGAGGGCAGGAGAGAGAAGCGGGTCTCACAGGGCTAAAATCAAGGTGTGACAGGGCTGGTTCCTTCTGGAGCTGCTAGCGGAGAATCCGCTTCCTTGCTCTTTCCAGCTTCTGGTGGCCACCCACACTCCTTGGCTCCTGGCCCCTTCCTGCACCTGCAAAGCCAGTGATGATGGAGTCTTTCTTGGGCTGCGCCACTCTGACACTGACTCCTGACTCCCTTTTATAAGGACCTGTGATTATATTGAACCCATGCAGATAGTCCAGGCTAATTTCTCCATCTCGAGACTCTGTTTTTTTTTTTAAGATTTTATTTATTTATTTGAGAGAGAGCGAGAGTGCACCGGTGGGGGGAGGATCAGGGGGAGAGGGAGAAGCAGACTTCCCACTGAGCAGGGAGCCCTATTCAGGGCTCCATCCCAGCACCTGAGATCATAACCTGAGTTGAAGTCAGATGCTTAATCAACTGAGCCACCCAGGCGCCCCTCCATCTCGAGACTCTTAACTTCATCACATCACATTGTCTTATAAGTGAACATATTCACAGGTTCCAGGGATTTGGATGTAGACATCTTTGGGAGCCATTATTCTGAGACCATGCCCTATAGGGTTAATGAGGTTAAAAGTAGCAGAAAGTTTAAAGCTTGTTTTTCAGTGAACTATTTCTCCCTTATCAGCTATTGTGTCTTTTCTGACCCCACTAACAAATCCACTAGCTGTTTCTGCAGAAGCCTGGACTCAAGGTCAACTGATATGATTCCAGCCTATGAACAAGCAAGGTCCTGCATTCCTTACCTGAGGTAATGAACCCAAGACCCTGTCCAATTTATATTGGCTCTCAGAGCATGCTCATAGCCCCTTCTTCTTGTCCTAAGGTAACTTGATATCAGGGGCTAAATTTTGCCTCATTCTGATGTTAAGTCTCCACCCCAAAATGAACATGGGATGTATGTCACAGGTACATTTACTCAGTGTGCGTGCTCCACCTTTTGCCATGAATAGTCATAAAATCCCCTGCCTTCTTCATCAATATGTGCATAATCTCAACCCTTATGATTATAAAAAATTTCTTCTCTCCCCCTTTGGGGAGACAGATTCGAGGCTTGCCCTCCCGTCTCCTTGTTTGGCTGCTTCTAGAATACACTCTTACCTTGCTGCAAACCTGATATGTCAGTGATTCGCTTTGCTAAGCATCAGGCAGACAGACTTGGGTTCAGTTACAGTTCTGCCTACCACAGAAAGTCGACTAACATTATCTGTTAATGAGAGAGACGGTGTGAACTAGATTCATTCATCCAACAAATTAAGGTCCAGATGACACAATAATAAATACCTTAGACCCAATCTTCATCATCCTAGACTCACTCTTCATCATCTTCTAAGAGTTTTCAGTATTGAGGGAAAGAGAAGCATTCGCCAGAAAGTTAAGCATTCACCAGAAAAATAGAACACAATTTTTCAGCTCTGTTAAGGGCTACCAAAGGAAGTGTGGAGTGTAAGGAGACTGTTTTACAAAGCGATCCTGCCCCGGCTGTAGGGAAGGGAGTGGAGTAGTCAAAGTAGCCAAAGTCACCTACCTAAAGAGGTGACAGTAAGCAGAGACTAGACGAATGACTGGGAGTTGCCCAGCAGCATGCGTAGGAGGTCAGGACTGGTGTACAGATTGATGGGGATTTCCAGGCAGAGGGAAGAGCCAGTCCCTGTGTGTAGGCCCTGGGATGTGGGGTGGAGGGATTGAGAAGCAGCCCTTGGGGCTAAGAGCAGAGGGTCTGCAAGGAGAGGGTTTGCTAGGCGCTAAGAGAGGCAATGAGAAGAACACTTCTGGTTTAGCAAGGGCCAAGAAACTAACAAGTGATAAGTAACTGATGAGTAACTAGTGTTCATAGGGTAGATACTATTATGATCTTCCTTTTGTAAGATGATGAAACTGAAGGCCAGAGAAGCTAAATGACCTCCCCAAGGTCACCCATCTGGTAGAAGGAGGACTTGCGCCAGAGTCTGCTCTCATCACTACACAATGCTGCTTCTTAGGCAGGACTGTAGGACCTTGATATTGAACCCTTTTGCTAAGAGCAATTGGGAGCCATAGAGGAATCTTAAGCACTTTAGAAAAATTACTCTGGGTAATCGACTGGGGGCATGGGGCCAGGGAAGAAGCTATAGCTCTGAGGGGAAGCAATACCGGCTCAGTCTGAAGTGAGAATGGTACGGGTGGTGAGAAATGGAGAGAGTCAGTAAATCTTGTGGAAATAACACTGAGAAGTCTTGCTGGTTGATGTGGTGTGAAAGAGAGAGGCAGGTGTCAAAGACGATGACCATGCTTCTGGCCAGAGCGTCTAGAAGGACCCATCGGGTCTTTCCTTCTGAAATAAGGAGTTCACGTGGAGCTGTGGGCCAGAAAATAAACATATGCCAAAGCCCTAAAGCCATGAAGGCCCTTCATACATTAATAAGAAAGCAAGCCATGAATGAACGGGGTTGAATGAATTTGAAGTTCGCAATAAAAATTCGGCAGAATTTCTCCACGGCAATCCTCCCCTTGCAAGAGATGAATCCTGCTTGCCATCACCGCTATGATTCTGTGTTTGTGCTGAACTCCTTCTAATTGTCATCAATTATGATTCATTTACTTTTAGGTGTCTTGCCTGTCATAATATTATCATTTGTAAGTCTTTCCCTTTGCAGACTGCGAGAATCTGTTGTGACATCTCAATAAAGCAGGATTCAATCAAGGTGTGAATGAATTGTTAATCTTGTTATAAATAGAAGGTACCATATGTCAGGATGTAAGGGATGTCTCCCTCTTTGTTGAAAACAATGTTAGTGAAACAAAACAAAAGAAGTTTCAGAAAGAGCTGGTTCAGCTCACCAAGCTTCCAATTATATTTATAGCCAACAATTCTCTGCAACTGATTCAGATTTCTGGGACTAGTATACACACATATTTATTCAGAATTATCACTTGAAAGAGAAAATTAGTGTCAAGTTTGGACACTGGCACCCCAGGTGTACCCATTCCTCCTGATTTTTGACCATGGAGATCGCCTAACAACTCTGGGTCTTCGAGAGGCACATCATAGGAACCATTTGATCAAAACATCTTTTTCCTTCTTCTTTGCATTTTCTACATGGCATGCAGATTTGAAAAAAAAAAATATGGCCAAATTGGCCGAGCTCCAGATCAAACTAGTTCATGAAAAATATACCCTCAATCTTTTCCTACACGTGCACTGTCTCAGCAGTGAAGGCTCTGGCCCATTCTGCCCTTGATAGCACATCCTAAATGTGATGCTGAGACACCTGCGGCAGTGTGTTTTCTGAGGAAAGCCTGCATGTGCTCAGAGGTCCAGCAAACGCCAGAACCAATAAAGCTTAAATTAGCATCCCATAATCTGGAGCTATTTCCCCTCTGTTCTTCCGGAGCCCTCCCCACCACCGCCCCCTCCCCCATCTCCTAAGCCAATCAAAATGCACTGCCTTGTTCCATTTCTTCAGGGCCTTGCTAAGTAACTAGCTTGTTAGTTCGAAATAAAGTTAATGGCTAATAATGCCTCTCCCCCAGTGCCCAGTGGCATTGCCACAGAGAATCAATGCAGAAGAGTGGAAAGAGCTTGGCTTTTTGGAATCAGCCGCTTTTGGGTTCAAGTCCTGGTCGTTCCGTTGACTTGCTGAGTGTCCTGGGCAAGTGGTGTTTATGTTTTTTGAGATTATAGCCTCACCTGTAAAATAGAGGTTCATCCATCATGAGGTTGCTGGGAGGACTGAAGAAGGGGACGCATGTTCAGCAGTGAGTACAGAAACCGGCCTATCGACTGACAACTGGGTGGAGGCCAGAGGCAGCCCCCTGGAGCTTCCCACTAACCATCGGTCCCCACCAATTATCTGGACGCCGTGATTTTCATTTCCGAACTGTCTCCAGCCCTCCTTCTGTCCTTCCCTTCCTTCATTTTTTCCTGTCTTCCCCAGTGATGTGGTGAGCCCTTGCTGAGTTCAAAACCCTTTGTCTTTTTATTTTTCACTCTTTCCAACGCCAGGTACAAAGGGCCTTGGCGGTGGCCCGTGGCACGAGAAAAGTAGGTGGGGAAGCGCCAAGCCTGATAAGGAGTCATTTAGAACAATGACCCTCTTACCCTGTCCCTCCAAAATTCATTGTTAACTTGTTTCGCAATAGTCATTAGAGACACAAAGGAAGTGTTGATAAGCTCCCTGATTCATTTAAGGACCAAGGTTAATTTTTATTTATTCCCAGGTCATCACAAACAGAGGCAGATGGTGGTGGCATTTCCTTCTTGCCGGGAGCTCAGATATTATCTGGATAGATGTCAGCAGGCTTTGTCCATTGCCTCTCAGCGCGGGCAGCTTTTCTGGATAGAGCCCCAGCCACCCAAACTGCAGATGGATTTGATTTAACTCTGATGACTTGTGGTAAATAATTGAGGTCACTTGGGCCTGACTGGAGGCAAGCCAGCATTGCCAAGGAGAAAGGTTGACATCGTTTATCCTTTAGCGGCTCTTCCTTTGGAGGATTTATTTTTGGTGACCCATTTAGGTGGTAGCTTATGAAACTGTGGCTATCAGTTTATTGAAAAGTCCCTGTCTCTCAATTTTACTAGTATCGGATGACTTTGGGATGGCTTAAAATAATGGCCGAAGGAATCTACTTACAGAGCACTATAAGAATGATCACAAAGGGTCACATGTGGGCTCTCTGTTCCCCGAATGTTCAGTTTGTTAATTGGATGAAAGACGGTATCTTAGCTCTGCAACACTAGTATGTTGCGTGGCACTTGATAAGAAAATCTGATGGTAATTAACCACGGTTCCTCCAACTCTTGGTTGCTCCTAGGCTAAAGGAATACTCTGCTAAATAATGAATAGGAACTCTGTTTTATTTAGCACCAACTAGGTGGCAGACATTGTGCTGGGTGTTTTATATCTGTGTTCAATTTATTTATTTAATTTTTTAAAAGATTTATTTATGTATGTATTTGTCAGAGAGAGAGAGAGCACAAGCAGGGGGAGCAGCAGAGGGAGAGGGAGAAGCAGACTCCCTACTGAGCAGGGAGCCCAATGCGGGGCTCCATCCCAGGACCCCAAGATCATGACCTGAGCCGAAGGCAGACGCTTAACAAACTGAGCCACCCAGGCGTCCCTCTGTGTTCAATTTAATCTTCATAGTAGTCTTATGCGATAGGGACCATTTCCCTTGTTTTAGAAATAAAGCAACTAAAGCCCAGAGAGTTTGTTCCATATCTGAAATCATGCAGCAGGACTGGAATCCAGGACTCCACCACATTGCCTTCCAGGCACGATTCCCTCACCAACTAACCCCCCCACTTAGCTTCCTTCAGAGCTCACAAGGCCCTGAACCGCCTTTCTCAGAGGAAGAGTCCCCCAAAGGTCTCCTATTTTGGCTAGACCCATGGGGCGGAAATCCGTTTAGGTGTACTTAGGAAAAGAACAACCAGGTGAATTATAAAGTGGGCACACCGTTAGGTCTACACACCTATTGATAACTAAAGCATATGGTTGCTTAAACGGAGGTATTCCCTTTGGCTTATTACACTCATTACTTCCTGTCAGTTAGAGTTCACCTGCTTCAATTTTACCAGAATGTGTGAATTGCATATTTCATATATTACTTAGCAGGAGCCCGCCGTGAGTCCTTTTTTTTTTTTTTTCCACAGAATGATATTGTAGGGCAGTCAAGAGGTCTTATTTGGTCTTATAAATGATTATCTTTCTCAATGGAATGCCAAAAGGATGCTAATTAATAAATGTTTATAGTTATTCTGTGTTTAGGACAGAACTAAGTTTGGTCTTCAGCTAATGCGTAAATATGTATCACACAAATACCTGTACTTTCTTTTCCTTTTGTTCTCACATATATTCCTCAATTTTGAATCAGGCCTCTACTTGGCTCTGAGGCCCTGGGTAAGTTGCCTAACCTTTCCGAGCCTTCTTTCCTCATTTGTAAAATGGGGATATTATATTTTCCATGGTTGCTTGGATTTAGGAAGACACAGAGGTAGTTTGGATGTAAAATTTGTTATTTTAACACCTAGCACCGGAATTTCTCACAGGGAGGGACTTTGTATGAGAATGCTTTGTTAAGCCTCGTGGGGGAGAGCCTCGGAGGGCAAACACATCTGCAAAAGGCAAAACTACACACGTGGGTGTTACTATGCTGTCCGTGAGCAAACTGGGAGAACTTGCTTTTGCTCAAATGAGGGGAAGAGAAGGAGGTTGGGAAAGGGGGAGGAGAGAACAGGTGGGCAGAGAAGGTGGGGGATGGTGGGAGGTGGGGCGCTCTGTGAGGAGTGGCCATGAAACTCACAGGCAGCGGGCCAAGGTCACTTCGGGAGCTGGTGTCAAGTCGAATGTTCACTGGAAGCTGAGCCGCTGCAGTGTCAGCCACACCTCCATCATCCAACTCACGCTTTGAGTATGTCTATTCCTCTCAGGAGTGCTTTCCTGAAAATGCTGTTTGGTGTGGGTCATCTAGCTGCCAGCCATCCTTCATTCTCTGCCTTCTGCCCATGTGTCCGTTTTTACCGTGCAGGAGGCAGAGATGGGACCCGCCTCTGGTTGAGCTCTCCTTGGAGAATCCACTCACCCTGAAGCATTCGTGAGCAGCCTGCCTTCACTTGAGGACTTTGTGGAGAAGATAGCATAGGAAGTTCACCTTGCTCAGTCTTCAACAACAACCAAACCACATCAACAAAACAAAACTCTACAGTCCTTCTTTGGCGGCCACACAGCTGGGCTGGTTGCCTACTCTGGACCTTTCTTCTCTGATGCAGAGCCAAGCCTTGCTCGTTCCTCCTCAACAACAGTGCAGATTTCTTGTCTTGTCTTATGTCCAGAAATCTAATTATCATCTTCTGTGTAGACATCTGTATGTACAGACCTTTGGACCCTCCCTCTCCAACCCAAGTAGCTTATCAAAGATTTCTTGCTTTAAAATGCAGCATTCTCTGGTACATTAAAATT
This sequence comes from Zalophus californianus, assembly GCF_009762305.2. Taxonomy (NCBI): domain Eukaryota; kingdom Metazoa; phylum Chordata; class Mammalia; order Carnivora; family Otariidae; genus Zalophus; species Zalophus californianus. Next base: position 47,517,537 of record NC_045608.1, read on the forward strand.
TCCCCAGCTGATTTCCTATGGAGCTTGAAAAGCTGAGCTGAACTTTTGTGTCTCCAACATGCATTGGAGAGACAGGCTGCATTAAAGTAGTACCCCAGAGCCAGAGGTGGCAATGCTGGCGTGAGAACATAAGGCCCATCCTCTACCACCTTCTCACCCCTCTGGGTTCCCTGGCTGCTGAAGCAGGGAAAGAAGAATGGGGGAGGTTGGAGTTGAACTTCCCATGGGCATGGACTGACCAAAGTGATCTTCTCTCCATCTCAAGAGGCCAAGGGATCTAATTTGATATGAGTATAGTGCCTGGGCCATGGTAGGTGCTCAATAAAAATATCTCCATTTCCCCCCAATCATGACTGACAATGCCTTCCCTCTCCACAACCCTGAAACAAATATAAGCCAAGACAATGAGAAGCCTGGGCTGACCTGTGGTCAAGCTCATTCTCCAGGGGCGTCCACGCCTTGCCATCCTGCGGTCAAGGAAACCTCCTTGGAATGAGACTGACATATACAGAAAGCCTTGGGTACATTTTATTTTCACAAAATAACACTCACCCTCTTGTTTCTCTGAGCTAAAGGGCGTGATGATTCTCAACGGAATCCTTACAATTCTCTCTGGGAAATTTGAATGCGTCTTGTAATTTAGTTAAACAGCTTTTAGATATCACAGAGAAACTTGTTGCTCTTGGAAGGAAAATGGATCCCCACATTTGATACCATGGAACCTCTTCCTGCCCATCCGGGGCCCCTTGCAGCCACATGACTTGGTTTTTCACCAAACTGCAGTGAAGGGACAATCAATACGCGAGCTCTCCCACCATTTGCTGCTTCTCTGTTTACTGTGCCTTTATTTACATAACTAGAGATTCAACATCCTAACATGTTTTGCAAGCTGTCATGACATGAGAAGCTAGTAATCTGCTATATTTTGCTTGCTAACATATTTTTGACATATTTTAGCTTTTGATTATAAGATTGCATCTTTGCCTGCTACCATCTGTCTCGACTCAATGGAACTCTGGCATTTACAAAAACAGTGGGGTGTAGTATTTCTTATATACTTGAACTCTACCAGAAACATGCTATTTTCAGTCTTAACCAATATGTCATGCTTTCACACGCGAAGTCTGAAATGTTCGCTATCTTGCAAGATCTGCCAGGGATAAGGAATGTATCTTCACGTCCAATTTGGCTGAGATGAGAACTGTATTAATGAGGAGAAGGGAGCAGTATCCAGCTTCGAAACAGAGGTGGCTTTTTATGTGGTTTATATCCTCTCAACGAGGCTTATCCCTTTATCAGCATGATTACGATCTTCCATGGAAATACATCTTCTTTTAGACTCTGTAACCTCCCAGTGTCTGACGTTCTTGAGGCCTTTATTTCAGGGTGAAAGAGTGATCCACCAACATTTGGCAATAAGGCATTTTCCTATATGGTGTCCTTTCCTGATTCTTATCTTTACTCATTAGGGAAAAAATTACCCCAGGTTTGACCCAAAGGATTAGCCTGGTTTCTGTCTCTGCTGACAGTGTTAGACTACGCAACGCACAGAAACGTGACATTGTATTCAAACAGTGTGTTGGAGGAAAGGCCAAACACACATACACACACACACACACACACACACACACACACACACACACACACACATGCATAGGCCTAACATGCATTTATTCAACACCAAGCTTAAATGAATTTATTATGCTCCTGGATTATACCCCATAGGCCAAGAAGCTGTCAACCATTGACATTTTCTTTTCACTCCATGTTCTGCGTTGAGTGTAAATATATTTGTCAAGGGAATAGAGTGCACTCTCAGTTCAGTATATGCCCATTTCATCAGAAGGAAAGCTCTTATCTGTAATCACAGCCAACATCTTTGTTGCTTTAGGGAAGGAATGGGCTGTGGCTTGGATTTACATATGGATCTGGGACTTTTCAGATTCCGTTCTGAATGCTGTTTTAACCTTCATTTTGAATGTGCATAGATTAGCCGTGTCCAGTGCAAGACTCCAATAATGATAAGAAATGATTTTGGTCAGTCTGGTGTGGACCCCATCCCGTTGATTTTCTGCCTTTCAGCATGCTGCCGGTCATCCAGGAGCAGCTGAGTGTGGGATTTTGGAGCTAAACACGTCAACTGGGATCATTGTCATTGAAGAGATCAAAGAGGAACGTGTTTTGGATGCTCGACTTCCATGTCTTGTGGCTACATCAAGTCCAGGCTGGTCCGGGTACCCGATGCCCATCCTCGCCTGGTTAATGAGGATGGTGGCAACTGCTGAACTAAGAAACAAGGCTGAGAGGGAGTGTCCAGGTGATTGTTTTGTGACTTTCTGGGGAGTAGGGGTCTTCTCTTTCCCCCTCATCCTTTGTACCTGGCACCAAGCAGGCAAATAGTATGACTGGGTATGTATGTCACATTGAGATGGACTGAGCACTACAGTCAAGCCATGAACTCATACACATGTGCTTAAGTGAACTTCAATGAGGTGGCATCCCTGAGGGTGGGTAAAAAAAAAAAAATACTGAGAGCAGAGTCCCCATCCTCGAAAGACTACAGCCCAGCTAGGAAGACAAAGAGAGTTCTCAAGGAAGCTATTATTGCTAAGCTAGGTTGTAAGTGCAAGAGGAATTTCTAGAAAGGAGGTAATGGTATGGATTGGAGTGGGATTCATGGAGGAAGAAGGGCTTGATTTGTGACCAAAAGACTGTGCAGGGTCGAGGTGAGTGGAGAGGAAGAAGGAAGAGTGTGTAAGGAGAGGGTATACATGGAAGTGAATGAGAAAAGAAAGGGGTAGTGTAGATGTGCAAAGGAGAACGCTCCGACTTGACTGACTGAACCTGGCTAGAGCTGGGTGGCTGAGTCTGGTGGGCCGCTGGGCAAAGTGAAAACTCTCTTGAAAGTCAAAGGACTATGTATCTTTTGTGAAGGACAATAATCATTACTCTAGGGCTTCATAAGCAGGACAGATGGGAAAAGTGGTACATTTTAGAAAGACTGGAAAGGAATAGTGTGAGGGAATCAGAGGGTAAAAGGTGCAATGGAAAAAAAGCAGTGATTCTAGAATCCACATTAAAAAACCCTATATTAAATAAAGATAATAGGGGCGCCTGGGTGGCTCAGTCGTTAAGCGTCTGCCTTCAGCTCAGGTCGTGATCCCGGGGTCCTGGGATCGAGCCCCGCATCAGGCTCCCTGCTCGGCAGGAAGCCTGCTTCTCCCTCTCCACTCCCCCTGCTTGTGTTCCCTCTCTCGCTGTGTCTCTCTCTGTCAGATAAATAATATTAAAATAAAATAAAATAAATAAAGATAATCTTCAAAGCAATAACTTTCTTATATAGGCCATCTAACATATTTCAGGCATTTTTAACCATTGATAATATTGGCAAAAATCCTACAAAAACATGTCAGTATATTTACCCTCAAATTAAAGAAGGAAATAAGAGTTTCAGAAAAGCAAAGTAAGTTGGTCTAGGCCGCAGAGACAGCAAGTGGCAGAAAAAGATTCAAACTCCATTGAAACTCTGCCCTTTTTCACTCCATTACTCTGGGAGTCCTTGGTATTTGTTGAATGAGAAAACGATGTGAAATAAGTGTTTTATAAAGATTAACATGGGGGCCACATACAAGAAGGACTAGAGAGGGGCGAGGTCAGAAGAAAGTCGATGAGAAGGTTCTCCCGAGCGTCTTGTCAGTGGAAAGAGAAAGGAGAGGATAAACATGGGAAATCTTGCCAAGCAGGAGGCACATGGGGCCATGTGACTGATGGTCTAAATTACTGAAAAGCAGAGGAGAATGAGGACTGGGTGGGGGGTGGCAGGAAGAAGGCCACTGGTGACCTTGGGAACACATTTTCAGTAAAAGGATATTGATGGAAGCCAGCCTGCAGGTGAGGAAGGAGTGAGTCAGCGGTCAGGAAATGGAGGATGTGGGGCAGACCACAGATTTGCGAAATTTGGAAGAAAATGAAGGAAATAAATAAAACAGTCTCGTGAGGAGGCTTCAGGTCAAGAAAAAAAAAAGTTGGTGTTCTGTTTTGTTTTTGAAGAGAAGAAACCCGTGCACATTTGAAGACAGCAGGAAGGTATGCAGATGGGGGGAAGTATCTTAAAGGAAGTAGAGAAAGAAGGGCTTCTGTACGTCCAAGGGTTCAAAGGAGCTGAGAGGGGTGGGCTAGAACCATGGGACTGCCTGATAGAACTTTCCACAGTGAGGAGAATGTGCCATACCTGTGCTGTTCCATCTAGCAGCCACCAGCCTCGCGTGGCCAATGGACACTTGAAATGCTCCTAGTGAGGCTGAGGAACTGAATTTGTAATATTAACTTAAATTGAAATTTAAGATATTTACAAAGCTAGTAGCTCCTGTTTGGGACAGTGCATGACCCCGAGAGAACCGAAGATTTTGTCTCCTGAGGAACGGAACTAAAATCTTCCTCTGGCTCAGGAAAGGAGGGCAGGGAGGGAGACCAACCAGGGATGTTTCATATGCAGGGGAGAAAAAAAATGACTTTGCTTCTGCCAGGCGAGCTTGACTTTCATTGGTCATACCTTGGTGAGAGCCATGTTATTAGCTCATTAGATGAGGCGAGCCCGCCTGAGTTTTGAGGCGTGTGAAATTCACATGCCCATGTCGCTGTCAAGGTCTGAATTGTCGTCTGCACGGACCAGGTGAAGGATTGCTCAGTCTCCTATGGTACTACCAATACTCACCCTTAGTCTGGTTGCCTGTCTTGATCAAGATGCTCCTCGTCTGTGTGAGACAGAGATGGAGAAGACTCTAGTAGGCTCCTTGGGCTGAGGGCCATTTTTTGAATAGGCTTTCCTGGTGTCTGAGTGACAATGAAGCCCATCTCTGATTCCCTGGTGCCTTTTCTGCTTCCACATCACATGGTCGCTTTGGATGTGGACCTTTTAAAGCCCGAAGGAGGGGATTCCCCTCAGAATGATGTCACTTAGACTTAGCAGAAGTTTTCTTGAAGAACTTCCCATCTAGAGAATGGGGTGTATGTCCCGCCCTGTAGTCTGCAGGTGAACAAAGAGAGAGCCCCAAATCGGCATCCATCATTGCCCTAAGATCACACAGCCTTTATCACTTCACCGGTGTGCTCGCCCCTAGATCGTGGTGTGTGATGTTTGGGCTGCCTTTCATAGCCTCCGCAGCTGGGAATTCAAGATGCTATACTTAGGCAGAAGTCCATGAAGGAATTAATTGATACGAGCCAGAAGTTGATTGCCATTTAAGTACTCAGCCTCCAGCATTGCCAAGTTTCCCTCTTTGCAGAAAGAACCGAGCTTGCCTGCAAACTGGCTCATTCAGGATGTGAGCATAAGATGGAATTCAACCTTTAATATGCTGCAACACCTGTTTGGAAATAAAGGGGCTCTGTGCTTTTCCCCCCAAGGAGTTGACAGCTGACTTCATTACCGAGGAATCTGGCGGAGATGGTCGTGGCTACTCCTCAGCCTCCGGAGGCGCTCACCCAGGAATGTGGTGCCAGCCAGACCTGAGCATTGGGAGCCTGCCAGGAACCCATGCTGGGTCATTTTGCCCTAAATCATCCCTCGTCCTTGGACTCTAGAAGTTTTCAGGACGTCTGGTAGAGCTCCCTCCACACAAGGGAGCCAGTGAGAGGCTCTGGCCTGCTGAAGCTAAGTGGAGAAGCGTTTGCAGGTGTTCTCTAGTGGGATCTGGATTTCCACACTTCCTTTCTCAAGGGTTCTGCAATGCTGCGCCCCCAAAGGCAGAGCTGCCATGCTCCATAGTGGGGAACTTGAGGGTTCACTGGAGTCCTTGTCCGGGTTCTGGAACAGACCCAGCGCTGCTCCAAGGAGCCTAATAAGCCCCTGGGGGATCCTGAGAGGCTGTCTCTGATGCCACTTCCTTCTGTTTGGGCTGGAACCATGATTCTGCTTATCAGCTTTCCATGTAGAATGTCAACCCATTTGCATGGTTCCAAAAGCGTAGTAATCTGGCCTCCATTCACAGCAGACAATAGAGCATTATCTGACTCGCACCAGAGAATGTTGACTTTCTACCATTTGTTATCCTTCATCATTAAAAGAGAAAAAAAAATCTGTTTGAAATCTCAAAGTCCAGGGACAGGAATGGACTTACAGAGAGCACATCCATTTGGTAGATTGTTGCCCAACCTGAAGCAACATAACCATGGGGGCCGCAGAGCAACTTTGAAAGTGTCTGTGCTATTAATTTAAAACAAAGCACAACTCAAACTTTTATATGCCCCAAAAGATCACACGATTCTTTTAAAACAAACATTTTAAATAGTCTGGAATGAGAATAATTCGGAAAAAAAAAAAAAAAAGGAATAATCGATGCCAAAGGTCAAAATCGGCAATCCAAGAGTTGGACCTGGCCTGAAAAGTGTGTCTCATGTGGCCCACATGGCGGGGGGCACCAGAGTTTGAATATATACTGGAGTAGGTGCCAATATTTAGAAATTGGCACATGGCACGTCCCCACCCGGATTGCTGGCTCCTCCTGAGACACTGGGCAATCTGGCTTCACAGGCTGCTTCCCCTCCAGGCAATAGCTGGGGCAGGTGACGGGGCATTTGCTCTCTGGGTTTCCAGAGTCCCCACTGGGCTGGAGCTCTGTCGCACTGAGTTTGGCTTCCTGGACCAGGTATAAGGGTGGTGAGGTTCTGGGTCATTTCCCCCTTTTTCCTAAATTTGTGACTGGTTCTTAGGTTACTTTAGAGTTAGAGTCATCGTTCCATGCCCCGTTATAAAAGGTACTGTTGAGGGAAGTGAGTCTGAGACCCACCCTACCCCTCTACTCCTTGGAGGTTATTTTCAAACTTTCGGTCTTGAGTCCGGCACACCGGCCGGAGAATGTTAGCTCGGGCTCCATCTAGAATCGCCTGGGGCACTTCTGATGTCCAGCTTGCATTCTAGACCAGTGAAGTCAGACTCTCTGGGAGTGGGATTCAGGCAGTAGAGTTTTCAAAGTCCTCTAGGTGATTCCAATGTAAAAGGTCCTTGAGAAATCAGAGAAAATTTCGCATTAGAGCAGGTTTTCAACCTTGGCACTATTGATTGACATTTTGGAGCAGATAACTCTTTGTTCTGGGCACCTGTGCAGTGGGGTGTGGGGTGTTTAGTGGTGTCTCTGGCCTCTACCCATAGACGCAAGTAGTGCTCCTCCAGATGAGACCCACTCCGTTAGATCATAAAATTATGGTCAGGAAGAGTGGCTATTGTGTTGGCCCCCTGCCCACACATCAGGGCTTTCAGAAATTTCTTTTGGAATTAAGTACTAGGAAAAAAAAAATCTCTCTTAAAAAGCTGGTCTATCCCTTCCTTTCTGTTCATTTTTTTTCTCCCTTTCCTACTAGGAAGCTCGAAGTCAATGCTAAAACACATTCAATACTAAGGTTGCAGCACGTTTAAAACCAGGGAAGTCTTGAGTGTATTTTCTCCTCTCTGCATCATGCTGATTTTCCTAATAACATTTTACTAATCTCTAAGTTGCCTTATATTCTTAGGGAATGAAGTAGAAATAAACATAAACAAGGCAACAAACACAAGGAGGGACGGGCTGTTCCTCTCACGGCTTAGTCAACATGAGCCAACAAACCAGTGGCTGTAAGGAGGAACCTGCTCCATTTGAATGACCTGGTGCTCCGCAGAGCATATGGAGCAACTAAGGGTCAACTCCTTTGGCCTCCAGCTTTGCCTGGGAAGAGGCTGAACTGGATGTGTCAGGGGAACCCAGTGGCCAGCCGAGTGACAGCCTCTAGGAGAATAAATACCAGACTCTGCTGCTTCCTGAGAGCCCATGTCCTGCTGTTTCCTAGGAGTCTGGGAAGTCTCTAAGAGGTGAGGCTCTGAAAGGCAACTTGGGATCCATCCCTGGGACGACACCATCACCTGCTTTCCGTGAATGAAGAGCACCTTACTTTTAGTGAAATATAACCCACTCGTTAATACCAGCAGTTTTAATAAATGCTTTAAAAAATCCTTAGTAAGCGTGGCTATTTCATTTTAAATGCAAAATCCTTGAATAGACCAGAGATCTTAATTTTTTTTAAATATAGCTGAGTATTTTAATTATGAATGTACTTGCATATTCTCAGCATACTTCATTATTTATGTAGCTGGTGAAAAAGCTTTTTAATTAAATAGCATGCTGGCAATCCATTGTGAAATGTATAGATGTAGGTTTTCCTTGCATTAAAAAACTAAATACACACACGGAACACGGGCCAGCACGCATACTTTAATCACCATGAGGTATTTGTTTCTGAAGGATCTTAAAATTTGACCAATTTCTTCACTGGTAACAAAATAAATAGTCTAATTTTCCAGCTCTCTGCATGGCTATTCAGATTTAATGCACTCAATTAATTTGGAGATGGAGTAGAGCGGCAGTTCTCAAAGTGGGGCCCCCACACCTGCAGCAGCTGCATCACCTGGGAACTTCTTAGAATTGCAAAATTTGGCTGGAGCCCCACCCCAGGCCCAGCGAATCCACGATTCTGGGCGTCAGTGGGGGCACCCTCTGCTATCAGAGCCCTTCAGGTGATACTGATGCAGGTGAAGATTTGGGAACCCTGGGTGAGCGTTCTGCCTTGTGGTGTCTGCAGTCTGGGTCTCACGCCCGGGGCCCCTACTGACGGGCAGTCACAATGGAGTGAATCAGGCCATGCTTCCGTTCCCGCCATCCAAAAAGTGCTGTTGAGGATTGTCACTCCTTTAGGGTTTAGAGGGCCTGCTCGAGGTCCTCAAAGTTTCAGAGAGGTTAAAAACAGTCATCGTGAGGGAAATATTTTAAGCCTGACGTGGTTGAAAGTTGCCCATCAATATCAGGTGCAGACTTAGCAATTTTGATGAAACACGGATACTAGGACTCAACTCAGGCATTGCCATTCTCTCCTTTCCCAGCACAAAAAGGCTCTGACATTAGAGCTCCGGCCCGTGGCACATTTTGTTGCCGGCTGCGGTGCCAGCTTCTTCCAGAGACACCCCGCCCGTGTCCAGGCCGATGACCAGGCTGCGTTGCCGCCCGCGGCCGGGAGCAACCATGGCCAGGAGGCGAGTGATTTGGAGAAGGCCACGCCAGGAGTCAGCGCCAGAACTAGCTAGCACCAACAGCCGCCCGGCTCCCCGCTCTGTGCTTTGTCTTCTGAATGAACAAAGCTGCTTCTTAAGTACACATGAGCCAAACTGCCTTTCAAATTGCAGCCATCTACTTGGAGTTCAGATTTGCACAGCATGACATGAATTGGGCTGCAAATTATGCAGAAAACAGCCATCACATCCATCTGTGATGTCAGAATCCTCCAGTACAATGTGACCTGGTAGTATCTGGGAGAGGAGACGCATATTGCGTCTGATTCTTTCCCTATGCAGTATGATGAATATACTCCCGGCTGCATTTGGCCCAGTGTGAAAAGGTTAAATATGATTGAGGTTATGCCTGTGATAAGCTCAAGAGCAGACTTCACTTCCAAGGGTGCAGGCGATTAGATTTTTTTTTTTTTTTAACGGTAGAAGAACTAGAAAAAGAAAACACACAAATACGCTCATACCTAATGGTAAACTGAATTTATTTCCTCTTGGAAAACAATTCCAGTAATCTCCAGGTTCAGACCGCAGAGTAAACATTAATAACAGTAACATACAGGTTAGTTCAACTGATTCAAGAATTTGGCTGTGTGAAATCATTAAGGAAAACCTTGAACACTCAAAGCTTCAAATGTATCCGGGAAAAAAAGTCTTTGACGGTCTACATTACGGCTATTGTATATATAGTGACGCTACCTGCCACATTGCAAGGCTTACAAATATATATACGGGCCTTATCCAGCTGTGGGGCTCTGTTCTGTGAGGACATCTCTTCGTGGTCTGCGAGAATCTTCAGCAATAAAAAATAATCTTGGATTTAACCGTTGATATACCAAAAGAGAAATTCTAGGCTTAAGGGTAAATAAAAGGAAGTCCAAACATAGTCTCATTTGTAACGGCTGTTTTAATCTGTCTTCCTCGAAAATACTGTCTCTTAAGCCATTTTGCTCACATTTTTTTTTTTTTTATCTTGCCTGAATAGGGCCCAAGTCCACTTGTCTTTATAAGACCATTTTAGTATCAGACGACATAATACATGTGCAACACTTTATATACAAGGAGTCTATCCGGTGCTCAAAAGTTCAAACACATGAACATCCAACAGTTTTGATAATACAAGTTTTATGGTACAATACAATGTTTCTGAATATTATACATTAACAATGAAAGTTTCGTGCAAAGAGTAAAACATGTTCCCTTTTTGTGCCACAAAAGTCATTCTCCTTGAGAGACCGTACTTGCACTAACTGCTGTGTTGGGTCATCGTATGGTTCTGTAACAAAAAAGAAAGAGGGGAAAAAAACACTTAAGTGATCTTATTGTCATCAGACCAAGGATCTATACATGCTGGTTGACTGATAAAGACGTGAACTGTGTTTCTGCACCCCCCTCTGGAGAGGTGCTCGTGGGGACCCCCAGTGAGTACTGGGAGGGAGGGGCAGGGCCAGGGGCCTCTGGGAGGTGAGATGCCTGGCCTGTACCTTTCCTTTTTTCTCTGCTTCTGCCCGGCCTTCCCAGAATCCCCTCCTACCTTCCACCATCTCTTCTTATCAAAGTCAGACCTGTTTTCCAAAGACCAGGGTAGCAGGATTTTAACAGTTTTATTTATCTCTGTGTTATTTCCCTTACAAAAGCTTTTGGTCTCACCACTCTTAGATGGGAACATCTTGACGGCAGAGGCTCTATCTGTCCCTGAATATGGCCTTTACAGGCAAGGGCTGCCTGGCCAATAACCCACAGAGGGGGCAAGAAGCTTCTCCAGCTCCTCTCCCGGGTCTGGGCTCAGGGCTGTCACTCCAAGGCTCAGGCATACATTAGAGCAGGTGCAACCACCCCCAACCCCAGCTGAAGCAGCCTTTGTGGTACTTGGGTTGTCTCCTCTCCATCCACACAGCACGTTTCCTTTCCGAGTAGACACCCTCCTTCTCAACGGTGAGAGGTCAACTCTATACGTGGACCTGCAGCCTATGATGGAGGATGGCCCCAGACCCAGGGCATTCATTCGGAGCCTAAGTCTGCAGACGGCCTGATTTCCCCCTTCCATCTTCTGCATTTCCCCTGAGCCAGGGTCTCCCACCTGTCAGCTTACACCATCCCCTGCCCCATCGCTTCTGCTCAGAACCTTGAGGTCTAGCTCAGAATACAACCACTTCCAAGCTCATCCCATTGAAAACCGATTTCTCCCTCCTCTGATTTCCTCCTGAGTTATACTGCTCAGAGTACACATCTAAGGTCTTCTGGTTATTTGTAGGCCTGGCTCTCTCCTTACATCAGAAATTCTGGTGTTCATTCATTTATTCATTCCTTCACAAACATCTGTTGAACACTTGTATCACCACCTGACGTGGTGGCCCTCAGTAATGCCATCTTTGTAAAGACCCAGCCAAAGGAATGACTGACTAGCTAGGCAAGGGCTATTGAAGGGCACGGGGTGGCCGCTGCCTACTGATGCCTTCCAAGTGTGCACAGTCTAAAGAAGAAAGGCACGTGGGCACAAAATAGCAAAGCAATATGGCAGGATTAGGTCAGAAATGAACACAGAAATGCCACGACAACACCTAACCCTGCCTGGCCTTTGGAGAAGGCTTTGCAGTGGAGGTAATGCATGACATTTGAGTTGAGGCTGGAAACATGAAAACACATTGGGCACTCCAGGCCAACACACTCACATGAGCAAAGGCAATGAAGCAAGAATACACAAGGTGTGTCGGTGGACCTGCAACTTGTTCGGGTTGGATGGAGTCTCCTGGAGTGTCCTGAACTAAGAGTACTGATGAGAAAGGAAGACGGAGGGCAGTTCGGGGTCAGATTATGAAGAGCCTTTTGTACCTTGCTAAGGAGTTCAGACCTTGTCATGGAGGTGAAGGGCAGCCATGGAAGTTTTTTAAGCAGTGGTTTTTAAGCCTTAAAGATCTTCGTTATCTCTTCCTCATCCACAACTAGAAAACTGCCTGCTCTGTGTACACTTGCTGAATGATCAGCTGCTTGCCCAGTCAGGGCTGAGAGCACCAGTGAGGGAGATGGGAGATTTTGTGAAGAGGACCAAAGCTTTCCAGTCTCTGTTTCAAACTTAGCCCATTTTTGGAGCCTGGCAACAAATAATGATGAGGAACATTATGTCGCTCTCTCTTACTGAAAACAAACCTATTTTTATTAATTCAGTGATTCAGCTGGATCTTTTTCTTTTCTTAGTAGCACTAGCCTAATAGTGCACACAGGAACAATTTTTATGCTAATCCTCTTTTTCTTTGTATTGACTTCCAAATACTTCTGAAAATTATATTTCACCAACAGGCAGACAGAAAGGGTAATCAAAATACTGATGAGACCAAAAAACTTTCCTACTTCCTTAAAAATAAACACAATGATGATCAGAGAGTTTATAAACAATACAAAAGCTCATTTGCTCCAAATACTGTATCTGAGCTTTCTTATGCCTTTTGTTATCTCAAAGAGAAGTCTGATCAGGGTTTTCATTGGTGACAAAAGTTACTTAAATGATAGGACACTGATGGGTGGCGGGAGATTTTTTTTTTTAAACCATAATCAAAGCTAAAAAAAATCAATTTAATAACATTAGGTTTAAATGTGTAAGCGCCTACAATAGACATTCTGCATTCGATAGGATTCTAGAGGTTAATAAAGGAAGATATACTGCAATCTCTCCAGTGTTTTTATGTGTGCCTCTATTGAGATACTGCAAAACAAGAACCTAACACAAACTGGCTGTAATAGTTAGCAGGGCTTGTGTCTCAGACACTTTCATCCTAAACCAAAGCCAAACAAGCCTCTTCAGAGGTGCAAGGGAAACGAACAAATGCATATGAATCACTTATTGCAATGGACCGAAGTTGCTACTACAAAGGAGTTACGCTTTGCATATTAAGAGAGAAGAAGATAAATCATATGAGAGAAGGACAAGATTATGGCGTGTGAAATTCAAGCTTACACAAACATAAAGAGCCCTAATATAAATAATGTCTAAATGGGAAATCTGGCATAAAACATGGTAAAAGCAGAAAGTTCTCTTGGTGTAGAGATACCAATTGAGATCAATTATTGTAATTTTTTTCCTCCCCCTACCCCACTTTCTTTTTTTTTTGCTCCAGCTCAAATGAGGGCTGAGTTAAGTCTGGCTCACCCCAGCCCATCCCCATGTTCACCACCGGTAGTGACTGTCAAGATGGGAAAGGGGCACCCTGCTAGGTGGTCTTGGGTAATGGGCGTATTTGCTTTGACAACAAAAGAAAGGCAGTCCTCAAAGTCTTTCCCTCACCACCTTTGGGGGATCCCTGGGCTGTGTCTGCTCCCCTCCCCAACACTTTATTCTGAGTCACTGAAAAGAGAAATGGCCCAATTTCATTTTCTGAAGGAAGGAATGCGCGTCTGAACTGCGCAGGTTGGGTTGGCTTTCAGGAGTTGGAGAGAACAGACTGAGAGTGAGAGTCTCTAGACTTCACTGAGGATCCTCTGATAAGAGAAACAAGAAGTTACTTCATGGGAGCCCTCTGTGTATTTTTTTTTTTTTTTTAACCTCACAGACATGATTTCTTTCGAAAGGGAGAAAAAGGAGCAAATGGAAGATGCACAGTAGAGAAGAGAAGCACTAAGCACAAAGCGAGGGTAGGTCACGAGCACGGTTCCCTCTTGCTCGGGCTCTTTCCATGACATGGGGCCGGTCCTGAGTCACCGCAGGACCAACATGGATGCCCAGCAAGGAAAGAGGCTGCCAGGCCGCCAGCAAGCAGCCTTCTCGGCCTGAGAGTTTTGTGCTCTTTACGTCCAGAGGAAACCACGACACTAGAACACAGCAGTGGGTCACCTCACCACTTTTGCCCTGCAAGTCACAGTCCCCACAGTACTTGAATGCAATGACTTGAGGAAGACTTTTTCCTATGAGGAAAAAGATCTGTTCCAGGGAAGGGAAAGTGTTTTACATAATCGAGGAGAACATCAGCGCGAATTGACGGGGGCGTGTGAGGGGGTGACGACAGAAAAGGAAGTGGGAGGAGAAGAAAACTTCTGAAACCCCACAGAGAGCCATATTCTACTCTGCAAAAAGCCATCTCTTGGAGACCCCATGTCTAAGTCACTGAAAACTGCAAACCATTAATCCCAGTTATGAACAGTTGTTTTACACGAGGGGGGCTTATGTTAAAAAAACAACAACAACAACAACCCCAAATCCACAGCCACCTTAGATCCATCTAGGTAGGATACCTTAATAGCCAGGTTTCAAAAAAACCCCACTCTCCTTACTGTAAAGGGCCCCATTTGGGAGGAGTGTGTTCTTTTCTTCCCTGTAAATGTGAAGTTAAACTTAGAAAGCTAAAAAACAGACAAGGATCTTCAAAATTCCCTTCTAGCACTATGTATTTCTTTTAAAATACGAGATGCCTTTCATTTTACAAGACTGGAATTCTCATTTGGAGCTTGGCACTCTAACAAATGATTAATTCAGCCTCCTCCTTTCTGAGAGCTGACCACATTTACTGGTCAAACGGTTTAATCCTATTTAAAATGCAATCCAAGCAAAATATTTTTGAATAAAAATAAAACCCCATGATCTCCTGGAACTGCTCACCTTGGCCAAGTTATCCCATTTTCCTGCGATCTTGATGTGAACTGGAATACTGGCACCGATAACAATGATAAAGTGAACCTTTGGAGGAAAGCCTGGGGAATCTACCTTCCCAGGGAGGAAAAATGAAGTCCCCGCCCCCGAAAGTTGTGCCCACAGATTGCCCTCGCTTGTCCAATATTTTGGCAGAGACCACGTCTCGTCTGTGCTTTGTAACTCTCTGTTGGCATCGGCAAAATGTTAAGTAGCAATGGTAATAAAAATAAAAACGTTTGAATGGAAGTTTTGTGCGATCTGTTGATTCAAAGATGTTAATCATTTTTACCATGACTTGTCTATTTATAGCCCTTTGTCTCAAACAAATTCTGACAAGCTTTTAAAACTAAGAAAAAGAGCCAGCATGTTATTTTAAAAAGGAATGAAAAAAACAAAACAAAACAATAACAAGCTTTCCACTAATTCACCATGCCATTAGAATCCCGAATTTAAACTGCAGTTGTATTCAATTTAAATGAGATGTTTTCCAACCAGATGAAATAGTAGGCAATTGTGGCTCTGTAACAATGCAAGGCGGGAAGAAATAAAAGAAATATAAAGATTAAATGTGACTGTTTCTTTCAACAGATGGTGACAGCGCCATGGCAGCCTGTTGTTTTTTCTTTAGTTGAAGAACGCAAACATCCGTAATCAATCATCACTGATTAACTAATTATATTACCCTTCCTTTTATCACGGGGGTTGGACCTTTATCTGTAAACACTATGGATAATCTGTATGCTCGGATTTTTCCAGCGGCATATTCCGGCGCACACACAGTTGGGCAGTTATAAGCTGCACACAGAATTCCACATTACCGTCCACCTTGAAGCCCTTAGCGCTTTTTTTATTTTTTTATTTATTTTTTTTAAACAAAAGCAATTGGTTTCCAACAGGCTGGATAATAAGTCTTTTGACCTGCATTCTTCTTTGACCCATTAAGGTCACCCCTGTGCTCGGGCATCTAGCTGACTTAGGAAATGCCTGCAAGTCCTACATTTCATCTCCTGCCCACTCAAAATAAAGCTTTCTTTAAATGTGTCTGTACGGGTCCCTGAAGGCCAAAGAGGCATCCCTGTAGTGGGCAATGGGGGGACAGAAGCTTCTGCCTTTATTAATGAATGCAGACCATTATGAGTCTGGCTGGCTCCTTCCCTGTTCCCAGAAGCATATACTGTACGTGACTTAAAATGCTAGAATATTGACACAAAGCGAGCCGGGCACCCCTAAGGAAAATTACTCCTTGGATATAATGTAGGCTCGTAACAGCTATTAGAGTACAAAATAAAACCCTCCGGGATCAAACTGACATATACCGCATTCCACCTAGTCCTCAAACATTAGAAGAATTTCTTTGTGAAGGCGTTCTCAAGGACAGCATTAAACTGACTTTTGTAGCAATCTGCAACAGCTTTTTGGCTCAGAGCTTTTAGTACTAAATCTCTGGTTTGAATCAATACAAGTACTATATCTTCTACATTAATCAATACATTTGGTTCAATACATGTTCTATTAAATTATACTTTCTAATCAAGATTTTTATATTTCCACCCTCTCTATTTTTCACCCCCAACTTCTTTTGTTAGTGAAATAGTTTTGAAAGTGTATACAGCTAATGATGACAGGACAGGGGTTATTTCCCCCACACTCTAGAGAAAAACTATGGCAAGGGGCGGCCTTTAAGCCTCTTAATAAGGTTAACGGAATGTGAATGTAATAAATGAACATTTTCAAAGTCCCCACAACTACAAAAGTACTCTGAGTTTTAAATTAATTAAAAGTGAATTGCTACAGCTCTAGAAGCACCATTAGTAATGTTCTAAAAATTACACTGAAGACCCAATCATCCAGAAGTACCAATCAGACCCCATTTTGCCACCCAAAGTTTCCTCTGTCCACAATCCACACACTTCCTGATGGGAGAAATTTGGGGGAATTGTGTTTTCGTGGACCTTCTCTGGTAACCAGCAGGAACACATACGTGGGTACGTGCATCTTTGTAAGACATGTTATATTTTAATTAAAATTTAATTAAAATTAAATTTTAATTTAATTCTTTAAAAGATAGATATGTAATATTTCCCAAAGTGCCTTGGGAATCTAAAAAACATATTCATGGCCATTTTCATAGCCAGGGAAGTCGACTCGTAATTTTTACTTTTGTAGAATTTACTGAAATGGAGTTCTACTCTTTTGTTTTGACATAGCAGTGGCATTTCAGAAACTGCCAAGATATGCTTTTGCCTCTCTCTCCATAATGCCATGAATGTTGCATTTATGATCATGTTTGCACTGACAGAATTTCCCTTTTATTTTTTCATATGGTAATACTATCGCCATGAACTTCCAGAGACACTGATGCATTTTCTTTTGACATTTAACACCTCACACAGGCTTGGCCTGACATCTCGAAGCATTTTCTGGATGACACCAAGTTACATTAAAGCAAAAGGTGAAACAGTGTCATCAGAAGTGGCCAGAAAAATACATGATTTAAACGATAGGAAAGGACCATTAGGTTATTTTGTCTGTCCCCTTGCTGGAACAGTTTTATAAAGTTTATACTCCAGGCTAATTTTCAATGGTTCTGGCAATGAAGTTTCCATCACATTTCCCATAGGAAATGATTTCACATCCTAATAAATTTCACGGAAGGACATTTCTGTTATTGTTGTTGTTCTTTGGACATTCATGCTAAATAAGCCTAGCAAAGGATGGTCTGAGATAGTCTTGAAGCACGTGGACATTGGCATGTTCATGAGTTTATGTTCAGAAGTCTTGACCATATATTTGCAGCATTAAGTTCTATCTCATCCAAAGTAACCCAAAAGACAATCCAGTAAGTCATTTCTTAGTCATTATACACAATGTTTCACTCGGTTGCTTCGTCTAGAGAGAAGCCTACAAATTAAATAGATTCTAGAAGGCCAGTGGGACCTGCCTTTCAACAGCCGACCGTGACACTATTGACATCTTGGGCTGGACAATTCTTTGCCGGGTAGGGGGAGGGTGTCCCCTGCACTGTAGGATATTCAGCAGCATCTCTGGCCTCTATCAAAAACAGGCCACTTTGGGCAACCATTAATGTCTCTAGACATTGCCACGTACTCCCTAGTGGGAAAAAAAAAAATCACCCCCAATTGAGGACCACTGCTTTACAGTGTTTTGAAAACACATTGAGCTTGCTGTGCCATGCTTGAGTATGCTTAGTCTTCAGTCCAAGAGGTATCTCCTCCACCAAATTTAAAAACAAACAAACAAAGAAGATAGCAAAAGGGATATGTATACTGTGTGGAACTATATCACATGGCATTAAAATATAGTCAGTGGTGAGAATGGGTGATTGTTGAGAAATCGTGGAAAGGATATATAATATCCTTTGAGATAGACAATAAATGGTATTGTATGTATGAACAATTGAGAGTTTCCAGAAAACGTCCACTCGTTCACAACTTACCATCCACATACCATCAGTGAACAAAGGCAGTACATTTTCATAGCAATTAATCAATGTACTGCTTTAGGAATATTTGCAATCTAACAAAGGATAAATATTAAACTCTGGAAGTTAATATTTATGGCATGGATAGTTGAACTATCTACTTTGGACAAACTGCAGAGCCATCATTCTTAATTTGCTGGTCTAGATTTAAGAGCAGGAGTCAATTATACCTGTGAGTCATGAATGCATCAGAGAACCAAAGACATGTTTTCAGAGATGGGAGGGTCCTAGCAGCATCGTTTCTGATATCTCATTTTATAGATGAGGAAATTAAGACCCAGAGAGTGTAAGCCAACTTTCAAGCTCTTATATCTCCTCCAGTGGCTCAGCTGGCTTTGGGCATGAAACAATTGCCAAGTGGCACCAGTTGATGTGTTCTAATCCCCAGGTTGGACTGGCAGCAAAGATGGTGGATGCTCACTGTCAATGGCACTCACCAATAATGGGGAGGACAGGGTGCTACGGGCCATGGAGGAAGGACACCTCACCTCTTGTGAGAGAGGAGTCACACTTGCCTGGTGCTGGAGTGTGGAGGAGGAGGTTAGAAGGGAATGAGGGGCTCCAGAGGGAGAGTAAGCAGGAGTCAGGCTGAGAGTCCAGGGGTGTAGACTGTCTGGGGCTGGAAGTCATCTGTGGGGTTGGAGATCCTTCAGGCTGGGCAGGGAGGTGGGGAGCCACTTCAAAAAGAACCTATTTTCAAAACAGGTGCTCTTTCTCACAATGTCAAACCAAACTGGCAAAGCCTATGGTGGTCACCAATGTTGCAAGAATACCTGACTAATTCACTTAGCCTTAGTCTAATATGTCTTCAGAAGCCCAAGCAAAGACTAATTTTTAAAGTAATGCCATGTCCAAATTGCTAATGTAGAACAATTTCTAGAATTTTGACAAACCTCAAAGAGAAATAAAACAAGCCACTCTGGTCCACCAGTTTCAAAAGGGCACTACTGCTGATGGGTCATATGTGGGAAATATTAACATGGTCATAATTCCATTTTTCACTGAGAGCTTAACAATGATAGCAAAATTTCAGTTGCTAGCTGACCCCTATCTGTTTCACATACTGGCCAGGCTTAAACATTTCCCATTTTGGAACTAACAGTAGCATGCAATAGCTACTATGTTAAGAAAAAAAAAAGTGCCAAATTGGAAGTATAGGCTAAAAGGAGCACGATGGCCACTGGGAAATGTATTAAAAGTCTAAGGTTTATTTTTGAAGAAAACCATGAACTACTTGCTTACATGCAAGGAGCCAAAAGAAAATTTAAATCAAAGTATATAAAGCCAGCAAAAGCGAAAGAGAGGCTGGAGCCAAAAGATGCTGTTCAGATTCTAGAAGTGCAAGATCCTGGCGTATTATGGGACAGAAGGCTTTGACAGGCAATACAGTCTAATAAGATATTCAGGGATTAAGTCAGCGTTTCACGGACAGATGTGTCCATGTGCCAGTTGTTGCGAAGCTTTAATTTTTCCCCCTGCAATGTTTAATTTATCACACTGGCGCTTTCTAAACTCGAACATCTGTAAACAAGGTTAAGAATGACCTCCTTCCAATTTTACATCCGTGAACAGTGCCCCTTCTTCGTGCTCTAATTTTAGATACCTTAAAGATAAATAAATCTGTGGGAGGAAGAAAAAAGAAGGCTTGTCTGACACTGTAATGTGTTCATCTTGGGCAAATACAAATTTCCTCTCCGCCTGGCTCTTGATGCACACAACTGACTTGCTGCGCAAGCTGTAGTCAGGCATCCCCTTCCCAGTCAAACGCAATTAAACAAACTTCTGCTAAATATTTAACAGCCTCGTGTAGTAATTAGCAGCAAATAATGGGAGCTTAAATTGATAATTGCTCAGAAATGTCCTCTTGCCAACCTTACAAGTTTCCCGCTCCTCTCTTTTCTCTTAGATTTTGAATCCCGGAAGATTTTGTTTTAAAGGACTCAGTTACTGAGATTACCCATGGTGACATTACTTGGCCCATGATCTTGCAGTCAAGTTGGGCTGTTTTGCTGTCAGCTGCAAGATTCAACCCACATTACTTATTTTACTTCTGTGTTTGAAATCCATTGCAATTTAAAGTTATGTACCTGAAAGCTGCTGGAACAGGGCATTGATTTAAAAACTGACTGGCAGGCTTAGGATTTAAACTCTGGTCCACTGGATTCAAAAGGTCATCTGATTAGAATGAGAGAGGCACAAGGCTTGTAATTTATATTCAAAGGGTAACCTTTGTAGGGAGAAGGAGGGAGCATGGACTCTTTCTGCTTTTCCATTCCATATGGACAAGGATTCCCTTCAACCAAATTCCAATAATTATGAAAAATAGTTTATTGAACTTCGAAAAAAGCAAAAGAAATGCCACTTCCTTGTAGTGTATTACTTCCTTTATTAAAAACACTGCCACACTCTCTAGAAGGTAAACTCATATTAAGAGTAAGTCAAACATGTTATAAATCATTAAAAATAACAGAAAAAAAAGTCTTTCCTCAACATAAGCAACCAAATGCTTGTCTACTAGGGGATTTGCTTCAGTAGATATAAATACAAAGGATAAAACTGTGAGAGGACGATGTTTGACTTGCATCATTTACACAATTAAACTGCGGAAGTTTAAGTGTGTGTGTGTGTGTGTGTGTGTGTGTGTGTGTGCGTGCGTGCGCGCGTGCGCGCGCGCATCCACACCTGAGCCGGATGTTGGCCTGAGCATGTGCTGTGCAGAGGGGGAAAGTTACCTACGTGTGTGCGTTCTACAGGAAAAGTCCCTGCTGTTGGCCTGTGATCTTTCTGTCCCTCACTGCCCCAAGTAGCCCTTGTTTTAAATTCTGAGAAAGTCCTTTTAACGTGCAAATATTTCACAAACCCAATTCTATTCGGGTGTCTCTCACTTAAAAAAAAAAAATACACAAGTCTGGTTTGGAAAGAGGAGAAACAATTTCACACTCAAGGTGGGTGCTTGTTTTCTTGCTTGTTCCTCTCCTCTTCCCCCTGCATGTTTTCGTGTACTGTAGAAAGGTCCCTTCCCTTTAATCAGCTCCCAGCCCCTCACCCCCTGGAATCACCGCTGGTCGCTGGTGGCTGGCTGTTAGCCAGTTCACACGGGCACCAAGAGAGGAAATCAGGAATGCTTCAGGGTTATCTCTTCTCCTACACTGAACCTTGTCAGGTCTTTGGGGTAGATCTGTGTTTTCTCTTGTCCCTCATCCACTCTTGTCTCAGGATCTTTCAGGTCTTACAATGGCAGCGCTCTCCCCCACTTTCCACCCAGCCAAGAAGAGCCTCTTTGTGATTCTGAACTCCCACGTTAAACTCCCAGTCTCCTCCCACTTCCTGGGCACCTTCTCTGACATGGCCTTCCAGGTCTCTGTG
The DNA here is from genome assembly GCF_009762305.2 of Zalophus californianus. NCBI lineage: Eukaryota > Metazoa > Chordata > Mammalia > Carnivora > Otariidae > Zalophus > Zalophus californianus. Next base: position 47,539,113 of record NC_045608.1, read on the forward strand.
GGACAGTTTCCTCACCTCTCATGGCACACAGAGCTCCTAGAAAGACGGCCCTTTAATTCCCCCGCACAAAGATGTGCTGTAACTATGGTGAGAGTAATCTATAACCCTCACATGCTTATGTAATTTGCTACTCCAAGTTAATTTTAATTCATTACAATAAAGCAATATAATTTAAAAAATAACTCTTTAAAGTGAAGTATTTAACATGATCCTGGAAGAAAGGCCGCTTTGACTAACAGAGGGCCAGGCAGCAGGCATGGTGCATACTCATGCAAATTCAAAGGTGAGCTGTAAACAAGTACACACACACACACAGCAACACCGCCATGCATAAAGGGCCTGGCAACGGGAGGCCTCATTCTAATCAGTCCTCAAAGGAACCTGCCATACAGAAGTGGCACTTATTCTAATTTAAAGCCCTCATGCTTGCTTCAGTGTTGCAAAATTTATAAAAGAATAACTTCATTAAGCCGCCTGGCACTTCAAACACAAATGCAAACCAGCCACAACACAGAAGGGGCTGGACAAGAGGAAGAGAGATATTCCCAGAGAGTTGTTAACTCGGATATTCAATTGAAGTCTGCATTTGGGCAATTCTCTTCCCGATGACGGGGTTTGACATGCAACTTTCCTTCACCAAGGAATTCTGCTCTTTACTTCTATCCCGAGGCCTGTTGCTGCTAGCAGTCTGCTTAATCACACTGAAAATCATTCAGAGGGCTCCAGCAAGCCACGTCCCATGCAGAAATACATCTGGCAGTACCTAAGTGAACACTATTCAGTGTTCCTGTCCTGGTTTGCAGAGAGGAGACTGATTCTGAATACACACTATTACAGTTTCCATTTACTGGGGTATAGATTTCAGACTCTTCTAAATTGAAACACTCATGTAAAAAAAAAAAAAATCCACTCCCCCACCCTTAACTTGGGTCTTTAAGAAAGCGAGCAAGAGTAAGGACTAAGTGGAAACCATCTGCTTGACCCACGCACAGCACTGGAGAAAAGTCAGTGTCACATCCTAAAACACACACTTCTAAGGAAAATTCTTTTTCTCCCCTGAATCAAAGAAATGCTACAGTAAAATAACTTCAGGCTAGATTTCTAAGTGACAATGCAGTTTGTGTCAGAACACACAACATTTCATGCTCACTGTCAGCATGTTTCTCTGAATCTTTTTTTTTTTTTTGGATGCAATGCAAAGACAAATCTAGAAACCTGTTGAAAAACTCCAAGCCTCTGAGAAAGTGTGTGTCACCTACAAGTTGTACTATGCACTGTCATCTAGAGAGATCCCAGTAATGAATGAGCCCTTTCCTGTTCAGGGTTTCTCAATACCCACGTCCAAATTTGGGCATTGATTCTGCTTCAAAGAGAATAAGCATAAGCCTTCCAAACTCTTGAAAATGGTCATCCATGGATGGAGAAGAGGTAATGACCTTAGGGTGAAATCACTTAAGGTGAATCTCTCCAAAGGCGTACAACAGAAGACGTTCTAGCCCAGCTGTCTTTCAGAGCTGTCACTCAGAGGAGAGACCTGCTATAGGACACTCACGCCAGGCTGACGAGAAGACAGACTGACACGAGAGATGTGAGCATTAAAGTTATCACCCAAAACAACAACAACAAAAAGGCAGTGTGATGTGATTCATATTGTTCCTAGGACAAACAAATGCTGAAATTAATTCTCTACATCTTTATAAATATGTTTTTATAGTGTTGAAGGCTCTTTTACTTTCACATAATGCCATAGAGCAGTGAAGGTAAGTTTCTATTATTTTTCTTCTCCATGAATAAAATAGGGCTAATCAGATGGAATGAATGAGCTAATTCAAATACATTGTGTAATAAAATATGGATTATTGATCTTGTGGAGTTGGCAATGCATGAGGCAAATTCAAGTGAATGAAACCCAAAGATCTGAGTTTGACTATTTTTATACATGCTTCAATCTACTAGGACTGTTCCCACTTTGGCAACACCAGCAAAAGAAAACAACGCTAACTAATTAAACCCAGGGCTTCAAAAGGGGACAGATGAAGGGTCAACCCAGAGGGCTGGCGTGGAAGCCCGAGAAGGCCCCCTTTATCAGGGGAGATCTACCGAGATCCCTCGGTAGACTCCTACAACAGAGGGAGGGAGGAGACACGGACAGTCTCTCCCGGCCTGTCTGTGGTGTGGTAAGCGAAAAACTTATTTGGGAGACTGAGATTTACTTCATAGGCAACTTGCTACAAATCCAATCTGGTCCCGTCATCAGAACGAATGTATTGTTGTGGCTTTGCACTTGTGAGGCGGAACTTGCTTGAAATACAGCGCCGGACTGTTCTAGCAGAATCCTTTGGTCTTTATCTCTTAAAAAAACAAAACAAAACCAAAAAACAAAACAAAACCAAAAAACAAAAAGCAGTAATCAACCCTGGTTAGAAAGAAAGCAGCTCTGAGTATGAGGGTCACATGGAACGGAAAGCCTATGCAGCAAACACTAAAGGCAGAAAAGAAGGTGAGCTCTGATATTAGGTGTGTATTTACACACCTCAGTTCTGCCTTCCCGTTTCCCCTTATAAATCTGCCCCCAGATGCTGTGGCATGCTGATTGCTGTTTGTGCTCCGCCACGAAGTGCACACCAGACTCTCCTGTATTCCTTAGAAACTTCTCCCTGCTCCTCCCTGCAGAGCTGGGCCTTTTCCTCCTTTTGACCAGCTCCCCATCCTCATCACCTTTCCGCGGGCCACCGCCAAGGGCCACCCCCCGGCCCCACAAACATACGATCTTTCCTCCCCTAATTTTTTTCTAGGAGTCGAAATGGGTTCTGTGTTTGGTGTAGGTGTCCCTCCAAAGCACAGGCAAGCGGACGTGTGGCCTGTTTTCGGAAAAGACTTCGACAAAGGGGAGGAATCAGAGATGCTAAACAATGCTGCGCAAAGTTGCAGGCTGCTCGGCTACAGTCCAGAAAATGAATCCAATTTTTCATTCTGTCATTATAAATATTTCATTGCAAATGGTACTGATTTTCTGCAACTGTGGTTAAGCAAAGGGCCTCTGTGTGAATATTTAAGAAAAAAAAAAGGGGGAAGACAACGAAGAAGAAGGAGGGGGAATGAAAGGTTAGCAACCAATTAATTTCTTACTTTAAATGTAGAAGATTCTGGGAGAAATTCAACAGTGATGTAGTGTGTGACTCAAAGAAGAAGAAGAAAAAAAACATTTACTCTGCTCTTCTTCTGACAGTTTCTCATAAAATATCTGCAGCCCATCTATCTTTTAGTACTCCAGGCTCCTCTGGAGAGCAGAAAATGGTGGTTTAAAGCTCACTTCAGTGCCAGTCTGCGGGAGATTGCTTTCCACAGGACCCCCGCTGATGGAGGCCTAGGGGAAGAGGCCCAGGAGTTATTCAATCAGCCCGAGACTCTGGGGCGGCTGGGGGTCCTTTGAGGGCTGATTATAAAGCTGCCCTCCTGTTGCCTGCCTCGGAACAGAATGAAATGAGCAGCCTCTTGCTGAGCAGATTCTGCAAGAAGGAATTTCACCTGTCATGGAGTTTGTCAGAATTTCAGGATTTATCTTGGTGCAAAATTAATAAAATACCAACCAGGATTTCAGGCTGACTACTCAGCTGTGTCATCTCAAAGTGATCTTTCACCCAGGAAAACCTGGACAGTGAGTACAGCCATTCTTGCCCTACTTTCCCTTTGGAGGGTGAGCGAGGCGATGTAATACCACCCAGACATCAGGATGAGATTTTTGAACCAATTACACACAAGGCTGAATTACGTGTGGGTGCTACTGTCTTAATGTGTGACCTCTCACCTCGCCGCTGTGGTTCTAAAGCCTCTTTGGAATAAGCCCGAGTCTGAAGCATAAAAAGGCCATTTCTGCAGTTTATAACACAGTAGGTCCCCTATGGCGTCACATCTGTTAAATGCATACACTGGTATTTCAGGCCTGAATTTGATTTATCTTTTAAAAAAGAGTACTAACAACAGACTGTGTTAAGAGCCACAGACTGTGAAACATTACAAATTAATCTTGGGGCGGCCGGGAACGAGGAGGCGCGGTTTCATCGTTTGTGTGAACACGCATGCTCTTGTGTCCCGTCACCCTCAGGGCTCCCTGTGGGGGTGTGGGTGTGGGGTGTGGTGGGGGAGGGCCCCGGAGGGGATGGGGCAGGCAGAGGACAAACCTGTCTGCCTGCTCTGGGGCTCTGGGCTGTAGCCAGTTCGGGCGTTTGGCATCTCTGCCCATTCTGCTGCAGAAGGTGGCTCGTACCACACAAATCACGAGAGTCACCACAAGTGAGGTTCTGCGAAGCCCTGGGTTTGATCATTTTGAGCTGAGGCTTGTGGAGCCCCGGGGCAATTAGCTTTGGTCCTCAGGGTTGGTGGCATCCCATCACAGATGGGGCAGGGTGTGGGGACTGGCTTGGCGCTCACGCCACGGGCTGGCCTGAGCCACTGGACAGAGGGCACAAACATTTCTCAGATTTGACTCTGGACTCTGGACTCAGGTTCGGAACAGGCATAACTCCAATCACAACAGCCACCTTGTCTTGCATCCCTGGCCCCCCACCACGCTCAGACCATGGGTGCCTCTTACTAATTGGTGGTTGGCAGCACATCCCCGGCTCACAGAGTCTGCCACTGGTTTAAGGCAATTGCTGCCTCCTTGTCCATTTTCCGATGGACATTTTCTAAACAAGACATTAAACAACACTGTAATGCGTTCCTTCCAACTCTTCTCCTAGTTAAATGGCCGTCCCGTTTCAGAGAGCCACCTTTCCGAAGCAGTAGTGGCCCGATAATACCAAGAGATCTCAGGAAAGAGTGAGAAAGGGAGAGGGAAAGCTTGCAAGTGAAGGCACAGATGGTGGGCGGGGACGCAGGGTGCTCAGCAGGCTTCAGTGGAGATGCATTAACTCCACAGAGGGATGAGGGCTGCCCACTAGTTCCATCATGAATTATAACTGAGTATGGGAGTGAGGTCTTAGTGCCTGGCTCACAGCAAATAGACTGTTCTATTTTCCTGCCCAATCACCTTTCACCCTTAGAAACTCAAAGCACAGCAAAGCACACTGCTGATATTTAATGGTATCCCCATAGCCTTTTATGTGTCTAGAAGGCACACAAACTTAGCAGATGTGCCCAGTGGTGTAAGTCAGATAATTATAAAATTAAGTTTTGGCAATGTCAAAAAGGAAACCTTTTACAGGCGATTGGGGTTTCCAGTGAGAGGTGGTCTTCTGTCAGCTGGGGGGACCGAATCAAAGCAGGAGGGGCCGTGAAAGATAGATGCCCGCCTCCCAGCCACGCTGGGTACCGGGGAAGAGCCTCCCTTTTGCGCACTTTTCTCCTCCTTTTACGGGAACGCAGTTCCTGCCCAGTTGGTTAGTTCTCCTACTCGCTCATTCAATGAAGTTATCAATGAAGGAGGCCTGTTATTTTAGGCAGTTTAAAATTTCACCGCTTTTAAAGGACTCGTTTACCCTGCCTTTCACTCCCGCTTAAAGCCTTGGAGTTGCTGTTCTAAATGACAGCACCGCGAGTGAATACTGCTTTTAAGCACTATTCATCTCGCCCGCCACATCTCGGGCTTTTACAGAACACTGCTCTCTCTCCAATAAGGGGAACTTACTCTTTCATAGCTGCAGGGCAGAGCCTGTTCCAAGCTGTAGATTCGCTGCAAATATAACAATAAAGGATACAAATGTGAATTCCTCTTAAAATACACGCTTGGCTCTGAAGCTGCCTTGCCTTAGCAAACTCGATCAAGAGCAGCCTATCAATCTTTCTCCAAATGCACAGCAACAGCTCATTTCACGCGGCTGTCCGATGGATCGCCACATCGATGGATCAGAAGGCGCTGGCATGAATTCTTTGCTCATTTCAAGGGATTTATAGTTGAAGTCCATGACTACCATCTCTCTTTCTCTAATTGTCACAACAGTTGGATATGGAGGTGGTGTTTTCCAATAGTCGGGTAAAAGTTGGTAAACACAAAGGGTCTATTCTTGGCATTTTGTCTCTGCTAACGTGAGGAAGCTGATCCATGTGTGGAGCAAACGTCTAAAATAGGAACATATGTGGGAGTTTAACGTGCCTCTCTGGACTGCAGAATGTTCTAGAAATTGGGATTTCCAGATCTCTCCAAAGGATCTGAGTACAGACGTGGCCAGATAGAGCTCTGTCTTTACAGGACAATCATGCCCGCAGTTTCTCGTTCCCTAAAGAAGGCAGATCTTCTGGCGCCGTGGCAGCAGGCTGTCTTGGCGACATAGAAGGTGGTGGGGCCAGCTAGAGCCCAGCCAAAGCAGAATGTGGCAGAGGTGATGAACATTTCCAGGGGGTGGGGAGGGAGGGGGCTGTGAGGGGGGCTGTGAGGGGGCTGTGGAACTGGCCACAGTGCTCTTCAGTACACCCTAGCTGGATGCTCCATAAAGTCGCACTGATGGCAGTTCGGAGATGGCCATCTGTCGTCAACTCTGGGCCAGACAAAAAAATAATGTAATGGCAGATCGCTAACAACAGGGCTGTTGGAGGAGGGAATGAGTCCTAGAACGAGGAGGTGGTGCTCCATCTTTTAATAGCGAAAACCAGCCATCGATATGAACATCAAGAAATTAATGGATGGAGAATTTTAAAAAACTGAGCTGGGGTGTTGTAGAAACAATTCAGATGTAAATAAAGTGGTTTTAGCTTATTGCAATCACCTCTGCTGCCCTTCCTTCAGTCATATTAACCACTTGGTTCTTGAAAATTTGACTAGCAGGACACATGGTGAAGCAGTGAGGGCCAAATTTAGTAAAAGGTGAGCCCACGTCGTGCCTCCAAGCATGCACACACGGATTAGGCATTTATTGGTACAAAACGGGTAATTGAAAATGCATTTACTCATTTAGTCCAAATGAGATCATTGTGACAATCACGCTTATCTATCTTTCTGGATGCTTAATTTCTAGACGCAGGCTTAGAAAAAAGCAAAATAAAGCTACCTCATCTTTAGATGCGCTGTGAATGTTATAAAATTTTAAACTCCCTTCTTTCCTCAAGAAAAACCTTAGTTTTGTGCTACTGCATAGATGTTAGGAAGGGGGGGTAAAGGGGGAGAGAGAGAGGATGAGTGAATGAAAAACAGTCAAACTGAGGTTAGCCATGTTCTATTTCTTTGTCCTATATGATTAACTTTCTGCCTTCAATGGTAAGGCCAATCAATCCTGATTGAATTATCCAATATTAACAGCTGAAAGTGATCAAAAGTAATGGTGAAAACATAGCACCAATCAATAAATCAATGCAAATGATTCAGTTCCTGGAGATTCGATCAAATAAAAGAGATAGATCAATTTAACCACTGAGCAAATTAAGTGGAAGTTGGTGGAGCACCAATTTACTTCAAAAGCCCCGCAGGCCCACAAAGCAGAGAAATGAGGTGGTGGAGAAAGGGACCAGTTCCAGACCCACATGCTCACTTGACACAATTTATACTCCTGAGATCCCTGAAGCTATTTGATGTGTTTAGGGGCTGCGATTTCAGCCCCAAGAACAAGAGATACGGAGGTCCGAAGGATTGGAGGAAATGGGAGAGCCCAGGAAGAGACAGGAAGTACGCCCCCCACACTGTGCTCCCAGACCATCACTACGGAACCCAGCGATGGCAGGCCCAGACAGGGCAATCTGGGGTTCCAATCTGGGGTTCCCCAAGGAAGACCACATGATAAGAGGCAAAGCAGGACAGGGTTTTTGGGTCTTACAATTGGAGTGCGGATAATGAAAGAAATTTCAAACTCCATTAGAAATAAAAATAAAATAAAATAAGATAATTGAAAAATACACAAAAGTTGTGAGGAGTATCAGAAGCAAAATAGTTTAAGGGCACTTCTAGCTTTAAAGGCACAATTTTCCATTCCTCAAGTTTACAAAAGATCGGCCTGACTCAGAGAAAAATATGACAGCAAACCAAAACAAACCTTTCCCCAACTCACCCCCAGATCCCACCTTGTCTCTGATGGAGGGGCAAGATAAAGCTTTTTCTTTTGGTCACCTATCCTTAATTTAGGGTGTGTGGAGAGAAGGGGCAGGTTGTTTTGAAATACATTTCTGAAAGCAAATATAAATGTTTTGTTTTATGGTTATATGCTAGAAAGAAAAAAGGAAAGAAAAAAGCCCAAGACTCTTTAATCCCTTGAAAAAGATGAATGTTTAAAAATAAGAATTTTAACCTGGATACCAATTAACATGAAACCATGTCAAGGTATGATTAATTGGGAAATTATTCCAGTAGAACTAGAGCAGAGAGCTAAGGAAAATTCTGACGTGTCTGAGATAGAGATTTCATTTCTGAGTAATGATGACTCTTGACTTTGTTTACTTAGGTCAGCACTAGGGAGCAGGGAGAGGGTCAGGGAGCCAATGTTCACCCAATGCCTGTTTTGCTCTACATTCTGCACTGAGTGCTCAGTATGAGCTCCTCTGCTGCCCTCTCTCACCAGGATCCTGGGAGTTAGGCAGGAGGCCTTGTTGTTTCCCACATGCCCATTTTACAGATGGCAACACTGAAGCACACAGTTGATAGCTTGTAAGTGGCAGTGACCAAAATCAAACTCTGGTGCGTCTTCTCTGCAACTGACGCCATTTCCCTTGTACTAAGCTGCCTATAGAGAGTTGAAAGCGAATTAAAACAAATGAAAAAACCCATAGAAACTATTTTTTTAAACTACTAACCGTTTGAGACTTTATGGGTGGCTAACTCTCCCATAATCACAGATATCAGAAACACATCCATCCTTCAGAACTGGCTTGAATGCGTCCCACATGATGTCTTTCTTGAGTCTCCCAGCTGGAGAATAAGCATCCTCTCTTGGAATACTTATAGCAGTTTATTACATATTAGCTCATAGAATGGCTAATGATATGCATGTCTTATCTTTTCTAGTAGACTAAATATGATCTATTTCTAATTATTTTTGACATGTCATAGAGTGATTGGGATCATGGTCAGTTTAAAATGATGAAGTTACATTTTTATAAGTATTTTAATTAATAAATATATTTCCTTAATTAATAATGGCACGAGGACAATAGATGTAAATAGCGTAGCCCTTGTGATTTTGACTATTAACAAGGACTCCTAAATGTCTCATCATGTATTAGTTAATAACTGGAGACAGAAATTGTATTAAATTTATTAAAAGGCTAGTTGAGGGAAGGAGCTAAGTTAGCCGGTGACCCGGTGACCGGCTCAGCAGCGACATTTCCATGCTGTATTGTCTTATAGGGCCCATCCTACGCGCACTGCTTCATTTTTCTTTCAGAAGTACGATCATAAGACCTGAGCACCAGTTAAGCTGTGGTGTGAAAAAGATGCATCAAGATCATGTGATTTGGTGGGAAAGTGATTTGAGAAAAGAAAAATAGCTGAAGAGACAATTGCCTATTTAAACGGAAGTGATAGCGGAAAGAAAATCATGGTGTATCCTTCGGAATGTCAGATGATTACTGCATTTTGAGTGCGGAAAACACTGCATTCATGAGCTAATGAACGGGAAGGGCTGCGTATCACAATAAGTTTTTGTTTTTGTTTTTTTTTTTAGATTTTATTTCTTTATTTGACAGAAGAGAGACACAGCGAGAGAGGGAACACAAGCAGGGGGAGTGGGAGAGGGAGAAGCAGGCCTCCCGCCGAGCAGGGAGCCCAATGCAGGGCTCGATCCCAGGACCCTGGGATCACGACCCGAGCCGAAGGCAGACGCTCAGCAACTGAGCCACCCAGGCACCCCTCACAATAAGCTTTGATTCAAAAGGAATTCAAATACCAGAATCTCAGAGCCTGAAGTTCATGGAGGCCAATCCCCCCCTCCCTCCTGCTGGAATTCCCTCTATGTTCATTACATTCATAACATGGTGCCGGATGGAACTTTCTATGAAGACACATCAGCAGAGGATGATTGGATCACTGCCTTTGAATTGTAGCTTTTCTAGAGGCACCAATTAAACAGTAATTACTATATTGAAAGAAAGTGGCCTATTCAGCAGCATTTTTAACAAACACACTACTTGCTCACACCTGTATAAACCACTTTGGATACAAATATGCATTGTGGGATATTATTCTTGGACCACACCATCCATCTCTCAAAGCAGCTTCCCTAAGTTCGGCAGAAAAAGTTTTGAGGTCTATTAGGAAAACATGTGAAACATTCAACATATTCACTTGCTTTTAAAATAACAAAATGTTCATTTAGTTCAAATAATGCACTTTGATTCCAAAGCACATCTTCCCTACTAGCATGCTAGGTGGACATATATTAGAATTCCTTGCACAAATGAGGGAAAACTCTACCAAAAGAAAAAGACTATATCTTGCCAATAATTATACATTATCTATCTCTAAACTGTAATTTAGAACTTTTGGTCAGAAAGGGTTAGGGGTCATGTGAAGAACATAGCTTCCACACTGGCTAAAGGTGTGTCCTAGATTGAGTATTCCATAGAAACAGAGGTTTTTGTCTTGTTTAATTCTAAAAGGAGTTGGGGTCTGTGATGTCCAAAAGACGATGTCTGAGTCCTTGGTCTCCTGAAGATGAACAGTATATAATGAGGAATTATCTGAGTTCAGACTGGTATTGTAGGCAATAGCAATGAAAAGAACATACACACTCGTGTGTGTGTGTTGGGTATATAATTTTATACCCAAAAAAGCACTTCTAATCACAAAAAAATGCTTTCACATTTTTAACTGGGCATAAGCAGTGAGAAAAATGTAAATTACTTATGGTCATGAAATCATTTGTGCGCCATTAAAAGATATACCATCATTATATTATGAGGTGATTTTGAAATGCTCATCCTAGATTTACCCTAGTCTTCTCACCCTGATAGAAGAGTCAAATAACTATACGCTTTCAGGGGTGCCTGGGTGGTTCAGGGGTGCCTGGGTGGCTCAGTTGGTTAAGCATCTGCCTTCAGCTCAGGTTATGATCCCAGGGTCCTGGGATGGAGCCCTGTGTCAGGCTCCCTGCTCAGTGGGGAGTCTGCTTCTCCCTCTCCCTCTGCCTCCCACCTCTCTACCTCGCTCATACTCTCTCTCTCTCAAATAAATAAATAAAATCTTTAAAAAAAAAAAGCTATATGCTTTCAATCTCTAATAGGATTTCAGTTCTTGAACATTTAGTTTTATAATCTCTTACGAAAAGTCCTCCTTTCTGAACTTCAGTGGCATAAAAAAGTAGATGAATATGAGTTCAAGTGGTATGTATAATGTGTATCAGTTTTAAAATTTGCATTTATTTCCCATACCAAAGCACGAACCAAAGTGGGCTGATAAAATGGCTTCATTTTTCATTTTTCTACTCCTACGATTTTGGTTACCAATTTAATTTTCTACTGTTACCTTAATTTCAGTTGATTTCCTCCCCTCATTCTAGAAATTAACAAAACTATTATGGTTTTTGTACAGTTATCATACCCACTTTTTATGTAGGAAATAAATCAATCTTTAAAAATTACATTAATTCCATCCTCTGAGCACAGGTGTAAAGGTAATTTGGGTAATGAAAGCAAATGTATAGGACTGTGAACCCCTGAGGGTAAAGCATAAAAATCGAAACACTCTCAAAACTAGAAAAAGTAAAGTTAACTCTGATCCATTTTTCTTAATGTATTGAAACAAAAGCCACAATCGCTTTTCGGCCTTTTGGCTAAGATTAAGTGAAACCAAGAGCTACTGCTACTACTGGAGATTTTAGAAAATAGACCTATATAGATATGCCAATGACTGTGGTATTCGCTTTCTAAAAATTATCACATACTAACTATAAAAACTGTTCTATCTAAGGGATGATGCATATACTGAGCTTGAGTATTCATATCAAGACCAAAAATGTAGGGCACTTGGGTGGCTTAGTTGGTTGAACGTCCAACTCTTGATTTTGGCTCAGGGTCGTGAGATTGAGCCCCGCACTCAGCAGGGAGTCTGCTTGAGATTCTCTCTCTTCCTCTCCCTCTGCTCCACCTCCCCCAAAAAAGACCAAATATGTGTGATTCTGAGTTACGGGATTAGAAAAGGAGTGCTCACAGCTTTGGATTATGGACTAAGTCTTACTGTGGCCCAGATCATAATCTGAATGAATGAGTCAAGAATGATTTGAGACATGTTTGACCTTCTAAGATCTTAAAGAGTCAGAAAGAGTTGTGTTTTGTATTGTATCTTATAAACAACAGTCCTCAAAGTGTGGCTCAGGGACCTCTGGAGTCTCCTAGATCCTCTCAGGGGGTCTGTTATGTCAAGATTATTTTCATAATAGCATTAAGACATTATTTGCCCTTTACACTCTCATTATCTCATGAGTGCACAGCAGAATTTTCTAGAGGCTATTTGACAAGTGATGACATCATCTCTCTGATAGCCAGTAGAATCTTATGTGTGTATATTCTTGTGTTTAAAACATCTTTCAATTTTGATTTCTAATATGGAAATATCAATGGACAATAACCCACATAAATCAAAGCCCTTTGTGGTCATCAATCGTTTTAAGTGTAAAGGCATCCTGAGATCAAAGATTTTGAAAACCACAGGTCTATACTAATTGTAGAAAAGAATGAATCTGTACATTCCATGAAACCCTGAAATACACTATAAAAGAAACCTGGAGTCCTGAAGGATGTGTTTAACTGCTTAGTTTTGTCTGTACTACCATGGGCTACAGGCTTACTATGGCCATAGTGTTGGGTTCTTTTAATGAAAGACATTGAATTCTTACCACCAGGTTAGCTGTATTAGAAATCTACTAATACAGTATAAAGGTGCAATTTTGTTGCAAACTTTTTCAAGAACATTAGATAGAAGTCAGTCTCTATAGAATCTCTACAACTTTGATTTTAACCTATTATTAATTCTGCTCCACAGCTTACATGCTAATTAAGTATCACTAGGTGTATCGGCCATATCCTTTACAGACTCATAAAAACCCAAATGACCTATCTTTTGATACATATTGTAATAAGAATATATTTTCAAACAGAAATTTAGGTTATATTAAGAAGATACACTTTTCGACAATAGTCTAACTTGGTCGATCTTCTATATTCAATTCCCAGATGTGACAGAGTAGAAATCTATTTAGAAGTGATAAAAAGTAAGACAGCAACTTTAATTTCAGTCCACTGACACCATTGTGACAATGAAATGGGCTCACCCATTCTTTCAAATATTTTTTATTTCACCTCCTTAATTTGCTATTTGTTTACTTATAGAATGATAACAGATAATAAACTGTAAATTCCTCATTTTGACACATAATTCACATAAATCTGGCTTCCCCAGAGCCCAAGGAGGTACAAAGCTGTCCCAGGGTCCACAGTGTAAGATGAGAAACTAAGGAGGGGTGGGGCTCTGAGTTCCTGCTTCATCCAGATCTGGTTGAAGCAAATCAATGCAAAAAATTACTCCTTTCCCCCTTTTGGGCTAAATGACTTTATTGTTAATCATGATGCTCATAATAATAAAATAAGTTTGTGTTCGAATCCATTCTCCTCTAAGGGCTCCAACAAAATTTAGCAAAAACATGTTACTCATATAATTTCATTAGAAAAATGAGGGTAGGTATTATGCCCATTTTTCAGATGAAGTAACAGAAAAAACAAAACAAGAGTTAATTCTCCTTTTACAATAAATAACATTTCTAGGGTAGCATCCAGGTCTCTAACCCATATTTTAACTACCAGTCTATTGCCAAGAGTAATAAAACCAACCAAAATTTGTATTGTATTTTCTGGTTTGTACCTTAGATTCAGACCTATTCACTTCATTTTTACCCAACAGCAACCCCATAAGTGTTACGCTTGTCTATCATTTCTTCGTATCTGAGGTTCAGAGACATTAGGGACCCATGCAAAGTCACATATCTAGCAAGTGGACACTCAAGGCTAAACCTAATGTCTTTGGATGCCAACATTTTAACTAGGAGGCTGTTAGTGAGTAATAATTGTTCTAGTCCATTAAGTGGAAGAAACATACTAGACAAGAGTACAGCTTCTTTCTTCTCTTCCCTTCTCCCTTCCAATTTTGAGCCCCTCAGGACAACAATAACTTGGACATCCATCCAGCTTGGAGTCCAGTGGGAACAGAACATGAATAAAACAGCATTGGGGAGAATGGGCCATGACAGCGAGGTGAATGATCCCACAGTCCAATAAACCTGACCCCTAAGCCTATCACACTGGGTCAGAAGGTCCAATTACAGGTCTGTTCCAGTTCTTTTTATGACTGACAGCAGCCAGAGGCAAAATTACTTTGGTGTCTGTTAATCCAGCCTCTAATTTTCCCTTTGCCCCAATACACACAGAGCATCCTGGTGGCCCAGGGTGAGTGATACTGTGAATCCAGAGTTAAAGTGCCCTTGTTGCCTAGAAGAAGAGCAACTGAGTTCAGTCCCGGTTCTCCTCATGGGGACATTACCTGCAGCTCTGTTTGGAAGAAAAACTTCTGTGGACATTGTGTGCAGTCATAGATCTTGTCTTCTTGTCCATGGGCAGAGAAAATATGCTGCTGCAACTTGTTTGCTTGAACAAACACTGAAATGATAAAAGGATGGTGAACTTTGGGTTATTTTCTTTCTGCAATGCCCTCAGTCGATGACTCCCCGTGAAGAGCCCCAGACTGAGCAACCTCAATGGCACACCTTCTGGGTGTGACCACTGCCAGGTCCTGGGGAGGGCCGAGTCACACCTGCTTGTGGTTGGGTCGCTGGCTTTTGTGAAAGTGCACTCTACCAAGTGCCTAATTCAACCCAAACAGCTCCAAAGTAAAGGTTTATCGAGGCCCCGCTCCCTATAAATCTTAAAAATAAAGCTGAAAACTGTCAAATGCACAACACGGTCTGAACAGAAATGACTCTTATTTCTCAGCAACCCACAGGTTAAGAAATCACAGATGCCAAAACCCTGTTTATTGTATTTGCCTAAAGTTATAGCTAGCAAACAGTTCTCTATTTAAATGTGTTAATGCTAAAAATTATATCCCACAGCTACTCTGGGGCACTGTCTATAAATGTGAAACAGAACTGCAGGTAAATTCTCTTTGGATACTTTAAGATCAACTCAGCCTACACACTGAATGCAAGGGTTTCAATAATATAAACATGTTCAATTTTAATGACTACAAAACAAGGCCCTAAGACTGTGTAACAGTTTACCTAGGAGACATACTATTAATAATTAAATTGTATATGCCAGAGGCAGTGTTTGGGTTGGCAGAACTGACTTCTGATGGATGCCTGGTGCACTGTGACCTAAAAAAGTTTGTATCTACAATATTAATCTGTATAGGCAGGGAAAGGATTTATTAAAGATGTTGGCATTTGACTTTGACTCCACTCTAATCATTAAAATTATTCTAATTGCCCGCCAACCTAAAATATTAGAATATTGTTCTTGTGAGTCATACATTTTAATCACATTTCTCATTACCTTAAAAAACTACTCAGATTTCTTCTCTCCCACCTAACACACTTTATATTGGAAGTTTTTTTTTGTTTTTTTTTTTTTAATTGTTATTTCTAAAATTACTTCAAGATACACTAAAACAATTCAGGTCTGTCAGCACAGAAAATGCAGACTGCTCATGTTTAATGCATTTTTGTCTCTTACCTACATCAACAAAAAGAAATGGGGTTTTTATACAGATTTGCAACTAATCTCCATATAACTTAGCACATTTTATGAGGCTTCTGGCTACAACATCAAATAACTATTTTATTAGGGGTCTTAATCATGAGGCGATCTATGACCCAGTCCTCCTGATGAAGACTTATTATGAGCTTTTATAAAGAACTCAGACTCCTGACTCATGGTATCTTAAGATAAATACTATGTTATGGTAAAAATATAACAATATATATTTTTATCTTAACTACGGAGAACAAACTGCTGGTTACCAGAGGGGAGGGATGGTATGGTGGGGGAATGGGTACAATAGGTGATGGGGATGAAGGAGGGCACACGTTGTGATGAGCACTGGGTGATGTACGGAAGTGTATACTATATTGTACACCTGAAACTAATAGAATACTGTATATTAACTACCTGGAATTAAAGTAAAAACTTAAAAAACTAAACAAAAGAATTTTAAAAAGCAAGGCTTCCCCCTACCCCGAACCCAATACATATTTTTAAATACAAATTGAAACAATAAAACAAAACAAAACAAAACAAAAAACAGTTCCATGAGGGGTGGCTGATGAAATTACTGAACAAGAAGGAGCCTCACAGGCAAATGTTGAAGACAGAGCCATCACGACACTCAAGTTCTACTTGTGGTAACTGGGCAATGAACATGGCCCCTCTCCTATTTTGTCACAGGATAGAAATCTATAGGCTGAACACAGAGAAGGTTAATAATCAATGTCTGGAATCTCGCTGTGCAGACAAAGAAGCCAGTTTTGAGAGAAGGATATATTTTTGTTTTGTTTTGCTTTTTTTTTTTTAGAAATAAGAGGAAACATAGCCTTGAGGGGCTTGACCATCAAGTTCAAGACATATGCAAAATGATCACAAAGGATTTTCCAAAATACTTCCTCACTGTTGGGGGAGTACCAGAAACGTGTGTGATCATATTTCAACCCCTGTGGGGTTCAAATTATAGTTTCTGATTTACATTTTTTTTTTTGCCACTGCTGCTGAAGACTCTAGTGCTACAACATCCAATAAAAGTTTCTTCTCAAAAGTGTACATTTATAGCAACTTCTACTTTTAAAATCCAATTTCATAGGAAATAAACGCCTCATCTAATCTGTTTATCTAATCTGTTTTCTAGTTCAAAGAATTTCGGAAGGCTTTAATAATATCTTTTTTATTTCTTATGGGGACTGTTAGAAAATTCTCCGTGTTTCAATAACAGACATGGGCTGGGCAACATGACTGCATTCTAGTCAGACGGCTTGCGATTCAGAAGCCGCTTGGTGCAGGCACTCTCTGACTTGGTGACCTTTCAACACCAAAAGGAGAAAAGTGAACAGAGCCTGGATGTTGTTTTCCAGATGGAAAAGTGCAAAGTTCTGCAAGAGCTTGAAATGCCATTTGTTCATCCTGACAGTTAACCTTCCTGCCCGTTTGAGCCTTTAAGTAGGCAGCAATCAATGTTAATCAGCAGAAATCAAACATCTTCTCCCTAAATTGAACTGAAGTCATATCCGTAAAAGGCCGCAGCAGTGGGGATATGCTTTGGTAGGAAAGATGTGATCTGGCCATGGAGCTTTCTAGAGTTTCCTACCTGTGAAGCAGACGGGGCACTTGAAGGTACCTCCCATCCCTTCGAAGCTGTGCTCGATCAGATGGCACTGGAGTTTGGCAGGGGAGTCGAAGGTCTGGCTGCAGAGTTTGCATTCATGGTTCAGTCCTTCATCTGTTAAGGAGAATACATAAGCAGAAAAGTTGAAACCCCCCACATCTTTAATAGACGAGTGAATTCACTGTAATAGCACACATTAAATGATTTCCATCACCGAATAGAAATATATAGTAGCGTATAAGGGTTTTGGTTATTATTTCACATTACCTATGAATTTATATCAATTTAAAACATTTCTGGAATTCAAACTCCAAAGATAATCAGAAGGCAGAGTTTGTCTTAGGGTAATGCATTTTGTTCAGCTTTTCCGGTATAATTAGATGTCACTATTATGGCGTATTCTTTTCACCATTATGTTTTTATGGCTGTGTGTTTCTGAAGTCCTAAAATAATGGACCCATAGAAAATTGGACAGCTTCTTCCTCAGGCCTCTCCTCTGGTTTACTTAGAAGGTTCTACAAGTTTCTATTTCTAACTATAACGTTTTTAGTGGTATTCCCACAACTTTCTTTTTCTATTCCCAAGATGTTCAGGCAATTTTGAAATATTATTCATGCTTATAGCATATCCTATAAGTACTTTATTTTTTCTGCTTGGGACTCCCAGTTCCCCATATCTTCTCAGTTCAGTGTTCTCTCTACACTTTGTAAGACAGTTTTAATTTTACCCGGTAATCCAGACTGCCTTTCTTCAAAGGAGCTTCTACGAGCAACCTCACTTTTGACTCATCCTGGATTTTTCTTTGTATCTTAGGGACAAGATGAAAGAAAAATATTTTGATGTAATAATAATTGCTACATAACGTGAAGAGTTTCTGTTGTTGGATGCCATTATTATGTTGCTTTTGTCCTCATTAAAACCTTCCTGCCATTTAAAATTTAAAGATTATTCCAACTTATTTCAACTTGCAATTATAAGAAATGAAAACCAGTAGCAGTAGAATGAACCACCTCACAATTCTTTAGTGTTTTCTAAATTGTTTTAGACACTGTTTTTCTAAGTGCCCACACATAGAAATTAATTTAACAACTACAATCAGTCCCATTTTATAGATGAGAAAAATGAGACCCAGAGAGTTTAAGTGATTTTTTTCCGAGTCAAAGGGGCAATACTTGGTGGAGCCGGAACTGAACTCCAGGCATCCTGGCCTCAGGGTCCAGGATCTTAGCAAATAAGCTCTGCCATACACCAACTCCCAGACGACTTCTCAGAGAGAGGAAGGGCTGAGGGGCTGCGATTTAACCTAGCTTGTTATCAAGTTATACTTTTATCTTCTCCTATTTGCAGTGATTAAAAATGTTATTAAGGAACATGAGTGTCAGATATTCTCGGTCTAGGGAATGAAAGGCATATTCACACCGTGGGGGCAACAAGTCTATCCTCCAAACGTATCTCCTTCCGTGCAACACAACACGCACGTGTAAGTCCTTCGCCCGCCAATATTACTGGCAATACAAAGGCTCAATTACAAAGTGAATTATTATTAGCTAACTAGGAGTAAAATCACTCTATTTGTATTCCTAATCTTTCTTCTCACACAAGTATGAGTCTTTAGAAGCAGAAGATTGGAATTTGTAAAAAGAGAAGCAAAGCACTAATTAAGCCACCCAGTACTATCTACATTTCACAAGAGATAAAAACCTACTCTGTATTTGGGTGGCACAGCAAATTCCTTGATTATAATTATGTAAGAAGGAGTTTAATTGTGCATATTGACATGACAAGGGGTTATACAAAAAGCGTTAGGGATTATATAAGATCAAGAGGTTTCATCTGTTCCTTTCTCTCTCTCTCTTTTTTTAATCCTAAAGTCACCAACGTTTTTCCAAATTTTAGATATTAAGAAATATCAGGAACACAACTGATTGTAGGGACTTAGGTCAGTAAGTTGATCAACAGAAAAACTTGCCAAATTTAAATGTTTTCTATTTCCTCAATGCTGCATACGTTACTTTGGTGATAAGAAGGTAACCAGGAGTTCAACTTTCATCTTTAAATCATGTGTTTGGCACAAGAACCAAGATGCGGCCAATGGGTGTGAGCAGATATACACATTTGTTCCAGAATTCTTAACCTTACAGTATTTGTGAAGAAACATATATAAGCCTGGTTGGCTTTCTAGGGGATAATGACTGACTGTTCTGTGAACACAAAGTGAATTATGCAAGTTAGAATGATCTTTAATGTGATGTTATGTTTCTTGACTCTGAGTATTTTGTTTGGAAAACTAATAGGAGAAATATATATGTGTATGAATACAAAGAAAACATCCTCATCAATTTTTATTTATTTCCTATCCTGAAAACAGAGAAGTTCTATCCCAAACCATTACATAATCTAAATTTAGTCAAGTGAATTCACAAGAAGGTGACACAAAGTCTTAAAGCATTTATGCATTATTAGTGCAGACTCAGTTTTCATGAATCCCATATTTGGTGAAGGCACTAAGTGATAGCAATGTTAACAATAGCTTCCAGCATTTTCAGAACTCTTTATAGTGTAACAGCACATTTTAATATTGAAAAAAAAAAACATGTTGGGAGTTCTACCTGCCTTTCATTTCTATGTTCATTTCTATGTTAGAGGTCTTTTCCAACAAATAACTTTTCCTAGCTATTTGAGTAAGATAGAAAATATATCTGAATTACTACACAGCAAATGGTAGATAAGCGAAAGCCAGTGTGCTCTAAGCTAGACAGGGCACACATCTATACCTTTCTCCCACCTTTATTAACTTCCCTACTCATTTTCCCTATGCTCACACTTGCTTATTTACACAGGGTCGAATGGATAATGAGAGAGGGACAGAAGGACCCAGAACATTTTTACCACTGGTTAACAGAACTCATTTTGTATTTTTTAACTGAAGAAGAGGGCAGAGATAGTAATGGCAAACTAAGAAAATGTATTTATAATAAGAATTTCAAAAGTTTATCCTTACTCAGCGTCTCTGTTTAACTCAGCTCCCGTATATTCTCTATTTACATTGTGTGGTGAAGAGCAGGGTCTTAATTTTTAAAGAAATTCTAAAAAATCCTCAGTACTGGGGGATCTACTTTAGGTAAGTCCCGTTTCCTTTCAAAACTGAGCTTCTCTCTTCTTGCTATCTGGTAGGAGGGGGTAAGGAACTGGAAAGTTGCACTGTGGCTTTAATTTAAAGTTGATGTTCAGGACACCTGGGTGGCTCAGTCGGTTAAGCGTCTGCCTTCGGCTCAGGTCATGATCCCAGGGTCCTAGGATCGAGTCCCACATCGGGCTCCTTGCTCAGCGGGGAGCCTGCTTCTCCCTTTTCCTGCCACTCCCCCTGCTTGTATTGTCACTCTCTCTCTCTCTCTTTCTCTAGCAAATAAACAAATAAAATCCTTAAAAAAAAAAGGGCACATTTAAAAATAAATAAATAAATAAAGTTGATGTTCATGAGGTGCTGCTATCAACACCTCTGATTTCAGGCAAACTTGAGCCTTAGGCTCGGGATTTTGCCAACGGAGCCACAACTTGCACCTTGTCTTTTTATCTCCCTTCTTCCTAAAGGTGCCAAAAGCCTAAAAATTCAATCAAAGTAACCATTTCTGCTCTCCGGAAAGGTAGCAGCTGACAGTAATTGGATAATACAGTCTGACTCATTTATTAAAAAGAGATTCTGAGTCAATTGATTTAATAACCATTACAATATTCCATTAAGGATATAATAGGCTAGTGCAGCCTATTTTTTTTTTTTTTATTGAGTTACAGAGGAGATCTATGGGTGAAATTTCTAGATTTTTCTTCCCTTTTTGCTTATCTATAGTCTTCAGATTTTCCACAATGAGTATAATTTGCCTTTGTAGGTGACTTTGAAAGTTAAAGACTAAAAAGCACTACCCTCTCTAGACCCTATTAACTACAACACTGAAATTCTGATGGCCAAAAGGTTACATAGGAAATGGGCAATAGTCTGAACACTACTAGGCTGACGTGTATTCTAGCCAAGTACATGTGAGAGCAGGGATTAGCACAGGGAAAGGGAGAAAGAAACATCAGAGTGTAAATTTAGTCAAATGAATGAGAAGAATATGGAGCTTTCATTATAAACCTGCATCTTTCCAGAACAAAGAGAAAAGCCCTGTTTGTTGTGTGCTGGTGGAGGGGAGCATGTGTGTGGCCAGCACTGTTGGTCCAAGGCCAGGAAGGGCAAGAGTGAAGCTGTCGCCACTGAGAACATGTTGGAGGCCAGCGACTTCCCATCCTGGTCAACCACTTGAAAGCATGACCAAAGATGGCGTGGGTATAATTGAGAAATAATTTCCCATGCACAGAAATTCCAGCTCAAATAATTGCTTCCACTTGTTAATCTGCATTTAAGTGTGAACATAAATGTAAACAGGAATCAAGTCTACATAGAAGACACTGATGCTAATGTAAATATTTACTCTGCTATTAAATGTTGCAAAGGAAAAGAGTCTGAATACATAATTGCAATACAACCTCAATGCCTTCCTTCGGGAATGTGATGATCATGTCCAAAACTTTGTGCTGTAAGAACAAAATCTGTTTATGGGAGGCCAGTTCAAAGGGGAATGATCATTTCTATCTCTCCAATTTATAAAACGTGGACGAACACAACCAT
Source organism: Zalophus californianus (assembly GCF_009762305.2). NCBI lineage: Eukaryota > Metazoa > Chordata > Mammalia > Carnivora > Otariidae > Zalophus > Zalophus californianus. Next base: position 47,561,057 of record NC_045608.1, read on the forward strand.
TAATCAGCCAGCTTTGTAACAGAAAAAAATAATAGTTGCCATTTGGATGCTCAAGCACAACTCAAGTTATAAGCTCCAACATGGCAATTGTTAGCATAACAGAAGACACTGACATTTCAATATAAGCTTTAAACAAGAGAAACACTTTAAGCAGCCTCCAGACTGTGTGTCCCATGTTTATACTCCTTTTCCTTCAATAAAAACAAAAATCTAGAGCAGCTACAAGAAAATGTTCAGTGGTTGACTTACATGCAGCTGTTATCCCAGGAATCACTGGGGGCCCCCTTATATCGTCTTATCAACACTGCAGCCATTACGGAGGACCAATTTGTAACGGTTTATAAGTAGAACTCCTTCTCTTATTTCCCCTCGAGACTGGCCAGAAGGGTCCTCCAGCCTCTTCCACTGCACAAATCTATAGGCTAAAGTCCAAAGATACAAACCCTTCTCGGTGCATCATCATGTGGCAGGGGCCATACTTAAAAGCTCTGATCTGAGTGGGAGTACACTCTGCCCTTGGAATCCAAACAGAGGAATCAAATGCCCTGCAGTTGTAATTTTTCCAGTTCGAATGCATATACCAGTATATCCTTACATATATTTTTAAATCCAAGAAAACTATGCCCTAAACCAATTCCCAACCCCCAACCCTTAACCCTGCTTCTCCTCTTCCTGGAGTTAATTTCCAAGCACACATTTATAAGCTAGGGGTCTGAGGAGTAACAAAGAAAAGCCACACATGACAAAACTCACCCCTCGGCTACACTGGCTCACCCTAGAAACCAGGAGGAGAAAAATAGGCAGACGGTACTGTAATTTGCCATGCACACAGCCATTGCGTCTCTCTAGGTCCATAGCGCTCAGGCCACTATGATTTGTTGGGTTCCATACGGTGCATACTTCACGCCCGCAACACAAACATGCAGAGGTGCTAATTTGGCAATGGAGACTATTATTTAGGCCTCAAGGTCTGCCAGTAGATTAGTCATCAAGCCCCCAAAGTCGGGCCGAATTTGAGAGCCCTGAATATTACGTGAACCCTTTCTTACCCTAGTTAAAAAGCTCTATTCTGTTTCACTGCACAATGCAACGTGCAAACGAAGACTGACGCTAGCTCCTTCCTGGATTTTCTCACTGGCAGTATGGGAATGTGTGCCACCGTCAGGATTGCTATGCCACACAAGAGAGGAATACGAGATACAAGTGTAAGACACACTGTAAGAGAGAAAGGGCATTGGGGATACTAGGAGGAAATGAGCACCAGGTGCCTAAACTTTGACTAGCCACACGTGCCACCCTTAGTTAGGTATCCCGAGAAAAGCAAAATGATATGCATCCTGTGTGTCTCGGCCAGAATTTGATTTCAAGGAGCCCTACAAGGTGCAAGGCTGCATTTAACTCAGTTACTCCCTGGTTTTGGCCCATGGTCTTAAAGGCTACAGTGCTTTTGGACTTTATAAGCAAAGCCACTGATACCGACACTGTTATTTCCTGTCTTGAACTTCTCATTATCAGCAGGGCTGGAGCAGGAAATGATTCAACTGGGGTAGGCTGCATTGTACCCAGCAGATTTTAAAGAGCCCAGGGGCTGCCTGGAGCCCCATAAACATCAGCAGCTTGGAAACTAGCAGGAGGTCCAGGTGGGCCGGGATGGGAGAGGCAGGCAGTGGGATTTTAGATGCTCTGAGATGCAGTATTGTCCAATTCCTTGGCTATTATTATCGGTCATGGGTATTAGTTATTTGAACATTCTCATGTAGGAAAAAACACTGGAGCACTGTTCAAACAATACATAATAAAACAACCCACTAAAAAGTGGCTTCTCTCCACCTGTGGGGACTCAGCAGCGATATTTTGGCACACATCTGAAATTAAGGATGAGCATGTGGACAAAAGACATCTTTCCCAAAACTGACCAGTGTGTTGGCACCTCCAGGTCGTCAGCCTTTTCTTCTCTACTTTCCTAATCAAAACATGAGCCCGCAGTTGAAGCCTCAGAGAAAACATAAAGTGCCAGCAAATAGCTTTAAAGTTAAAAAGCTGGGCTTCAAGTGTTTTCATTTAAGAAAAAAAATCAGGTTTTGGTAATGCACTGATAAAATCACTTTGAGCTCCATTCACTCCTCTCCCCAAGAAAAAGTGTTCTTAACTAAGAAAACAAGAAAGAAGCATATGTTTCTCAGTAAAAATACTGTTAGCCCTGACAAAGGCAAGGGTGGGGAGAGGGTTAGGAGCGAGGACTGCGACCAACTTAAGTCTGAAATACATCCCTTTGATCTGTTTCTGTAGAAAACAGAGAGGCTTTAAAAAAATTAGTTTGTGGGCGCCTGGGTGGCTCAGTTGGTTGGGCGACTGCCTTCGGCTCAGGTCATGATCCTGGAGTCCCGGGATCGAGTCCCACATCGGGCTCCCTGCTCGGCGGGGAGTCTGCTTCTCCCTCTGACCCTTTTCCCTCTCGTGCTCTCTATCTCTCATTCTCTCTCTCTCAAATAAATAAATAAAATCTTTAAAAAAAAAAAAAATTAGTTTGTGGTATAAAGCTTTACCTTCAGTATATGCCACTGTATTGCACCAAAAGGGATCCAGTTTACTTGAAGTCAATTTTCCCCCTTCTTTCTGCTCACTTGAATAAATGAAAGTAACCTTTTTTCTTTTACAAAGTTTTCACCACCTAATCTTCAGTGCTGCAATGTTCACTGCCTTGACAGCAAGTTTCTGAGCACACAAGACAGTATAAAAATTTGCTTACCTTTTGCATAAAATTAGACATACAATATGATTGGAAATAGCATGTTTCCAATTCAGTAATGCATTTCAGCTCTTGCCTCGCCTATTAAAGAGTGGTGGATGGTAGCCCAGGACATCTCAGTACGAGGGAGTGCCAAGCACTGAGTTTGGGGTTATTCATCAATTTGTGCCACAAGGCAAGTTTCAGGAGGGCAAGGACTTTTGTCTGTTTGCTGCACTGATGTATGCCAAGTACCTAAAACAGGACAGGGCTCATAGTTGGGATGCAATAAATATTTATTGAATTTATGGGAAATACACACTTTGCCAGTCCAACATCTAATTTCAATCAGAGCAAAATGCTGAGACTAGCTCCAAAACAATATTTATTATTTATCAATTGTTTTCTTTTTTTTTTAAGATTTTATTTATTTGTCAGAAAGAGAGAGCGCACAAGCAGGGGGAGCGGCAGGCAGAGGGAGAAGCAGGCTCCCCGCTGAGCAAGGAGCCCGATGCGGGACCCGATCCCCGGACTCTGGGGATCATGACCTGAGCAGAAGGCAGACACTTAACCAACTGAGCCACCGAGGCGTCCCTATCAGTTGTTTTAAACATTTGCTCCATTCCCTGGTACATTAAGCACCATGTGATGACACATTTGGACTAACCAAATTTACCCTATTTACCCTTGCCTTCATTATTTCCTGAAATACGATAAAAATCCTCTGGTAAATAAAACATTAGCAGAGTATAACTGTCTTATCTGCCAGTTTATCTCCGGCAAGAAACTGATGAGCCCAAACTTAGCCCTTGGTTCAAGAGGAAAAGTGTTATCACGCATTTTATATCTGAAATACAAAAGAAGAACACTTTGTAAGAAGGGTAATTACCTTTTATTTGCCCCAAGGCACAGAGAAGGCTCTGGATCACACATCCATGACCCCATAGTTAACTTTTTTAAATGATTTTTATTAATAGTTCTGTATTCTTCTATTACAAAGCTCCATTCTTTTAACTCATTGGTTAAATCAGATGTATGCGTTGATTACACTCAGCTTAAAATTTCTCTCGTTTGGTAGTAAATACCTACTATGAATGCCCTCACATCTGGGACTTCCGGCACTGGTGGAAGGAGAGGTATATTTACCTTCGAGTACTGTACGAAAGCAAACCACAAATTGGTAAAATCGAAAGAGGATAGCTCAGGCAGCATAAACTAAATGGAACCCGCTTTAAAGTTAAATCTATCAAGAAAACATCTCGGAGGACTGCGACAGTACAACACTCAGTATTAATTCTGCACAGCGGTGGGTCGGCCACGGGAGCCACACACCGGACACGGCTCTCATCAGGTATGTGTTCGTGTTACTGTTGCCGGGTTTATGGCAAGGGTCAGAGCCTTTTCTTCTGTCTACCTTCTTCTTGGCATAAAGCCACTAGTTATCTGAAGGAGAAAGTCTCCAAACGCTGAAAAGCTGTTTATCTCTGCTAGAAAGTATGGCTTGTGATTGCTGATGATTTTAAAACAAAATAAAAACCAAACCAAAACAAAACAAACAAAAGAAATGGAATGAGGTTCACCAGCTTCTGTAACTATTATGGATCTCAACAATCATGGGGTTTTTTAGTGCCCGCAGGTTCAAGACAAGAAACTAGTCAGGCATTTCCAAAGCTAATGATCTTTCTAGGAAACTTCTGTTATTGACAACTTTTTGCCGAGTCATCTGGGCTGTGGCGTTTCGAATCGGGGTTCACTACAGAAGCACAAGTTAAAGGTGCAATGGGTGGGGTGCGAAGGTGTAAAAGGGGCAAGGATCTCAGATCTCCAAGGGACCTTATCCTGCTCCTTCTACTTGGTGGCAGGCAGTATGCAGAATATCCTAAGCAGCAGTGCAAAAATCACAATACTGCACATTATTTGCAAATGACTTACATTTTTATTGTTCTATTGGTGTGACCTTAGAAACTCGGCCTTGAAGAATAAAAAAAAAGGTAATGGCCCAATAAGTGCAATAAGATTTCTAAAAACAGTTTATTGGAAATGTGCTGTGAAACTTGAATTCTTCTAATCAAACGATGCCACCCCTTAGAGAAATTTTCCTGTGCATTATTAAAGTGATATACTGCAGTACTAGTTAGAGCTCCATAACCTTTAAATTGCCTGATTGTAATTAAGGCCACTAGTTTTATTTAGGAAGGTTCAAGGAGGCTCAATTTAAGTTGGCTTAACTAGTGTGAATTTAATGTCATGCTGCCAGAAGGCAGAGGAGCTCTCTGGCCTGGCTGTTCCGTGGCACATGCAGCTGTGGGGTCATGAATTCTAAATTAAGCCCAGATTTAGACAAACTACAGATATCAGAACGTAGCTGGGTGTGCGCAATGATGCATCCCCAGGGTTGCATGTGTGCATCATTCATTCATCCATCCATCCATCCATCCATCCATTCATTGCACCGGCAGTTTCCCCATTTGGGACTCTAAATACATCTGATTATTTATCATGTGCGTAGAAGAGGTTTAGAGTTACCCTTAAAGGCATAACGATCACTTTCATTGAAAGGTGGGGCTTAAGAAAATGTCCAATCAGCATTAATGATTTAAAATAAAATGTGCTTGTAACAAAGTTGTGAAGGCAGGAACATTGCTCGCATTATAAATGAAATCCTAGGAAGGAAAATTTACAGTTAGCTAGATGAGGAGGAAATGAAGGGGACTGTTTGGACAGTGCACCAAATGGAGTGCTGAGCATAACATATAAACTTCACTGAAAGGGCAGCAAATCAAGGACTGAAAACAAAAGATAAGAGAAAATGAAGGTATTCCACGCACAGACTAGCAGAAGGGAAGAGTAGCAGCAGAAAGAAAACACTTAAGGATTTGACCCATGTTCAAAATTTTACTGGATGTGAACGCAAAAACATTCATCTCTGGATAGAATGCTGGCACTTTTCTGTAGCTCCAACGGCAATAATGATAAATGAATTTCTTTACAGCCAAGTGGCTCAAGCAGCCAACTACGTTACCACTATATAATTAATAACAATAAGCAATTAAAGAGAACAGCAGGTTACAACTATAAGGTGTCAAAATATATTAGCAAAGGAGAGAGCTGCAACAACACACTTAAAAGAAAAATAAACATACAGTGTGTGAACCTATAGACACTCGCTTCTTCCGCACTCTATTGTAGATAAAGCTTTTATGCTTAAAGAAAAATAGAGGATGGCATAAAACTACTATAAGGTGATTAACGTCCCTCCAAAAGCAAATAACGCTCCCAAGGCTCAGAGAAATCTGAAAAGTGATATGGGAAACATGATTGTGAGGACCTGAGAGAGTTGGCTGACCATGATTTGTCGTTATCCCTTTACTAAGAAATATTCTAATAAATACCTCCCTAAACTGTATTGGTTGGGCCAGATATTTTCAAAGATCCCAGAACATTGTGCTTTTTTATGTAAAATGAAGAAGCAATAAACTAGGAATGCGTAGGGGAAAAAAATGAAAGAGTAAATGTTATATAATTGGCTAAATGCTGGGATGTTAGATAAAGGTTAGAAGTGGCCATGGAGATGATCTAATTAGCAACAGACTTGTTTAAAAGATGAGAAAATTGAGACTAGATATAGTAACTGACACACTCATGATGGCAAAGCATTTGGTCATGGTCAGTACCAGAATTCAGTGTTCTCAAAGCCAACACCACACCGTCCCACCAAACCCTCAGTTAAAAGAAGTTTCATCCCATGGTGAGTCCTGTGAATTGTGCAAGACTGTTGAATCACAGATCTGTACCTCTGAAACAAATAATGCAATATATGTTAAGAAAAAAAAAAGAAGATAGCAGGAGGGGAAGAATGAAGGGGGGGAAATCGGAGGGGGAGACGAACCATGAGAGATGATGGACTCTGAAAAACAAACTGAGGGTTCTAGAGGGGAGGGGGGTAGGGGGATGGGTTAGCCTGGTGATGGGTATTAAAGAGGGCACGTTCTGCGTGGAGCACTGGGTGTTATGCACAAACAATGAATCATGGAACACTACATCAAAAACTAATGATGTAATGTATGGTGATTAACATAACAATAAAAATTAAAAAAAAAAAAGAAGTTTCCTTCCTCTTAAGTACAATGATTTAAGTTGTTAGTTAAGCTAAGTAAGTTACCGTCTTTCTAGATCTCTTAGTAATGTGCAATGAGTTCTTTCTATTTCCATGCCTCCTGGGCACCCCTTTGCTCCTGGACAAGACAAAGCCTGAACTTATTGCAGCCCACTTTATCTTTATCCCCTACTCCCGGACTGACTATTGTTAAAGAGTGCTCCTCTCCCTTCAGAAGCGAAGAGAAGCGAAGCCTTGCCTAATGTACAGCCCCTGTTGGTTATAGAAAGTTAAACTCCCTTTATCTCCAGATTCTGCAGAGCAGCTAGGAACACCATTCTTGGTAAAGCGCTTTGGTCTGAGCTGTCAACGTGAAAGAAACCCTTGTGATTATACAACCCATGACGTAGAAGGCAACCATGGCTGAATGTTGATGTTTTCTCTCAGTGGCCAATAACCTATTGATTTGGTAAAACTGTCACCTGAAACTCTGTAGGGACTGGGCTTGAGCTTTCCTTTATGGAATTATAATTATTCAGAAACAGACTGATTTCTTCATTCTATTTTGCCTATATAGCTAATTATACTTCTTTAAGTTCCTGTATCATTCCCTGAAATGGTACTAAACTGAGTATTGGGAAGAAACTGGAACTGCACACATATTCCTAAGTGTGTGGCTTGCTAAAAAGGTAATGCCATGGTTATGTATGGAAAATAGGTTAGCTCAATATGTTCCTAGCCTACTTTTCTCTCTTGGGCATTATTCTGGATACACCAGCACATCTAGGCACTATATGCTGAAGCCAAGATGTTACTGGCATACCAATGAATCATACTCATTTCTATTTCCTTCTGTTTCCTGTCAGTCAAGAGCAACATAAGTGAGAGATTATTATCTGTTGAGATGGGAAAAGAGAAGGAAGAGAGGGAGAGGCAGAGAGTGGAAGGAAGGAAGGAAAGAAGGAAGGGAGGAAGTGAGGGAGGGAGGTTGGTAGGGAGGGAGGAAGGCCAAAAGATTTATGTTGTAACAAAGATTTCTGTCTTATTTCTATTTAGCTAGGAAGTATAGTGAAGAAGTACAGATTCCTAGGTGTTTTTGTTAGGTCAAAACCCAAAGCTAAAGACTATGAAATGGGCCTAACAAAAACCACGCATTAGTTAATAAGTGTATCTGTTAAATGAAGAATGAGACATAATAATTAAGGATTGCTCTTTCTTAGATAGCAATTCCTTATATTACCTTCTGCAAAGCTATTAAATATTTCTAAGACTATAATGCCAAATCATAAAGATGCTCTGGGCACAATAAATTTTTAATCCCCTATCTTTATGACAATTTTTCTAAAACCTGAACCAGCTGATTCAAGATCTGTTCTAAAAATTTAAATATTGTATACCGTGTCAATATAAAGAAAGGCTGATAATTTTCTGACCCAAAAGGAAATCTATTGAAAAAAAATCACAAAAATATCTATCAATGGCTTTAAACATTTTATATATTTAAAAGGTCTGCTTGGCCCCTGCGTGATGTGATGCAATCAGCATAGAATTCCAATGCTGTCTTGAACAATTTAAGTAGAAATCTGATACTCTACTATAACATATATGTCCTTTCTGAAAATAAGTCATATTTAGCTCATTTACCAATTTCATTCTTAGTAAAGAAAAATATAAAAGTTCAGGATAAAAGGTGACCTATGGTGATGTCTTGGCCTTCTACTCCTCCTTTGCTTTGGAAAAGCAGAAGCAATGTTTGGTTTCTTAAAGACAGAGATTAGCATGAGACTTTTTACATCTGACAATCTCAAGAAAAGTAAATACTTTGTATAATACTGTAGGATGGTCACTGTTGGATGAGACAGAAGGCAAACAGTCTGACATGAACCAGCAGCGAAACTTCTCCTTTTCTGAATACTGGAGGAAAGACAGTTCAGAAATTAAAACAAGAGTGAGAAAATACAGATTAGCACTGTATGAATGTGCAAAAAGGAATAAAGGGCAGTAAATATTTTTAGCATATTTTCAACCAGTCACAATAACTGACCATGCAAAGATACTTATGTGGGAAGAATGCCCAGTAACAGAATAAATTGTATTCCTTGGAATGGGAAGAGAAGTTTCCTTAATTAAATATTGGTCCAGCTACTTCAAAGAAATAAAAATAAAATAAAATTTCAGAGAATTAGATATACCTAAGACTGTCACAATACCCTTATGTGCAAGCACATGACCAACGGGCATCTTGACCTGACTAGGTCATTCTGAGCCTCCTTATTCTACCCATTGGCACCCACAATACAGGTGGACACCCCCTCAAAAGGGCACAGCCTGAGAAACAAGAACGATACAATTGAGTGATACCCAGGGGACCTCGACTCTGGGCATCTGTCTTTTGAAATGAACATTAGAAATTTTGTGTTAAAGTGGTAACAGCAGGGAAATTCCAAATCAAAGTAGTCACTGTGGCCTTAACTCACCCGATTAGGTCTACATATTACCTCATCTACTACAAAAGATCACACTTTATGCTCAGGCCCACATGACTTCCAAGCACAAGAAGTGTCTACACAATGGAGTGTCTACACAGTGCCAACTCTGTCCCCACCCCCTTCTGAGAGTCCCTTAAGAAAGAGGCTCTTATCAATGCTAAGTCTATTATGATGGTACATTTTCCTCTCATTACCTCTACCTGAGGATGATTATAAGTCACCTCCATATATTTACATAGCATTTTGTCATTTTCAAAATGTGTGGTGTGGGTGTATACACACTGATTCCCAGTTAATCTGCTTATAAATGGATTGGTCTCGGTAACCCAAATCCTAAGAAGAGCCTAACTAGTTTGCTCAAAGTCACGTGGGTAGTTACTGTGAGGAATGGGCTCCAATCTGAGTCTAGGGTTCAGATTATGGGGAAGAAAAATAATTAAATTTCAACGTGTAACCAAGTTTTTAGTTAAATCATCTATGATAATTAGTTTACTAGGTCCCTATGCTTAGGAAGGCAGGAGAATGTCCAGCAGCTTGTGCTGATAATATGTGTTTAGTTAAGACAATGAATCACAGCAGGGAGAAAAATTAGAAAAATGTACCTTCAGCAAAGACCTTTCTGATTATCTTACTGGCTTATCTTAGTGCCCTTTTCAGGTTTGAGGCCAAACATATGATGCTCTTTTCCTTTTAGGTTATTTTCAAATTCATCAAGATTGAGTTCAAAACTTGGCATTCAAAAACCTGATGAATTCTTGAAGAAATAACATATTTCAATTTTGCTGGTATGGGTTAGAAACCCGATATGATTCATTTTATTAAGTAAATCTGTTGTTGAAAAACCAAAAAAAAAAAAAAGTCATTATTTTCATACTGTGTGAAGCAAGGCAGAGTCATTTGTTTCTCAACAAATAGTACCAGTTACAAAAGCTGTTTTCTCTTCCTCATGTGGAGATTTTCACACAGACCGTTAAATATAACTTACTGAGTTGATTTGGAAAATACCAAGAAAACCGTATACTGTGCAGCTCAAATGATTGGAGCTAACAAAAACAAACAAACCCTCCCTGGCCCCCAGAAATGTAAATAAAAAGTTAGATTTCCCTGTACTACATTTGATTGCATTAATTGATGTTTAAAAAAAATCTGTTGAAAATAAAGCCCAGCAGTAGCATTTTTCTCTCCTAAATCACAATAGCAGCACATTACAAACATTACCAAAAGGTCCCCTGGTACGATTCTGAAAGTTCCACTCTGGCAGTAAATGCATATGGGCTGTGAGTTCTCCGCTTTCATCTCTACCCGCCCCAAATACGTAAGAAAGCAGGTCACAAACGCAATCGAGCCTCTTTGCACGTTGATTATAAATATTAATTTCCGACGAATACTCAGAGACGGAATGGTCAGCCACTAAAACCTGTTTCATTTCTAGAAAACCGACATCTTCTAAAATAGGGTTCGAGCTCTAACAGCAGGCGGCTCGCTCCTACTGATTCCGGTTTGTAATCCGGACTTGGTAGGCCTGGCATACCAGCCAACGCAGACCTCTACCAGGGGCTTCCACTGACTTCCGCTGCTGTGGGTAGAAGAAGTCGTCTTTATAAAAGTCACCGCAGACATTGTCTGCAAAGCCTCTCTTCCCATGCCCCATGGTGAAGGGATTTTAGAAACTCAGGCTTTGGAATCCCTCACCAGGGAGTGAGCTGCCCAGCCCTGCCCCCAACAAGCTGTTTAATCTCACCTACGTTGTTTCATCTTGCTTTGCCCGTGGGCCCAAAGGGGCCACCAAGTCCCTACCTCATGAGGCTACGGGGGGCCAGGGGGGGGGCAACAACTGAGATCCTCTTTATGGAGTATCTAGCCCAACGCCTGGCCTACAGTAAGTACTCTGCAAATATCAGTTATTATTTCTGTTACTCGGCATCAAAATGGTTGCTCCATTTGTTGAAATATTTTATATCAAGTGTTTTAACTCTTTAGACTTTGTTGGTTGCTTTTGTTCTTCTGTAGTCTCCTCCCCTCCTCCACAGAGGAAAAAGGGAGAGGGAAGATGAAGAAGCAAGAGGGTGTGGGGCAGAGAGGAGCACCGGTTTCAGTGTGTTTAGACAGAAGAGTGAGGGGACGTGAGAAGTCCATGGAGGTTGCTTTCCCCTCTCTGGCCAGTTCTGTTAGCTGCCCCAGAGCTGTTCTGTGTCTTGTAGGACTTGAGAGGTACACAGTGGCAGAGACACTGAAAGGCTCAGCAGAGGGCTGTCGGTGGGCCTGGGAAAGTAGGCACGGCCTTCGGAACCATGGGGCTTGTCTTCCTGGCCTTCCCTGCTCCCAGATGTTGGCAAGGGCTGTCAAGAGCATGGGTAGCCTTGGTCAGGCTCCTAGACATGTGGGATTCTTTGGGCAGATGCAGCAGAGAACTTTTGTTAGTTTCTTAATGTAACCCAGACACGTTAAAATCTCAGCATATGGTAATGATAAACTTTAAAACAATACCCAGAAGATGTTAATGCTCTTAAATTCTCCACTTTTGAAAACCTCTTCCTCTTGAGGCATTGCCATAACACTACTGGCTCTTGTTTTTCTCCATCATCCTTCTCATCTTCTCCTCAACCCAACGGTGCATGTTGTATGTGGTGGGGGTGCTGGGGGGAGAGTAATGATTTAGAAAATCTATCAGCGTATTTGTTGGGATGACAGAAAATTAATTCCCAAATGAGGAAGAACCGCACAGGTTATGTGGAAAAAAACTGTCACAGCATTTGCTGTTCCTCAGGCCTTAGTCCCTAGCCAAGTCTTTTCCTCTTTCCCTCAGAATTCATTTCTCCTATAAATTCCTACCCTACTTTGTAAGATTCTTAGGACATTTACCACATTCTCCCCCATAGCATAAAGACATACCTTATTTCCCCTACAAAATAATTCCTTCTTGATTATCCTCCTTATCACTTACTAGGTTTCTTCTCAAGACAACTGTTCTCTTCTTGTTGTTAGAATGATGAATGGAAGGAAGGAGGCAAGAAAGGAAGGGAGAGGCTGAGGGAGGGAGGAAGGAGCCAGCTATGGGAAACCATTGTGCTGTGAGGGATTTTTGAGTCCACCTGTGTCCTGGGTAGGAGTAGATGGCTGGTGCTTCTTTGTATCCCCAAACAATTCAGCACATAGCGAAAGAGATCTTTTCAAATTCCTACCAGTCCTCAGCCAGTGATATGCCTCTTGCCTAGCTTTCCGACTTTTGATCAGCCCCAAAGTTACAAAATAAAAACAATTGTGTGTTGAGCCCTGTCTTCTATACTTACTTCTATCTAGAACATAATAATGTTTTCCTCTTTTCTAGCGGGGTCTACTTATTGCCTGCTAGTGTTCTGGTCAACTTCATTTTCTCTTGACAAGCAGAAAAATGACGGTCAGGCACTGCCCTCTACATTCTAAGGCTGCTACCGTTTTCCAGGTATGGACCTCTGCTGCGTCCTCCCTACACATTTTTTCTTTCTTTTACATTTTTACGTCTCCAGCAGAAAGAACGTAATAAAAAGGATGATAACAAGTACTTTCAATGCTACTGCATGGCACACCCTGTCCCTACGAATCTGTGGGCAATCCCAGTTTTCTTTCTTTAGGATGCTACCTCACAGTAAGGTCTAGAAATCAGAATATATCAGAAGTCACTGAGTTTAAAAAAATTCTGAGGACTAGTCTGATTTTAAAAACTGAGTTAACAGCTTCTAGAGAAAACAGATTTCAAAACTTGAGGGTGAAATATCTGCATTGGGCATGGGCCCTACACTAGCCCCCCAAGACTTTCACCCTCCTACCCAAGTGGCCTAAGATCTGACCAACTGTGCTCAGGAAAAGGGACACCCCTGGTCAGCTGAACAATGAGTGGACAAGAAGCAGGTGCACAGCACCCTGGGTGTCAACGTGACGCTTTCCCTTGACTTAAGGGGCTAACCTCCCCATCCATGAGCCTTTCCGACTCCCACTTTCCCAGGCACAGGCTTGGTCTTCTCATTAGCAATGAATTCCCTGCCTCTGTGAGGAGCACAGATGTCAGGCGAGCCTGACCCAATATCTGGCTGATCAGATGCTGTTTACTTTCCTAAGCCCGAGGTTTTAGTGCATCTTGAGACGAGGCGGTGGGATTCTTCTCTGGCCCTCCTAGTTGGGGGGGAAGCAATGGAATGCACAAAAGGCCCACGGATGGCCAGAGCCCCCCAGCCACAAATCTGTGTTAGGCAAGGGCTGCTGCTATCCATGGGAAGCCTCCCCGAAGGACAAAGGGTCCAGACTGCTTCTCGGCAAACAAAATCTGCAGGAGGCTCTGGTACCCCGAAACACCCAGGCCTGCATTGACACATCCAGCCCAGGGCAAACAGCCCACTCTCCTGTCCTCTTTGGAAACCGTTCTTTGTATGGAATTAAATAAGTAAGTGCATGCATGCCTATGTATGTGCGTACATACATACAAATAGGAAATGAATCTCTTTAGTAATTTGAAGAAACCATCTCAGCTCATACATGAGGCAGTCGTTAGGGGCCCGTGACAAAGAGGCCTTGGGTTTTCTCTTTACCTTTGATCTACATTATAAAACGTTAATACCCACCCCAGCAGAGCCCCTTCCAGAAACATACCCTTTCTCAAAAGGTTTACCCCTGCCCGCTGCAACTTCCACTCAGGCTCCCCGTTCCTGGTTAAGTGCTGACTTTGAGCTCACGCCCAGAAGCGCTGATGTTTTTAAACAGGGCTAAGCTCAACTGCTAAATAGAATTTATTGATGATAAAGAGCACAGCGGAGATTAAATTGTGGCAGTTTAATAATAAACACACTCCTATCCTCTGCAGCTTGACATTATGCATGTACTTAGCGTACGAAACTTAACTCCAAGTGTTTTGTCTATAGCAGGTAATATGGGGTGGGGGGAGTGGCCACAGAATCTATAATTTTGTGTTGATTAGGTAGGAAACAACCGCAAGCACATATTTTGATATCTCTATTAACAGCCTGTTCATGTCTAACTGCAAAACTTGGTTGTACTTCTTTCCCCATCTTTGCCCAAGACAGACCAGTAAACACAATTCCTCTCTCTATAATTAGCCTTTTCTCTGAGGGCCCTGAAGTAAGTCTGCATGCCGTAGATTTAATATCCAGCGCTATATCCATATGTGCTGCCCTTGCCTGGTCCCAGAGCATATAAACTCCCCTATTAGCAGCCTTGACTGCTTAATTATGCAGATTTTTTTTGTACCCGCCTGCCTGTAAAATTACTGTGTCTAACCTTTTTTTTTTTTCCTCTTTGCACCATGCTGGCCATTCTAATGAAATCGGCATAGGGGAAAGGGCCTGATTTGCAGTTATGGAGGCTGGATCGCCCTGGCAATCTGTCCTTAGTGGGAGTTACAAAAGGAAGTCAAATGCCTTCATCTGGTTCTACCCTATCATCCCCAAGGTGATTGAGTTCACTTCCCGATGCTTCCCAAGTTTTCCTCAGGCTGTCCAATCAGCACGTCCACCAGGGAGCCCAGTCTAGCTTGCAACAGTCTCTGTATCTAGTTACAGCCCCACCAGGGACAGTCAACCATCCACCCCCAAGCCTTCAGATGAAAACCTTTTCTAACAAGGCCGCCCAGCGCCAATGAAATAACACACATCTGCATATCCACTGGGTCCCATGTTTCTTGTGCTCATGGATTATGTATCTTGCAGCCTCTAATAAAGAAATGCAGTTCTTTGTTTAATGTTTATCTTGTGCTTGTTAAGCAAATGCTAATGTTGTATCAGAATGCTTTAGTGCTATTTGGGTTTTTGGTGATTTACTACAAGACAATCTGCTGTGAAGTAAATTTAGAGAGAGGGAGAAAATGGGAAAAATCATTCTGGTTGAAAGGGAGAAAAAGAAAAAGCCTTGACAGAAAAATCAAGGAAAAAGGAGTGAGACGGTGTAGGGAGAAAGAGGAAGTGAGAGCATACTCAAGAGACCGAGCAAAGCCCGCGACGGGGAGACAGACAGGCGGCAGAGGGACAGACACACACAGACGCATCCGTGGGGGTCCGGCAGGTGGGGGGGAGAGCAGGGCCTTATAGAAATCCCCTAGCCCCGGGCTGACATACCCACTTTATCACTGGACAGTCTCAGACTCGAAGCTAGAGAATAAACCGAGTACAATTTCCAAAAGGGATGACATGATAACTTCCCCTTCAGTGATAAGGTAAACAGTGTCCTGAAGGGTAAACAAAAAATAAAAAAGCCTTTTTTTTTGTTGTCTGCCTTTGTGCCCTGATGGTTAGCACTGTGCACTGTTATTCACAGACCACAGGGAAGCCCTAAATTTAATTGTTCATGCCTAGCTCTGCTAGAAATAGGCAAAAATAATCAGAACCTCCCTCCTCCCAATTTCAGGGAGAGGTGGGGGTTGGGGGAAAAGAAAAGAGGGTGGCAGCTTGAAAGCTGATGAATGAATGCCCTTTATTTATCCTTTGGCACGATGGGATATGGCTATCCACAGCGCAAACCTTTCCCGCCTGCTTTCCAATGCTTGCAATCCTGTTAGGAAAGAGGATGTCATTTTTATACTGAGAGATCACACATTTCCTCCCTCTTTGCATTTTTGATAGGAGAGATCAAAGTGCAATTCACGAAAAGTGAAACTGGGAGTCCTATATATTTTATAATTACAGTGACTATAATTTCTCAAGAAATTGTGAGGTTAATGAGGTCTTAGACATCTGTGTTTCACAATATACAAAGACTAATTGATAACAGATAATTATCTTGCAATATATACAAATACGGAATCATTGTGTTGTATACCTGAAACTAATATAATATTTATATGTCAAGTACATCTCAATGAAAAAAAAATGGGGTAATGATGGAGAGAACAGAAAGGTGGGTAAGATAAATAAATACTTTGCTCAGGAGGTATACTTGTCACAAATCACAGGCTTTTCCTTTCTCTTCTCTCTGCATTTCACAAAATAAATCAATACATTTCCAAAAGGATGAAAGACTCTAAGTGGATAAATGAAAAGCAAACACCTACCATACGAATACACACTCTGTCAAGTGAAAATTACATCTGCGCAGAAGAATGCCGTGTTAGCTTTCTTCTTGGGTAAATATCTCTATCCTTAACACACTACAGAAGCTGAGGATAAATGTAGTCTTCATGATTAATACAATTAATTTTAAGTACTCTGGTTCTTCGGAAATACCTCAGCGATGGCACAGAAGTTTCCATAAAAAGTGTTAGCTACGGCTTCAGAAAATGTACGTGCACCATACTTACTCTTTCCTTTGCCGAAAACATTTTTTAAAGGCTTGTTTCATTTTTCTTCTGAACATTATTCTCCTTGATGACTTTGCTGCTTTCTAACGGCGCTCTACTGATACAGAAAGGCTGAACTCAAAGCCCTTGGTAGGCCAATGGAAGAGAGTAGAACGGACAGTGAAAGTATCCATTTGCTACATGAATAACTGGGAATCTAAAGTCTGGGATTCTCAAAAGTACTGTCTCTTAAGTCATGTAGGGCTCTCTGTAGAGCATGAAGCCTAATTACTACCAGTGGGCCTAATTTGGGGATGTGACACTTGTGCTCTGGGGTCTGACCAGAAAGAATCAACATACTTCCATGATTTCATTTCACTAAATAACATGATCATGACAGACTTCATTTAGGCTCAAAGCAAAACCTACTGCTGAAAGGTCTCTCTTACCATTGTCTTGGCCACTTGGTCCCTATTGGGGGCTATTATTAGAATTGGATTTTAATGTGTCTCTTTTCCCCTTTAAATTTAACAGAGGGTCAAAAAAGACAGAAAAAGGAAATCAATGGCACATTTCATTAGTTGGTTCTTATAGCAATGGCAGGCTGTGAATCATGGGGCTTTGCTATTCATAAAATATCACAAAAGCTCGCCAAATAATAAATAAAGGCAAAATATGCATGTTTGGATCTGTCCTCTCAGCGACTTATAGGACATCCCATTCTCTATCACTTAATTCACATTATGCTCCCATGAGGTAGCTGTGCCCCGTGCATTATACTCTCCATTATATTCTTAAGAAGACAGAAGTACTAAAAGACTGAAAAATGTCCCTCAGAAAGGAATGTTTAATTCCAGATTTCCTGCCTTCCCCAGGGTGTGGGGTTGGGGGAGAACTCAGGCTGCTCGAGAGCCAGGTGCCTCTATGGCGACAACTTGCTTTGAGGGGGACCTGGACTCCAGTGGGTTTTCAAAGAGCTTCACCTCACTTTCTTTGCCACAGTAACGTCAGCAATGCTCTATCATCCTGACCTAGACACCCAAGCATTCAACACAGTATGTTTTCAAAGATAAGCACTTAGGATTTAGGTAGTGAAAAGACCAACTTGAATACAACTCTATTTTCACTCTGGAACTTTAGTGACCAGGGTGACCCAAGGGCAATGGGTGACTGGGGAGATGTGATGTTGTGGTAGTTTCCAGCAGCATGAGAATACTGCAGATCCAGATGCTAAGACTTTTAGGCACTCCCTGGAGAACAGGATGTAGAGTAGTGGCATCACCCACAAGCCATGCTAAATGATCCTGGAGTCCTCTGAAATGCTGTTGGAACAGAATCCAGGGTTAGAATAAGACAATGGGTTGCTTGGGGTGGGGGACTAGAATGAGAAAATGAGTTCCTTGGAGGATGACAATTAGACTTAGAAAATGGGTTGCATGGGGGTTTAGAGAGATTACAGTTGAGTGAACTTCTGAGAACTACTTTAGTAAAAAAAAAAAAACACACATCCACAAAACCAAAAAAACTAGCAAATGGCAACCCTTAAATCTCAATTTAGAATGATAGGATACATTAAAACCTATATTTTCAAGAACCACTGTACACACAGATTTTCTAAGACTTGTGGGATGGGGGTTCCACTTGTATTAGCATAATAAGCTCTCACTAGAATGAACTTCCTGCAGATAGCAACTATAAATTCTGGAAAAAATACAAAAAAAAAAAGAAAAAAAAGCCAACCAATTAACCTGAAGGCATTGGCATGTGAAAAAGCAGGCAAAGTCTGGAGAGAGTCAACACTTGGAAGAAGGAAATAACACAAGATGAATTTTCTAGTTTTTATAGATTTTAGCTGTACATGGATGCTAAGAGTCCAACAGAAAACCATAGTATTTTTGGAGAATTTGAGGCAAGCATAGCCACTAGAAAGTAAGGGGAAAACTTTGGAAAGAGCCTGGAGCAGGTGGGGACAGCCCAGTTCTGTGTAAAACCCTGTGCAAATCTCTGGCTGACTTCCGAACCATACAAGTGCAGAACTGACTACAAACAGCTCAGTTAAGGAATTTTTAAAGAAAAACAACAAAAAAACTGAACTGACATTTGAACTACAGTCCAAGAGGTAGAATTTGCAGTTTGTGTCCAATCAAGTTACTTGCCTCGTAAAACAAAACTATCCACACTCTGAAAGAATAGAACGGAATCCAGAGTATCTACAACACAATGCTTACTATGTCCAAGATACAATTTTAAATTACTGGGCATACAAAAAAAAAAAGAAAAATGTGACACATTTTCAGGAGAAAAGACATCAACTTAGATATTAGAATTAGCATCTGAGGATTTTAAAGCAGCCATTATACCTATGCTCAATGATATAAAGGAAAATATACTCCTCATGAATAAATACAAAGGAAATCACAACAGAGGAAGAGAATCTATAAAAAGCTACCAAATAGAAATTTCAAAACTGAAAATTACAACTTATTAAGTAAAACAATCACTCTATGGACTTGAAAGCATAAGGAATATAATGGAAAAAGTCAATGGATATAAAAATAGATCAATAGAAATAATTCATTCCGAAGAGCAAAATATTGAAAGGAATGAACAGGGGTAGCTGAGTGGCTAACTCAGTTAAGCATCTGCCTTCGGCTCAGGTCATGATCCCAGGGTCCTAGGATCCAGCCCTGCATCGGGCTCCCTGCTCAGTGGGTAGACTGCTTCTCCCTCTGCCCCTCCCCCTGCTTGTGCTTTCTCTCCTTCTTTCTCTCTCTCAAATAAATATTTAAAAAGTTAAAAAGAATAAATAGATCCTCAAGAATCTGTAGGGCAATATCAACACATGGTAATTGTGGTACTAAGGAGAAGAGCAAGGGAATGATAAGAAATAATAGTTTAAGGAATAATTACTGAATATTTCACAAAATTAGTAAAAGATACAACTCTACAGATTCAAGAAGCTTAGCAAACTATAAGCAGAAATATAAGAAGGCCAGATTAGCATATCCTGAAAATCAAGATAAAGGGAGAATCTTAAAAGTGGCCCACAAAACAAAATGAAACAAATAAGGCACCCCCACAAAAACATATTAAACATATTATATAGGGGAAAACAATGACAAATGACCTTTGCTTCTAGTGCTTCTCACTAGAAACAACGGAGCCCAGAAGATTGTGGACCAACACCTTCCAGGGACTCGAAAGAAGAAGGAAACTCTCAACCTATAATTCCATATTTGCAAAAATACCCTTTAAGAAGAAAGGTGAAATAAAAATATCTGTACATAAAAAAACACATAAAAAATATGCTGCTAGCAGAACTGAGCTACAAGGAGTGCTTCTTCAGGCTGAAGGGAAATTATACCAGAAGAAAACTTGCACCTTCAGAAAAGAATGAAGAGCCTCAGAAATAATAAGTTATCTGGTTAACACACAAAAACTTTTCATTTATTTTATATATACTTGCTTACTTAAAGTAGATATTACAACATTGTCTTGTGGGGTTTATTATACTTGTAGATATAATACATATGAAATTTATATCATAAATGGATTTATACTGCTACGAAGTTTCTACATTTTATCTAAAATGGTGAGATATTAACGTGAGATAGACTATGAAAAGCATATTGTAATCCCTAAAACGGCAACTAAAATAATAAAACAAAGAATTATAGCTGAAAAGCCTACAGATATTCATCAGGGATACTGGCCTGTAGTTTTCTCTTTTTATGCTTTGACTGGTTTTGGTATTGGGGTAATGCTGGCTTCATAGAATATATTTGGAAGCTTTCCTTCCTCATCTACTTTTTGGAATAGTTTGAGGGGAATAGGTATTAACTTTTCTTTAAGTTGTTTGGTAGAATTCACCTCTGAATCTATCCTGGACTTTCGTTTGTTGGGAGTTTTTTGGATTACTGATTCAATTTCATAAGATTGTATGTTTCTAGGAATTTTTCCATTTCTTCTAGATTGTCCACTTTGTTGGCATGTAATTTTTTGCAGTATTCAGATAAATTATAATGGAATATAAAAAGAATATTCACACAATCCAAAAGAAAGCAGGAAAGGAAGAAAAGACAGTAGTAATAATAGTAATAAAAACAGAGAGAGCAAGCATATACAAATAAGAAATGCTAGGCTTAAATCTAACCATATTAAGACTTACGTTAAATTATAATGGTCTGAACATTAACTAAAGGCAGAGATTGTCAGAATGAATAAAGAGGAAGCTCCAACTTGATGCTATCTACAAGAGATCCTCTTTATATATGAAGGCTGAGAGGTTAAAAGTAAGTGGATTGAATGAATACATAACACATATAGAACAAGCACAAGGATGTTAGAGTGACTGTCGGTATTAAATAAGCTTTAAGATAATACTGCCAGAGGTAAAGAAGGATATTTCATAATGAAAAATGGGTCATTGATCAAGAAGATATAACAATCATAAATGTGCATGCACCTAAAAAGAGCCTCAAAATATATCAAGCAAAAGCTGACTGAATCTAAGAAAAAAATAAAGTTTACAATCATAGATGGATATTTAAACACCTTTCTCAGCAACTGATAGAACAGCTAAATCCCTTATACTAGTGACATAGACCATCTGAAAAACACTCTCAACCACCTTGACCTAATCTACAGCTATAGACCCTTATATTCAATATCTGTAGAACACACCTTATTTTCAAGGGCACATGATACATTCACCAAGATTGTCCTTATGTTCACCCCTAGAACAAGTGTCAATAAATTTAATAGTATGCTACTTAATCATATTGAAATTAAAGTAAAAATTAATAACAACCAATATCTAGGAAACCTCCAAATATTTGGGAATTTAAAAACACACTTCTAAATAATCCATGGCTTAAAAAAAAAAATCTCAAGGGAAATTAGAGTATATTTTGAACCGAAGGTTATTGAATATTCAACATTTCAAAATTTGTGAGATGCAACTAAATCATTTCTTAGAAGGAAATTTATAGATTTAAATGCTTATGAGAGAAAGGAAAAACAGAGTCTAAAAGTAATGACTTAAGTTTTACCTTAAGAAACTATGAAAAGAAGGACAAATTAAGCCTAAAATTAGTATAAGGAAGGAAATAATAAAGATAAGAACAGGAATCAAGGGCACCTGGGTGGCTCAGTCATTAAGCGTCTGCCTTCGGCTCAGGTCATGATCCCAGGGTCCTGGGATCGAGCCCCGCATCGGGCTCCCTGCTCAGCAGGAAGCCAGCTTCTCCCTCTCCCACTCCCCCTGCTTGTGTTCCCTCTCTCGCTGTGTCTCTCTCTGTCAAATAAATAAATAAAATCTTTTAAAAAATTTAAAAAAAGAAAAGAAATCAAATAGAAGTAGAAGCCAAATCATAGGGAAAACTAATGAAATCAAAAGTTGATTCTTTGAAGAGATCAGCAGAATGAATAAACTTATTTAGACTCACCAAGAAAAAAAAAGGATACAAATTACCAATATCAGAAATTAAAGAGTATCACTACTGATCCTATGAATATGTAAAAAACAAGAAGAGAATATTATGAACAACTTATGCCAAGAAATTTGACAGAAAATTAAGCAGAAAAATCTGAGCAGCCACCTTTTATTTATTAAAGAAACTGAATTCATTAAATGAAGGAGGAAGGAAGGAAGGAAGGAAACTAAACTAACTCCAGGCTGAGAGGATTTCATTGGTGAATTCTAATATGCATTTAAGGAAAAATAACACCAATCTTAAACTCTTTCAAAAAATCTTTTATGAGGTCAGAATAATTCTAATACCAACTCTGAAAAAAAACTTATAAAACTTGTTGGACTGGTCTACAACCAAAATGAAATCATTATAATCACACTAATATCCTAAAAGGGATATTGAAGGATCAAAAAAATAAAGGAATGAAAACTAACTGGAATATTTCACCCTTTCTTATTCTTATCCCTGTATCTATTTAATAATAAATAGATCAACCTCTTTAGGATTCACTGAATTTGTTTTCACTCATCCCCTAAAATAGAAAATAGAGTGAAAGGGAAGAAGGAAACTTTTAAATATTTTTAGAAGACACGAAATATCTGCAGGTGGAAGTAGGAAACAAAGAGTCTAGTAACTATTCCCCCTGTCCCCACATGGGGATGGGAGAGGCAGTGAAGGAAAAAGTGACACTGAGAATTATTAGGGGACAATAATATTTTGAGAAGTTCTACCAAACAAGCAGAAAAAGTATTCGCAAATAGCGCAGAACATAGGTGCTTTCAAGAATGGAGGAGTTTATAACTGGAATGTCAGGGTGACAGAAACCCCTCTGTCCCTTCCCTGACCATTCCAAGTGCCTGGCTTGGGCTGATGGTACAGAAATATCTTCTCATCATTGGAACTAAGATCTTGCTTTGTAACCTTGCTTTGTAGCTTCCTGCTATAACTCAGTGGTGGTCAATGAGCATTTAAGTAGTAATTGTTCTGGTCAAGGTAGAATAACAGGAACCAGATTTACCTGAAACAACTAAGACAAATGGACAAATGAGATGAAACACCATTTTTAAGACATTGGATATGAGGCAGTGCAGAACAGTGACCTCTGAGGGAGAAAAATGTGTGAGGTGAGTCCCAAATTGCCCAGCCTACTGTATGGGGCATTTTCACATGCGGGGAGGGGAAACCAGGGTGAACCTGGAGGTCTTCCTCAGCTGGCAGCCCACAGGGTCTAAGCCACAGCTCCCTAAAGCAGAGTTCCAGAGAAGAGAGTACTGAGGATCTGCAGGGGCTCCTCTTTGAGTCTTATGCTGAATGTTGATCTACACATGCATGTGAAGAAGCTACCTGAAGCCAGGGAAAATCCTTCCTGAGAGAAGCAGAGAGAAAATTTCCCACAGCTCTCACAAGGCTGTGTTCCTACAAGGCAGAGCAGAAAACCTCTTGCTTCAATGTCCTCATTGCATTGAGTATTCAGAAAGGTATTAGCTCAGTAGTGGGGAAAAATTTTGCCCTAAATCAGTGGTTGCTCTGATCCCACAAACATACATACCTACATACATAAATGCCTTGAAAGGATCAAATTTTACCAAGTAATTTAAATGCTTCCCAGAACAAAGTTCTAGAATATTTATATAAATACAAAAATATCTAGCACCTACCAAGGTAAAATTCACAATATCTGACATTCAGTAAACAATTAATAAGCATACAGGAAAATGTAATCTATAAGCCAAAGACAAAAGCCAACAGACGAAGATATGTCACAGATGATAAAATTAGCAGACAAGGACATTAAAAAAGTGATAACTATATTCCATGTGTTCAGTAGGTGGAAGAAAGATTGAGCATACTTAACAGAGAAAGACATAAAATATATAGAAAACTCTTTTTGACCTTTAATTTTTTAAGGTTTTATTTATTCATTTGAGAGAGAGAGAGAGAGAATGCTAGTGGAGAACTTTTTGAACTTTAAGTGATAAAAAATACACTAGGTAGATTTGACAACAGATTAGACATCACAGAAGAAAAGATTAGGAATTTAAAGACAGAGATAGAAAGTATCCCAAATGAAGCACAGAGGGAAAAAAGGACTGTAAAAAAAGAAAAAAAAAATGAACAAAGCGTCATCAAGCTATGGGAAAACTTCAAGCAGTCTAATTTTTGTATATTTGGAGTCTCTGAATGGGGGGGGCATATAAAAATACTTGAAAAATAAGCAATTTTTGACTGATAGACTATTATGGACATTCAGGTTACTTGAATAAGTTATAATTCTCTATATTTAATGGTTTTAGGTATGTCTTATTTTCCGATATGGTAACTAAAAATATATTATAACTAGAAATGTCTAATATTTCAAAAGAAGCCCACATTAAAATCTGGAATCATGCATATTTTATCAATAGATGAGTGGTTTTTAGAATACATTCAAGAGGTAAAAATAAGTTCTAATATAAATTTATCTCCCGCTTTTTGTGGACCTGAACATTGATGCATTACTGATGAAGTTAAGACATTTCTCACACAAATACGTTTTCGTCCTCTGATTGGGATAAAGGCAGACTGTGAAAGTGAAAAATAGAAAAGAAAAATATTGGGGTCATGGGTTGCAGAGAAGAACTGGAGAATTGTGGCATGAGTGATATTGTCAGAGAGAATGGAAATTGACAAGTTTTAGATCACAATGGGAAAAAAGGAAGGAGGCAATAAACGTCAGGAACAATAGATCAAATCATTGTGTTGTACACCATAAACTTATAGACTGTTATATGTCAGCTACATCTCAGTAAAAGGGTAAAAGTAAAAAGTACTCAGTAAAAAGTAAAAAGTAAAAAATCAAGAACAAGCTTGAAGATTGGGACACAAAACATGGTTCAGTCAGGAAAATGTAATTCATCTACACTCAGACATTCAGAGGTGTCTTGGTTTGCTCAAATACAAAGCACTTTATTTAGGATGAGACTCTACCTGCTTCTTCTTAACCTAGCTCTACTTCAAGCAGTCAACATTATACTGACCGCTGAAAATATCAGATTTTCCTCTAATTTGGAATTAGAATGATAATTAGGAAGATGAACCATAATTATCTGCACTGTGCTCTACTTAAGACAAAAAGAAAGAAGAAACAAACCCTGATTTTTGCCTCAAAAATCTGTAGACCACATTGTGTGAAGCATAGTGTATTTTTTTCCATACGCACAATGACATCACGGGAGGGTGAAATGTCAAGCCAAGACTCAATTTAAAATAAAACACAGAGGGCGCCTGGGTGGCTCAGTTGGTTAAGCGACTGCCTTCGGCTCAGGTCATGATCCTGGAGTCCCGGGATCGAGTCCCACATCGGGCTCCCTGCTCAGCAGTGAGTCAGCTTCTCCCTCGGACCCTCCCCCCTCTCATGCTCTCTCTCTCTATCTCATTCTCTCTCTCAAATAAATAAATAAAATCTTTAAAAAAAAAAAAAAATAAAAATAAAATAAAACACAGAAATGATAAAAGAAAAAAATGTAGGGCTAAGGTGAAAAGCAACAATAAAAACAAAACCTCCTTGCTCAGTTTAAATACTAAAATTAATATTCTCTAAGTCAACACACTTTAGAGCTAAGTTGCCTTTCATGCAATCTCCTCATCTCCTGGGGGTAAAGAGATTCACCTGAATTACACAGGTACTTAGTTTAAGGGAAGGAACTGAGACACAAGTATCCTGAATCACAGCCCTTGAGCCTGGTCCATTGAACCCACCAGTTTGCTTAAGAGGGAAGGGAGCATGAACTAACTGTATACATTGATTTTATAAGGGACTCTAAAACACTTTAAAGTGTATAACACTCATAAAAAATACTCTTTCTAATATGAGCTTGACCTAAATTTACCTACTATGCTTTCTATAAGAAACATTAACTCCATATTTAGTTACTACGGATTTTGGGTTCTCAGAATTTACAAGTATTTGAGGGTGATGGTTTGGATGACCCCATCTCGCTTAAAAGACCTGCTCATGAAAGAAGTGATCCCTTCTTTAACCTTTTGATATGTGATCTCCTTTATGCCTGTAAGCAATTCAGATTCACCTCATTAATTGTTATTTTCACACATTGGCATTCCAGTGTCTTTCAGAGGAACACTTGAGAGGTTGGGAGCTGGGAAATCTGTATCCTGTTCCGAACTCTGCTTGCGGCTTGGGTAAGCCACTGAAATGTTATGGAGTTTAGCTTTCTCATGAAAACAAGAAGAGAACAGAATATTATGTTTCTTGAAATCTGTCTTATTTTCAATGATAAGGATTAGGAGAGCAAGAATCTCTAGGGCCTTCTTTTATTTGTAGCTATCTTTTTTTTTTTTTTCTTTCCCTTCCTTTCTTTCTGTGCCCATCAGCAAGTAGAAGGATCTGTGAAAAGACACAGGGAGAGAGGAGCTGAAGGAACTGTTGTAAGTTTTTATATCTTATTTTTTCACACCAGCTTCTGGGCAGCTTCTCCCTCTCTCCTCAGCTTACTGGCCACGTGGGCCTTGCTTCAGAAACTAGGTAACACGGTAGTAAAAGCCCCGGTTGTCAGACTTTCTGATGAGCAGGGGGGCAACATGACAATGTGGAAGAACTAGGTCTTCCTTTTTAAATTTGTGGTTTATTTATTTATTATTTTTTAAAGATTATTTATTTATTTATTCATGAGAGACGGGGGGGGGGGGGGCAGAGGGAGAAGCAGGCTTCCCGCGGAGCAGGGAGCCCAATGCGGGACTCGATCCCAGGACCCCGGGATCATGACCCGAGCCGAAGGCAGACGCTTGACCATCTGAGCCACCCAGGCGCCCTGTGGTTTAAATATAAGCTAATTTCAGAGCAATCCTTTATTTTTTGCTTCTTATATTTGTCCTGCACTCTTTTCCCTTTTCCCTCTCACTCAGAGTTCCTTCCCTGCTTTTGTGGTATAGATGTCTCTCGTTTGCTAAGTTGCTTTGATTTTATTTTCAATTGTAATAACCAATAAATGACTTACCTAGGCTGACAGCACTCACAGTAAAATTCCGATACATCTAAGGGATATCAAGTCAGCAGAAATATTTGACTCTAAACAAATTAAATATCCGTGTCAAATATGCTCCTCCACAGTGTATTTTTTTTTGTTTTTCTTCTAAATGTTATTTATTTATTTTTATTTGAATAAACTTGACCCCATGGGGTTAATACAGCTTCTGAAGCTCCTATTTTTAAGTCATAGGTGTTAGAAAGATGTATGTGCAAATGTATCGAGTTATATAAATCCAAGCTACAATGGTCATAACAGGTAGTTCTACTTCAGGTAGTTTTATATTACTTATGGAATTTTCTATTATGCCGTTATGTTAAAACATTCAACCAAAGTTTCCTGAACATCATTCATGAACATTGCATACACATAAAAATGACTTCAGTTAATTTACATTATATGCCTACCATTAGTACCCCAAAAAGTATTCAAGCATCAGACAATATCTGTCTAAGATATGAATCTACCTTCAATACAGTATTTGAGCTCATAAATTCAACAGTTTATACCTCAAAGGGAGGGGTGGAGTTTCTACTGCTTTTATTTACAATGAAAATTGAATCTTAACTAGCCACATGGGAATATGGTAGACAATAATCTATTGTTGAACATTAGTCTTAGTATTTATCTAATTTATTGGTTGTATGAAATGAGGTCTCTGATTCAACTCAAGAGTTTGGCATTTTACATTTTTCAGTTTGTAGAGCTATTTGATTAACAAGAAATTTCAAAAGAGTCTACTGATGTTGGCCAAATATGGCCCAACGCTGAGAGATATCAAGACATACCTTATGTTCAATTTGGGTCAACCTCTCTTCCTGTAATGAAACAGTAACCAGTGAATATTTTGGAATAGGCCGTGTGTGTCTCTGTGTGTGTGTGTGTGTGTGTGTGTGTGTGTGTGTGTGTAATAGTGTCATAAATTTTCCAGGGAAATTCCCCAGGATAGATTTAGTTTTCAAAAAAAATTTTTTTTATTATGAGTAGACAGGTATGAATTGGCTGTGGTTTTGCGGTTGCTTCTAAGGAATAAACTTGCTGTTATTCAGTAGTAGCTGGTACTTTAAATTTTAATGTGGGTATCAGCCCACATTTTGCAAATGTTTGACCATTATTTGGATGCAAAATTAGGAAATGGTATATTTTATCTTACATTCTATTTCTAGTTGTAGCAAGCTTTTTGACACTAGTACGATTTTTGTGCACTGTATCCCCCTTCAGTGGCCCTCACAAATGTAATTTTTGCCTCCATGTACTTTTTAAACTTAGGAATTTGGATCCTAGGAAGAGTCTTGAGAAACAGGAAAGATTCTTCCAGGACGTCTCATAGGAATAAATAACGTTGAAAACTTGAAAGTGAATTCGACTGCCCACTAATAGAGACCACATAGTAATATACCAGCAATTTTGTCAAATCCCTGAACCTGTTTCCAGGTCTCACAAGCAATCCTGGATTTCTTGGGAGCATTTTTTTTTTCTTCCCAATCATGTTGGCCAGGAAACATCCCTCTCTCCTTCCCTAGCTCCTAACTTTAAGGGCTGCAAACTCATAAATGAAGTCAGGCTGTTGTTGATATTATGCTTACATTCTACACGGTAATGTTACAAATTTAAATGAAGCAATATCTACTCTACGTTTTAGCTCCTCAAATGAATAGTTCATTCCATATAAATAGAGAGATTATTAATAACTACATTCTGTTTCTCTATTCCCTCAGTACTTTCAATTAGTTACACAGAAATTTACTTCCTGCTCTTTACTGTGTACTATTTAAAAATCTTTATTCCACTGAAGAAGCAGCTCTGTTTTCTGGAAGAAGTAAAGTGATTCGTGAGTAACATTTACTTCCTGGGGACTGTTAAAAGGCTAAAGAGGAACCACGTACAAACACTCAAGAAACACCTATGCAAAGGGATAGCAGTCTTTAACACTTGGAGATTTTCCTACATAGGAGACAAGTCTGATGACCCCAATCTTGGAAATTAGGAGAAAATTTTAGTTCCAACACCTACAGGGATTGGTGTGTATCTGGAATGTCACATCAAATTAAAAATTAAAATTAAAATAATGTAACCGTTGCACTTGTATTTTTTGGCACCGTAGGAAAGGGCACCTCACTCTGATAGTCTTTAGCGGCATAAAATTGGATCAGCCATTTGACCTCTCTAGGATTTAGTTTATTCACACGGGCCAGGTGACTCATTACGTCTGTTCCTGATCTAAAAACACTGGGGGTTTGTATTATTGGCAGGAAATTCTCTGATAAAGCTCAGATTGACAAATGTTGCAAAACTTACTTCAAAAACAAAGCCATGCCATACCTCCAGGGAGTAAAGGGGATGGGTGGATTCTGTAGGGGGAAGAACTAAGTGAAAGCCATGCTTGGGGGTGATGAGTCATCAGGTGGACATGAGAAGGAGATTTTTGTGGGGGTAAATACAACAACCTTACAATAGCAATAGAAGCTGGAGTGTTGACGGCCCTGGATTCTGAGATAGCAGGTTTAGATTTTGGTCTGTAGGCAATGCAAGTGGGATAAGATACAGAGCAGGATAGGGAGAAGGACTGGTGACTCTCCAGCAGGGTAATCATAACAATGGCTAAATTTTATTAAGCACTTACTGTATGCCAGACATTTTTCTACATCCTTTACATAATTAACGCATTAAAATACTGGGAGCAATAACTCTGTGAGTTAGGTACTCTATTCTTTTTGTTAAGAAAAACTGAGGGAAAGGAGATTTAAGTAACCTGCCTAACTAGAAACACAAAAATATTTTAGAAAAGAGGCATACTAAAGATGAGATCCAGATTGGTTTGAAGAGGAGTGGACATATACGAATTTATTTTCAGACATTTGATTTTTGAGGGGCGCCTGGGTGGCTCAGTCGATTAAGCATCTGCCTTCAGCTCAGGTCATGATCGAGCCCGTGTCAGGTTCCTTGATCAGCAGGGAGTCTGCTTCTCCCTCTCCTTCTGCCCCCTCCCCCCTGCTGTGCTCTCACTCAATCTCTCTGTCTCTCTCAAATGAATAAATAAAAAATCTTTAAGAAATGGGATTTTTGAAAAAAAAACATTTATTGTGTTAAGTAAATATGTGCAGTTATAAAGCGTGGTGATCATTATGACAATGACATTTTATTTTTGGAAGAGAAAAATATATGCACAGTGTTATTGTCATGTTTATGAATTTATTAGAGTGCATGCATTTAAGAAAGACAAATTTAAAACAAAACAAAAAAATCCTCACCCAATCCAAAACACACCTGATTATTTGGTTTCTGACATATCTATGTGAAACAATGACTAGGGAATTCTTCCAAACATTTAAGGAACAAATGATACCAATTCTCTACGATCTGTCTCAGAAAATAGGAGCAGGGGAAACGTTTCCTAACTCATTCGACGAGGCCAGCATTACCCTAATACCAAAACCAGACAAAGATATTACAAGAAAGAAAACAGCAGACAAATACATCTCATGAACAGAGATATGAAAATCCTTAAAAGATATTAGCAAATTGAATCTAACAATATATAAAAGGAATTACATACTGTAACCATGTGGGATTTTTCTAAGTATGCAAATTAAGTTCAACATTAAAAAATCAATTAATGTAATCCATCACATCAACAGGCTAAAGAGGAAACGTCATATGGTCACAACAACAGATGAAGAAAAAGCATTTGACAAGATCCAATACCCATTCATGACAAAAATTCTCACCAAACTAGGAATAGAAGAATATCCCCAACTTCATAAATAGCATCTACAAAAACCCTACAGCTAACATTATCCTAATGGTAAGAAACTAGAAGTTTTCCCTCTAAGGTCTAAAATGAAGCAAAGATATCCCCTTTTAACACTTCTACTCAACATCATACTGAAAGTCCTGGCTAATATGCTAAGACAAGAAAAAGAAATACGAGGCATAACAACTGTAAAGGAAGAAATAAAACTGTCTTTGTATTCAGAGGACATGACTATGGAGAAAATCTCAAAAAACTGACCAAAAAACCCTTCTTGGACCTGATAAGTGATTGTAGCAAGTGTGTAGGCTACAGGGTTAAATTTGTAAATATACAAATTGTACATCATTACTTTCTGATGTACAAGAAATGAGCAATTAAAATTTGAAATTAAAAACATACTATTTCTATTAACACTTCAAAAAAGTATTTCTTTTTTATACTTAGTATACTTATACTTAGGTATAGAACTATACAATTCTGATAAAAAAATTTTTTAAAGATCTAAATAAGTGGAAAGGTATTCCAGGTTCATGGATGGGAAGACTCAACATTGTTAAGATGCCAGTTCTTCCCAACATGATCTATAGAGTCAATGAAATCCCAATCCAGATTGTTACTTTGTGGCTATCAACAAAATAATTCTAAAGTCTACATGAAAAAGTAAAAGATCTAGAATAGCCAACAAAATATTGAAGAGCAAAGTCAGGGAAATGATGTCACCCAACTTCAGATTTACTATACAGCTATAGTAATCAAGACAGTATTGGTGAAAAAATAGACAAATAGATCAATGAAACAAAATGGAGAGCCCAGAAATAGTTAACTGGTCTGTGACAAATGAGTAAAAGCAATCCAGTGGAGGAAGGATATTTTTTTCAACAAACGTTGCTGGAACAACTGGACATGCAAAAAAGAAAAAAAAATTAATCTAGACACAAACCTTATACCTCTCATAAAAATTAACTCAAAATGGATCACAGACTAAATCTAAAATACAAGAGTAGAGCTTCCAGAGGCAACATAGGTGAAAATCTAGGTACTGGAATTTGGCAATGAATTTTTAGATACAAAATGAAAAGCAGGATCCATGAAATAAAAAATTGAGAAGTTGGACTTCATTTAGTTCTGTTAAAGACAATGTTAGGAGAATGAAAAATAAGCCATGGCCTATGAGAAAATATTTGCAAATGCATGCCCAATAAAAGGACTTGTATCCAAGACATCAAAGAAATACTAGGATTCACCAGTAAGAAAACAATCGATTTAAAAAGTGGGAAAATGATCTGGACAGACACTTCACCAAAGAAAATATATACTTGGCAAATAAGCATATAAAAAAGATGCTCAGAGCGCCTGGGTGGCTCAGTCAGTTACGTGTCTGCCTTCGGCTCAGGTCATGATCCCAGGGTACTGGGATTGAGCCCCACATTGGGCTCCCTGCTCAGCGGGGAGCCTGCTTCTCCCTCTCCCTCTGCTGCTCCCCCTGCTTGTGCTCTCTCTGTCAAACAAACAAAAAAAATCAAAAAAACAAAAAGATGCTCAACATCATTTACCATTAGTGAACTGCAAATTAAAACAATGGGATACCATTAAAATACCTATTAGGATGGCTAAATTCTCAAATACTAACAAAACCAAATGCTGGCAAGGATGCAGAGCAACAGGAAATCTCATTCATTGCTGGTAGGAATGCAGAATGGTACAGCTACTTCAGGAGACAGTTTGACAGTATTTTACAAAGTTAGACAGAGTGCTAACATATGATTCAGCAATCACTTTCCTACATATTTACCCAAATAAGATGAAAATTATATCCACACAAAAACCTGGACATGGATGCTTATAGCAGTTTTATTCATAACTGCAAAAATTCAGAAGAAACCAAGATGTCCTTCAGTAGGTGAATGGATAAACTCATATATTCATACAATGGAATATCATGCAGAAATAAAAAGAAATGAGCTAGCTATCAGGAGGGGGAGAAATAAGCTTTCAAACTATCAAAAGGCATGGAGAAGGCTTCAGTGCAGATTACTAAGTGAAAGAAGCCAAGCTGAAAAGGCTATATACTATATGATTCCAACTATATGACAGCCTGGCAAAGGCAAAACTATGGAGACATTGAAAAGGTAAGTGTTGCCAGAGGTTTCAAGGAAGGGGGAGAGGGATGAATAGGTGTAGCACAGGGGATTTTCAGGGCAGTGAAACTATTTAATTAATAATAATGTATTAATGTTGGTTCACGAATTTGTAATAAATGTACCCCACCAATGAAGATGCTAATCATAGGGGAATTTGGGTGTGGGGTGGAGTGGAGGGAATAGAGGAGGATTCTCTGGTACTTCCTGTTCAATTTTTCTGTAAACCTAAGAAATAAAATATAACAATTTGAAAAATAAAATAAAACATGTAAATCAGACCACCCCCCCTTCTTTTTTTGGTCTGTGGCAAACCTGTGTGGAAAAATGGATAGCATCATCAGAAATGTTTGGCAGTAGCCAGAGAGAACCAAAGGGAAGCAAGCCTAGAGCAGAGAGAAGATTCCTCCTCTGGCTTCCAATATTGCCCCCTCAATCTACATTGATGCCAGAATGACTCTGTTACTCTCCTCCTTAAACTTCCTCAAGGAAACCTGGGCGCTGTAAGGTAAAACATAAACTCCTTGACATGGCACACAAGGTCTGGGAAGTTCTACTCTTCTATGTACCTAGAGTCATTTCATCCCCCCCGCCCCAGCCCTTACAATTCCCCAAGAGATTTTGCACAAACAGGAAAATTCTTTCTCTGGCCTTGCAACCTCATGCTCATTCTTCGGACATCAGTTAGGGAGTTCTCTTCCTGATCAAGTCTTCTCTGAGCTTCCCAGTGGATCCTACTACTTAGCCCCCATAGGACAAACACTACACTGTGACATAATTGTTCATTTGCATAGCTGGCGCCTCATTTGACTCAAGTTCCTTCAGGGAACCACCATGTAGTATTTGTCTTTATATCTTTAGTATCTAGCACAGACCCTACTCTATATAGTAGGTGTTGAATAAATGCTTGTTGAACAAACAGAAGGCACTGAATATTCAAGCTCTGATCCACCGCAACCTCTATGGTAATATCTCCTAGCTAGTATTTTAATAGTTTACACTTCTTTAATTAATTCTCACTTGTATATATAGTGAATCCTTGATTATCCACAAGAGGATTATCTACATTGTAGTTTAGTGTAGCAAATCTTACTTTTAACTTCTTGTTGGCATCACCAGCTGTTTACTTATGTCCTTCATTGACATTGTCACCAACTCCATTTACTTTTACTCCCGTATGCAGCTAAAAGCACAGCAAAGTTAGGGAGAAAGGAATTTTTAAAGAAACAATGATGCCTCTCCTTACCTAAGATTCTGGGCTTAACAACGCAAGAGATCCCGAAGACAGGGAAAAGAGGAAACCAAGCAAAGCCTGATAATTCTTTATCTTAACCTACAAATCTTGGAATAGCTTTGAGGATATATTATTTAACAAATAATACTGTATTTCTGTATACTATATATTTAAGGTCTGTTATCTTAGTGTTTTAGACTTCTAACTTCTCCAATTTCTTTGCATTTGCCAACCTGAAGATCACACTACAAGGCAGGATGTTTCGGAATAAAACGAGCAGCGGCATACTCGTAAAATAATCATATATTAAACAAACTATTTTCAATTCCAAAAGAAAAACTATCTTCAATTTCAGGTGCTAGTAAAGACAAGAAATAAATACTTTAATTTCAGGCACAGTTTTTTTTTCTTGTTTTATGTTTTCTGAGTATGTTATATGACACTATTTTTTAATGTCATTTACATTAAACTCTTGAGCTTCTGACTGTGCTTTAGATTCTTCTGAAGGCCTCCGGTAGTGATTCTTCTTTTAAATTTAAAAGCCTAATGAACCCAGATTTTCAAAAGTAGCTAATATTGGGTTGAGGGCCAAACAATATAATGATGCAGAGCTACTTGCATTATTCCTGGAGCTATTTGATTTTGACAAGCCCACATTTGGTAATTAACATGAGAATGCCCCCTTGGGCCGTTCTCCTGTTAGCTAAAATATCTTATAAATTACTGTAATAAAAGGCGGAAAAAAGGAACACGCTGCCTGTCAATGTTTCAACTTATCTAGCAAGAGGAGGAGACAAAGCCTTGATCTGGAAACATACAAATGCCAAATGGGAGTGTAAATCCTGCCGTCTGCCCCAACAGGAGAGAGTTGCCTGCTCAACAGAGAGGTCTGTGCAGAGAGCATCGACTGAGCTCCCAAAGCCAAAGGTGAGCTGGTCCTTTGCACAGGGAGTGTGGGTACGTTTCACAACTGTGCTTCATCAGTGATCGCACATCATCAACCACATGGTTGGTGGACACAGCATCTATAATTGAAGCAGCAGCTTCATATATTCCCTTCTAGGGTCTCTTGGCAGAGTTCACTAAATAATACCATCTACCAATGACATAAAATACAGCCTAATTTGTTACACTAATCTAGATGAATGTCTTAACATGGCCATCATATAGATTCTTTTTTAAAAGACTTTATTTATGTATTTGAGAGAGAGAGAGTAGGTGCACACCAGCAGGGGGGAGGGGCAGAGGCAGAGGCAGAGGGAGAAGCAGACTCCCCGCTGAGCAGACAGACTGACAAGGAGGACTCAAGGGGGCTCATCCCAGGACCCTGGGATCATGACCTGAGCCAAATGCAGACGCTTAACCGACAGAGCCAACCAGGCGCCCCCATCATATAGATTCTACGTACATTTGTGCTCTGGAGTCAAATCTCTCTCCCCACTACCTCTGTTTGCTCCCATCTGGCTACAAGCTTGGAATCAGCTAAAGGAATGGGAAATAGACAAATGATCAGGTTTTATAGTTTATTTTCTTGAGGCTAAGATTTAGCAGTGACGTAATTCTCATTCTGGCAAAGAGAAATAACAATCTGACTACTTCCTTAGAACTGACTTTTAAAATTCTTTCAGTCCACACTTTTTTTTTTCTGTTTCACCCACATGCACATTTATCATCCTATTACAGACACACAGGCCACCAAAAGATAATACAACACAACAAGTAATACACTCTTCATAGGCAATGGAGACTGTTGTGTGTCCATACATATCTATATTGGTGTCCTATGAATATCTGGTAATCGGGTAGAGGCATATGCAACAAATGCATCTAAAAATAAACTTATCTTCTCACACTAAAGTTTTACCTACTGCAACCTAACCAACTTTTATTATCATTAATTTACTTTAATCTGGGACATTAACCATATTGAGTCAGCAGCAGCTGCTGATTGAACAATAGTTTTCTGTGTTCTATTACTTAGGGTCTTTTTTTTTTCCTACTTCAGTTAATGGCCTGAGGGAATCAATGAGTATAAAATGTACACTTATTGATAAAAATTCTGGGCCTGCAATAGAACCTAGCTCAAAAATAGCTGTGCTTAATCCATAGCAGACATAATTTGCTACTACCGCTGAATTTTAACAGGAACAGATCCAAAAGCATGTCAATGTTCCCATTTTTGTGCCACAGAGTAATGACATTTAATCAGGAATATTACTACCCTCTTTTGGTGACAGCTGAGACACGAACCCAGCCAGCTGATGCAACTCCTGTCTTCTTGTTGGCAACCTCACAATCAGCAGCTACATACAGCAAGCGGCCTTACCTTGTGTGTATCATCAGAGGAAACCTTACAGAGCAAGGCTCTCACAGATAGACCGCAAACGGAGTCCATCATGTTTCCTAAAGACTTCTGGAACCATCCTAATTTCCACCTGTCCCTGTGGCCATAAGAAGCCTAAGGAAGAAACTGTTCTAGATCTTTTAATGCAATGGCACGGCAGTCGCCAGGTGTGAGGCAACATGAGGTTTGCAGAACATAACCGCCATAGGTCCTGCTCAGTCAGATCGATGGTCTATAATTACCTGGGAATTACTTGGACACAAATCAATGGTGTATTATGTCCCATTCATAATGAGCGGGATAACTTTTGCCTGGTCTGTGAACGTCACGATTTTAAAGACAATATCCCCATATGCTTCCTCCGCCTGCCGGAAACTGCAACGGATTCAGCCCAGAAAGGCTAGGGATATGGGAAGAGGACTTCAGACAGGGAGGGAGTGGGGCTGTGTGCATTCCAACTCTGCAAACAGCCTTCAGCGCAGTGGTTGTAGGTTTTCACTCAACCAGATCTGCACTAAGACTGACATCTCAGAGATAAAAGGCTCTGCATTCCATTAGATGTCATCAGCTCGGCCAGCCTCCTCCCCCGGCCACACCCCAAGGGATCAAGCCACATTTTGATGACATCCATCAAGCCCAGGACTCCAGCTCAACAGTTTGCAGCAATTTCTCCATCTTACAGCTATCACGGAAGGTGGGGGGCGGGGTGGGGTGGGGAGTCGAGGCCAGTGGCAGGGAGGGGTTGCTGGGTGCCATTTGATCAAACACCGAACGTGCAGCCCCATAACTAAGCTGCCACAAACACACCACTCTATCCTGTAATACTTCTTAAAAGTAAAGGAACAGAGCTGGAGTCCTGCTGGATTTCCCTTAGCAACCTGACAGGAGCCCACAAGGTCAGCTAGCAGGAAGCGTAGAAAATTATACAGTGGGGAATTATCAGCTAAATTATTTCACTATACTCAGGATTTTTACTGTTCTTCCCAAGACAGTGGCCTCTTGCTACTCAGATTAGAAACATGAACAGAAGGACAGGAATGACAAAAGGAGGGAGAGGGGAAAGGGAAACATTTTAAATGGCTTATTTATCTTATTTTACTATATATACATATGTATGTATGTATGTATTTGGCTTTGTTTTTTGTCTTAATGCTACTCCTTGAGGCTACTGCTCAGGGATTCAATCTGCTTGTTTTCTTTCTCTGGCTCTGATGCTCCTTCTCCTTTTTGTTTGGGGTGGAAGGACAATGGGGGGCGGTCCAGAGACTGCCTCCCCATCAGGTCTGCTGCACAAGCTACAGCAGGGGGAGCAAGAATGATTTATCAATTAACAGGTAATGAAAAAAATTCTCTGCAATTAAAGATATGATTCTGCTCAAACAGGAAGCAGCACCATACAACTGTGTACCCCTCTGAGGAATACTCCGCTCCTGTCACTAATGTGGAACACAGCTAATTTTAACAGAGTGTGTGTGGGCCCCTTGGGGGACTCCATGTTGATGAAGGAATATACAGTAGGGAACCCCCAGAGGACCCAGCTGATTGGAGAGCCCCAGGAAAGGTGTAGGGAAATTACATTTCCTGTTTCTTAGGAGAGTTATTAAAGGGGAAGGCAGCTTTAATCACTGAAAGACCAGTTGCTGTATTATTTTTGATTTATATACTAAAACAATACCCTTCATGCCTTAGTTGCTTTTTAATATATATGTCAGTTTAGTCAATATTATATTTCAGTGCCACATATAAACGGCTGTAGGATCTTGTTAAAAATGTGAAGGGTTTTGAAAGATTATACGAGATAAAATATGTTATCACAACTCAACAAAAATCAGAGAAAATTAAAGTAGACAGAAATCTTTTTTCTTTCACATAAATCATGATTTTTTTTTTTTTTTAAAGAAATGAGCTTTGAATTTCCTAATGACAGAAAAAAAAGAAGTTGTAGCATCCCGGGTATTTTCTCTTTCTGGATATACAGTTTCCTTAGAAAGAAAATTTTCATTTCTGTGCAATAAATGCAGAAAGGACAGAGTGCTTTGTTAAAATTATGTTTATGTCCATTTGTTTAAAATACTTCCGTACGGTCAATATTTTACATCAATAATTTAGTAAACTTTGGAGATGGAGGCACCTTCAGATCACCTAGTTGCAGCCTTTTATTTTTCAGGTAAGAAAATAGAGTCAGGGAGGCTGAGTATGAACAACAACACAACAAGAACAACACAACAATAAATCTCACATTGGTTGGGTAATTACTCTGTCAGGTACTGTTCTGAGCTCTTTGCACACGTTATTTTATTTAATTCTCATTAAGGCTCTATGAGGTATTGTCAATTATCGCTATCATTATTTTCATCTAAGGAGAAGCTCAGGCTTAGAGAGGTGAGCGGCTCACTCAAGGCCACACACCTGAGAAGGTCAGAGGCTGGATGGAGAGCCACGCAGCACTCACACAGTATGCCTTCACCACGAGGTAGGCAGGCTTTCTTCTTCTGTCATACGCCAATTACGGAGGCATAGGCGCTAGGCTCCAGATCCCTTGATTTTAAGTCTAACAGTAAAAGAGGAAACTATTTGGTATCTCTAAGATTATGCTGAAATGCTCTCCGCATTAAGAGATTACCTCAAGATGTTGAATAATCAAGTAGAAAGTCTCCATACCAATTCTGTGAGGTCAAATAGGCCACCACACGTGTGGGCCAGCGAGGACACTGAACGTGGTTGTAGGACTGGGGGAAATACACATGACCTTGGAGAAAATTAGGCCAGAAGGCCCGGCTCCTGGCTGTGACCACTGACCTCCCAGAAGCCCCTCCTTGGTCTCCGCCTAACCTTCAGGTTAAGTCTCCCCACGCCACAGTCCAAACCTGATTACATTTACAAAAACAAGTGTTCCATTTCTGTTGCCTTTAAATTTAATTGAAAGACCGTGTCTTCCTAAAACAGCCAAAATCTATAACTGTTCTCGCAAACATCCTCACTGCAACCTCCGTTGCTTGCCAAAGCAGTGTCAGAGAACAACCACGCTGTGTGGCATGAGTGCAAATAGCTTTCCTTTCAAAACACAAACCAACCAACCAACCAAACAAACAAACAAAAAACCGTCTAGCAGCTCCAAATGATGGAGAAGGATCCTTCAAACCCTGCCCCACAGTATTACCTCGGGCAAAGGTTTCCTCTTCTGTTAGATTGGAAACATTTGGAAATTAGGCTGCCCCTGCAAGCTTTGTTCTTGTTTCTTTGGAGGATTCCTCTGACAGTTTCTAACTGCATTATCAGGATTTGTCTCGCTGGTAATGGCCAATTCATTTATATTACTGCATTTAGACCTTACACTAAGCAGACAATCACAGGTATGAAGAGTGGTCCCACGGATTTCACTGGAACTGACTGTTCTGACTAGCTCAGAAAAAAATACAGCAGGGAATCGAGTCCATCCTCCTCATTCTTCCTGTCCTGTCTCCACAACACCCCCTCCCCTTAGAGACACAGGTAGACAGACCAACAGACAGTGCACATGCACGTGCACACCCACACACCCCGTAAGTCCCAGCAGTAAGCCTAACTTCATTGGGAAAGAACTGGAATGGACATTAAGCCCAACTCCTTCATGTAACAGAGGAGGAACTGACTCCCAGAAAGGACTTGTCACATGATGGTTATAAGAGGCGAAGTCAGGGCTTGAGCCTAGGGGCGCCTGACCCCACACCCACTGTTCTGAAAGCATGAAATACTCCTCCAGGAAGAAAGACTTGTCCTTTCTATAAGCCCCTGATGAGTGACTCCATTTTATAAGTGATCAATTTCTCAGGCCTTTCTCCTGAAGGACTCCAAACAGACATCCTTACCCACGGATATAGGGCCCCCACTAGTAGAATCAGACAGAAACACAGCCAAGGACGTCCTGGAGACTGAGGTACCAGCCACCCGCCCCCCCCACCACGTGCTTCCCACACATGTCCACCTACAGGGATGACACCTCTTGGGGGTTCATCTCCTCTTCTCTGAAAACAACTGAGCATATTAAAGACATCTACTCTCTCAGCCTTGAAAAACGTAGGGGGTCAGAGACCTCCACACTTTTGAAAGAATTTGTGAAGGAAAATAAACATTGGAAAGTTATTTAGAGGTTCAAAATCTGAAAAAAGAATAAAGATAACCCTGAGTCATATTCTAATTTTTATAGGTACAATTTGTACCTATCTTTCAGTAGATGAGAGAGGTGGCACAGGAGAAACGGATCATTAAACAGTAGTGTGAAACCAGGGAAATTAACCAGCTGCTGTGAAAGCCACCTCTCTTATTCTCTGAGAAAGAGTCAAGGGTGGGGGTGGGGAGGGGAGAGCCCAGGAAAACCAGGAATAAAGGGGCTGATTGTACCGATACAGTGTTAGCTTCGAAGTCCGCGGACTCTCTCTCAGCTAATGAACAGAAACTCTTTGATCGAAAAGTAATAGTTGCATGTGAGAGATCTTTCATACTTTTGAAATTATAGTCCTTTTGTCCTGGAAGGGCCTTAAGGCTCACTGCACCTAGTGCTCTGGTTCATCGTAACAAGAAACCAAGGAACTGAGGTGCACAGAAGAGAACTACCTGGACCTCAGGCCCACATAGCAAGTTGGTGGCGAGAGCCCAGCCTCCTGGCTCCCTGTCTTGTGCTCTAGCCCCTAACCCACACTGCTTGGCTATCCAACAGGCCAAAAGGCACTAGAGGGCCTGTGTATGTCAGGGGAAGGAGTCCAGTGCCCGAGGCGGTTGGGTTTGGGCTGTGTAGATATTTTTATGAACACACAGGGGGCGCAACCTCTCTTCGCTGTCGGGGGAATCAATGTGCCTAGGTTGTTGAGCAGGTATTCCATGGGCCTCTGATGAGCCAGAAATACAAAAAGACCCTCCGTCCTTAAGAGCAAAGGAATCTGGAAGAAGGCCATGCACAGAGTCAACGCAGGAGAGCCGTCTCATGAACGCACTGTGCGTTACAGTCCAGAACCTTTGGGGAAGGCGTGACAAAAATGCAAGAGGGGCTGCCATCTTCTGAGTGCCTTTGCTACAGGCGTTACTCCATCTGGTCTTCACAGACCTGTTTCTTAGATGAGGCCATTGAGGCCAGACGTGTTAAGTGACGTGCCTATTGCACAGAGAGCGGACGCTCTGACCCGGGGCCACTCAGGTGCAAGACCTTTCTTCGCAACCATGTTTCTTCTCTTTCTATCCACCAGTGCTCTGTGGAAGTAACACAGCGACTGGGTCTTCGGGTGAAGTAAGACTATGGTATCAGCTCCTAATTTACATCTTGTTTGCTTTATCAAATCATAAATTCCAAATTTCTGTCTGTTCCTGAATGAAATGAAAAGGCATTATCTTCTCAGCTTCCCTTTCCAATCCCACCCCGATACTCAGAAGAACAAAAACGACAGGAGCCAACATGAAGGAAAGGAACATCTCTCGCGAATGCTCCTGCGCCAAAGAAAGAGATAAAGCAGGAACAAAGTAACAAATTATATTGTCAGAGAAAATGTGAACTTTTTGATTGGGGATGGCATTTATTTTAAGTGTGCAGTGACGGCAGGGAATCTGTCAGGGTAAGACATGGCAGAGGTTTCAGCGTTTGCTAAGAGTGTCGTGGGAATTTAGCTAAAACTGTTAAAACTGACACCATTGGCTTTTGTTAACACATTAAGCATGGGAAAAGTGCCAGTCAGCATATCCTCCGTAGCATCAGTTCAGTTAAATCATCTGGAAGATGCATAAAACGGGATGGGGATAATAATGGCTACATTTCCAACACATGGGGAGGCAGAGGGGAGAAGGCCAGTGGTTACCATTTACCATTACCATTTTCTTACCATTTTGGTAAGAAAGACAAATGATTCCTTTAAGATATAGCTCCCAACAAGGGAAATTAGGTGGGGAGGGCATTTTTATCTGCCTTGCTATATTCCGAAAGATCTTTTAGGGCGGGAAACTAAGTTCACGTCCTCTTGCTTGATGCCAAGATTTGAGGAGGACAGCCACTGATGCACGCGGGTTGGGCTGAAGTAAAATTGGAAGACCTGTCTCAAACGTTCTGCTTTAAGTAGACTGACTCAATTATTACTTCAGAGTTAGGTGAAGTGAGAAAAAGCAGAAATTCAGATGTTTACCCAGCGAGATGAACTAAATCAAACGCAAAGGCGCTCTTGTTTCTTTACAAAATCTTCAAACGAACCCAAGAAGCTGAACCTTGTCTTGACCTGATTCCTCTCAAGAAGTAGATCAAAAGAAAAGAAAATTGAGAGCTTGACAATGACATGCGCTTCCAGCAATAAATGGGTATGAGCTCTTGGTGACCAGAACAACACTGTATTGAAATGGCAGCCTATGCTTCCTTGGACAAAATTTTTCTTTCTTTTCTTTTCTTTTCTTTTTTTTTTTTTTTTTTGGCAAACATTTTGATCGGAGGTGAAGGATTTCATCCTCAGGACCCTCTGACTAGTAAATGAAAAATTACATGTTTGTGTCATAGGAAGATTTATGTTTACGTTTGAAGAGCACAAAGACATTGCAGTGTTGCCCAAGAGTGCTGGAAAATGCAATGTTTTTCTAACATAACACTATCCGTGTGCTTTGCAAGACCCTAGGAAATGAATATTCTTTGGAAGTTAGGAAGTCCCCTGGTGGTCATTTTTCCCTAGGGCACAGAAAACTGAAATTCTGTCCTCAGGTCTCCCCACTAGCTCCCCACCTGAAGAAAAGCCTTCAATGTGGCAAGTCTCTATCAAGCAGATAGTCACTGCCCTTTGGCAGAGATTGGACCCTGTATGTACCTCTCTCTACGTCAGGATTTACACTCTGCAGAGGCTCCCTTTGCTGGTCATCTGACCTGGGATTTGTTGGTCAGCTTCCAGGAGAGTGTTTAGCCCATAGGTTAAGGTGCGTTTAATTTAAAGCCTTTCTTGGCTCCCTAGTTATCTGTAAATGATTACTCCATGCTCAGATTTTCCAGTAATAGACTCTAAGGAATATCGATAAAATAAGCACCAGTTTTCCAACTATAGCGCCATGACCCTCTCTAAACAACAACACCACTGACTGTAGGTGACCAGTGTAACTTTCCAACATTCCGTGTGCTAGGATGTTTTTGCTCATTTGCACCTGTCTGGTTTAGCTGATAAAACACAGACACAGAATTAAGGGCAAAAACAGACATTTGTTGCCAAGAACTGTCTTTCTACTAGGCAAACATTATCTTGTATAGCTTAAAACACTAAATGTTTTTCTTAAAGGGCTGCTTCCATCTTTCTCCCACATCACACCAAAAAGAGAACATATGGAAGAATGAGCTTGCTTGGACCAAAAGGATCCTTTTCTTTTTCTTTTTCTTCCTTTTTTTTTTTTTTAATTTTTTTTGGCTTCAGGAGCAAAGCAGTCACACAGGCACAGCACCTCATCAAATAAACCAG
This sequence comes from Zalophus californianus, assembly GCF_009762305.2. Lineage (NCBI taxonomy): Eukaryota > Metazoa > Chordata > Mammalia > Carnivora > Otariidae > Zalophus > Zalophus californianus. Next base: position 47,605,038 of record NC_045608.1, read on the forward strand.
ACTGACACCATTTGGACTTTACCAACCTAATTTCCTAGATCTTTCAAGTCCTCACATTCGATCCCTGGCTATTACCAAACACAGGCATGTCACCAGGCACAGCACCTGGGTCATTCAGGCACATTGTTACTGACTTTTTAAATGATTTTTTTTTTTAAATCAAGCAGTTGCCATAAATGTTGTCCAAACTCAGAACACCCTTCTCATTCCCAAGTAAAATGGATTGAAATAAGGTCATTGAAACTGGCCTCATTATTGGCAGCCTTCGATGGAATAAAAGTTAACTAACTCATGGCCTAATTTTTAACCTTTCTTTCCTCACTGCCCATCTCAAGAGTTCCTGGGACTTCTCTTTTGCAGACCAGGAGAGCAGTACTTTTGTGAAAAAGACGTGGCTTCCAAGCTTCAGAATGGCTAGGCAATGGAACCTTGAGACAACCAGTCCCGGAAAGGGAGGAAAGAAATAGAGGTAATTGACTACAAAACTGCCATCTATGTTAGCCAATCCATGGACACTTGCATTGTTTTCAAGATTTCCACTGATACTTTACAGTAGCGTTTCTTTTACAAGTTATTTTTTAGCATCTAACAAAAATACCGGAAGCATCCATTAACACTACTTTGCAATAGTTTCTATTAGTGCCAGAAATAAAATTCAGGAGACAGTTACTTAAGAGAGTCCTATTTCACATGTGTCCTTTAGTTTGTTTTTTAAAAGCAATTCTAATTAACTATTCTAATAGGTTATGGTAATTCAGTTCCAAAGTTATTAATCTGCCTACAAGCAAAATCACACCTGCTAGAGATGTTCACGTTGTTATCAATAGATATGCAAATATCCTTGGTATTGACCTTCCCCTGACACTAACATAACGGGAAAACTTAATTAGCATCTGATGCCTCACAAAACTTTGAAATACATCTAGTGTCAACACATACTCTGAATAATATTTTCTACACTTACAGCCCTCTTCTTCAGCATTTCCAACATAGCACTGAAGAGACGATATTCCCCAAAGCTAATTTTCTAGCAAATATCATGGCCATGCTTTGTGACATCATAGAAACTTCCCTAATAACTGTGAAATCCTAGATAGAAATTTATTACCATGTCAAGTTGATATTAAGAGATGAGCTTGGTCATAACTACCAAGAAGCAAGAGCCCCGTTATTCAGAAAGAGGTTAACCTTCGGGAATAAAAGATCAAAGATGAAGAAAATACCAAGCATGACTATAAGGTGATAAGATGGATTTTCTTGTGTATCTTGTAAACTGGCTCCAACAGTTAAAACCAGAGCTTTAAAGGTGTTCTAAGCAAGAATGGTGTTGTTTAGAATAAATTGATAGCCGTCGGTGGTGATTATTTAAAGAGTAACCTTCATTTCATATATAAGTACCATCATTTTAAGATTAAAAGTGACATGAAATATATAATATTTGAAAATTTCTTTGTAAAGTTTTCTTAAGATACTTTCCGTCAAATATGCTAAATAATAAGAAAGCCAAAATTTCTTTCATGTTATACATTTCTATTATTTAAAAACTTAAAAGAAAAAGAAGAAACATTTTTCCCCTGATGGTAAGGACCAATAGATATTGAAAGTTGCCAATATCACCTGTAATAAATTCAACCATCAAACTTCACATGACTCTAAGGCACAGAAATATTTTAGAAGGCAACTGTTCAATTTGTCCTTTTACTAAGTGATGCAATCAGTTATACCAATAAGATGGTAAATATTTTCACTAGTACACAAAACAACCTTTTGGTTGGTTTATAATTACAAGAATGATGCTAACCGAATCCCTTGCTTTGTTTCAATATCCCTTGTTAGTACCATAGACCTCTCAGCCTCTCTTGTTTTTCTCAAAAGCAATTTAGAAAATGCTTGTATTTTAGACAAAAGGAGAACATTTGGTGAAAGAAAATTCATCATTAGGTATCTAGAGGTTTGTTAATAGAAAAGGCAACTCCCACAGTGTATCCTAGTGCTCAAGCCAGACACACATGCTCAGGACCAGCAAGCTGCCTTCACAGTGGGCCAAAAGTCATTATCATAATTTTATATTACATAGACTACATTGAAAATTTAATATATCCCAGCAAAAAGAGACAAAAGACATTTTGCATAATGCTTCTGTGAGCGCACTCTCTCTTGCTACTCTTTTAGCCACCCCATGCAGATAATCACACCAGGAAAAAGAAGTTCATTACCTAAGCCAAATCAAAATTAGGCTTTTCTTTTTGATAGGGAACTTCATTAGTAAGCCCTGTCTTATACAGCTGGGAGATTTGATGAATCTATCTTAGAGTAATAATTCAGTACAATCGGCTACAATTTTACTTTAAGTTTTACATCTTTATTAAGAAAAGTAGAAATATATAAACTGGATACACATAGGTGGATCTTTCAAGATGTTAAATCGAGATGCTAACTAAAATCACTTGGGGATATTTAAAACATTCTGGAGTGATAGAAGTAACCCAGGTGAGAAATGCAACTTTGCCACGTAGCTACCCAGGATTAAGGGTTTCAATGGGGAGAAAGAAAAAAAAAATCAAAGAAGCCAAAGCTGAAACTTTAAGGTAAGAAAAACGGGTGTTTACTGAAACTATTCAAATGAAAACATCTTCGAATTTTAAAGTTAGCCTTTGATTAATAAGAAATCACTGGGGGAAAGAGTCATTCTAGAATTCTTCCTAAGAGAAGGGCTAAAGATCTATTTGTCCCTACATGCTGTCCAAGAAAATATCCATGGCAGTGCTGAGTCTCCGTTTATATCATACGAAACTCAGTTATCCCACAGACATGGAACAAAGAGCTCCATTCGCCCCTTTGTGTGACCCGTATGTAAGTGCACCAGCATGCAGGAGCTCCGCTGGCTGCGGACCACTGTCAATGGAACTCCTCCAAGACTGCACCCTTTCACGCTGCAAAAAACCTATGTCCACAGCCCTGCTTTAGGACATGGTTTCCACACTGTGCTCCTAGCTCACCTGGACGTCTGTAACCAGAACTCAAGCCTCGATATGCAGGGTTTCTTTGGCCATCGTCCATTCTGCTTTTTCCTAAACGATTCAACCCAGCTAGCCTTCCAGAGAAACAGCAGTCTTACTTTGCCATGTCTCCTCCTTCTTAAAGATATCCATGAATTTCCCCCCAGTACTTACTTTAGTATCATTGAAAGGAGAGTCCTGAATTCCTGAAGGTTAAGACTTTTTATAAAACAGAGACGATAACATAACTTCCTATGGACCTCCTTGGCGTGGGATCAACCTACAGTTTTTGTTAATCTTCAATAGTGGGCAAAGTCTGTGGCAAAACATCAAGAACAACACAAACAACAAGCAAACCTCTTCCACCTGCTACTCGATGTCACTTTCCCCACATTCAAATGGAAAGAGAGCTCAAGAGACAAATCTCCATTTGACTTAAGCTTGACTCAGTCACTGGGCATAAATGGCCCAAATGACAACTCCTGACTTCCCATACTGTAATGCTCAGAGCATTCAGAAACATGAACAGCATTATGAATTCTGCCTTCCCCATAGGTTTGATTTGACTTTTACAAATTAATAACATGCTCTATTTTATTTCTTTCTAATGTTTAATCTTCTTCTGAAAATGCTATAGTTCCTGGTAGTTTGGTGCCATGGGAAGAGGTGGAAAGTAACAATAAAGCTATTTCAGACATTTTAAGCCAGGCAACATGGGAAACCTTTAGAAAGAGAGATGATTACCATAGTTAGCATTTATGAAGTCTCAACTGTATCAGGCATGGTACTAAATGTTTTTTTCTTCTTTCCTTAAAACAACCCTATTACGTTATGAAGTTATTCCTATTTTAGGGGTTAAAGGTTGGGTTACTTGCCCCAGGTCACACAGCTAGCAAGTGGAAAGGCTTGCCTTTATACCCATTACTCTGACTCTAGTGAATATATTCCTAATCACCGTGTTCTCCAACCCTCCCAAGCATGTTATTAATGAGCAGGAAATCAAAAAAGTTGCTGAAATTTCATAATTGTCACATAGCACATTTATGAAGATGCACTGCCAGGTGTCCTTTGGGCCAGGAGATATAAAAAGCATTTAGATATGAAGAAAATGAGCAGGGAGCCCTATAGAAAAATGGGAAGGATAAAGAAAGAGATATGTATGAAATATAAGCATATTTGATTCCATAAATTTGTTCTGAAAACAAAACAAAACAACTACCAGTCACTCCACCATCTGCTTTTACAAAGCACACCTTTATTAAAAAACAAACTCACTTTTCTAGTCCTTGTGACTTGGCCCGGTTAACCATAACTGATAGTTCTGTAAAGTCTCACGAAAGTCACCTTGTAGCACTTTGCAGTCCACCTTCCTATAACCAAAAAAGTTAGATAGATCAAGGACCAGCTCTAGTCTTCTGTCCTCCTTGCTGACTCAGTGGTATGATACTCTACTGGTCCTTAGTGTCTCTACAATTTGTCTTTCTCATATGACTTTTTATCCTTGTTACATTACATTAGGATCATCTTTTTCTATGTGTCTTACACCCTGCTCGCAACCAGATTTTATACTCCTGGATGGCAGGAGACATATCTTACGTGTTTGTGAGTAAAAACAAAACAAAACTGGATGCTCAAAAAAAAAAAAAAAGTGTGCAAAGACAACGGGCGTGAGATTACATAGGCATTGTATATAGGACACATACCATAACTCTTGCTCTTTTTTGTTTCTTTTCTTTTGAATCTTGAGAGAATACAGAGCACAGCAAATATTCTAAAATTTGAATTTATAATGGCACCAATACATATTGGTGCACCGTTAACAAAACAACTGCCAAGAAAATGATAAAAAACCCAACAAACACGAATAAGAGCAAACACAAAAATAATATCAACAATTAACAAAACGAGGGAAAACAAGGGTCTCAAAATTCATCTTTTCTATGAAAGTGTAATAATATTGTCTAAAGTAGCATTTTTATATATTGCATAAGAAATCTGTAGGTTATACGAGCCCTTGATACTTGGCCATAAAACCAATCAATCATCATCCTGAGAGGGACCAAATATGTATGTAAGTATACTTAAATTCCCCTCACATTCAACTGCAACTTAATCCAAGTTCAGAAAATCCAGTTCAGCTATTTTCTCTTTCAACAGATTTCCACATGTTATTAGAAGTACACAGTTAACCAGGTTTCATGCAGTAGACAAAATGGCATTGTGGGATTACATTAGTTCGACAGCTGCTTTATGACTATAGCTTCCAGACCAATTTATTTAATATTGATCTTTAAACAAACATCAGTACAAATAAATTTGAGCACTCCAGTCCCGAGATTTTATATCTATAAAAGAGGCCTATATTCAGAAAAGCAGGGCTGCTTGTATTTCTGCCTTTGATTCTGTTTTCTTTGATCCTACCAGGTATCAAATACATCAATGCCAAATTAAAACAAATCCATCTTCAGATAACACTCTGTTTATAATCTTTCGTGCAGAAAGAATTTTTCTATCAATAACTTCCAGCAAGCGTTTTAACTGATCTTTTTATAGCTTTATTCTCTCTGACGGCTACAAAAGGCAGCAGTGCCCTGTCCTGACTTGAGCAGCATACCCGGCTCTACCTGGAATATCTGCCAGGAAGGGCTGAGTTCCATTTCCCCATCCCCGCCTCCGTGCATGCAGCTTGTGGTCTTTAACGATTCTAACCTGGCGGCAGGGACGCACCAAGATCCAGCTACCCCCTGCTGAGAAAATTGCTGCACAAAGCTAGGGGTTCAGGAGGCCAATCACAAGACTTTTACGGGACTACAGTTGACCATTTGGAGGAGGGGACAGCTGGGTGCTAAATATAAATGGGACAAAAGACTTAGATAGGGAAATAGATAATGAATCCTGGGATTAAACACTCGATTCAATTAGGCCGGCATATATGAATGGGAGGCATAAATGGACCCAACATAATTATTTGCACAGGACTTATTTATGCCCTTCTTAGTTATCCTGATTGAGTACAGATATGAGGCTCACCAGGAGATGGATATTCCCGTGGTCTGGAACTGGGATAAAGTTCAAAGTTTTTGGTCACAATTCATTCATGTCTGCCATCTGCTTTATGTTCATTGAGGGCTACTGATTATATTGATCTCTCAAAGAAATAAAGTTTCTTCCCTGTTCTTTTCTTTTCCCTCCCTCCTTCTTCTTCCCCTCCACCCCTTCCTTCCTTCTTTTCTTCTAAATATAAATATTCTGGAAACAGGGTAAGTCGATATAAAAGTCTTTATGGGAAATTAAAAATCCTTTAAGCAAAATATTCAGCCCTTTTCCAGACACCTTGAACCTGTACTATCCAAGGAAGATATATCCGCTCTGAAATTGTAAGATAATTGTTTTCTGTGAGTTATGAATTTCAGGCAGTGAAGGATTGTTTTAAAGAACATCTGAGTTTAAAAAAAAAATCTTCTTACTTTGTCATAAATTAGGGCTCAAGGAGAGATGAGAGGACATGTTATTTGAATGTTTAACATCAGAAATGCATAAAAGATACAATTATTTAAGACTACTGTTCCTCAGTCAATCTAATGGCTTGATGCTATAAATAAAGCAAATCTATTATTTATATAAGTACCAGCTTCCACTATGCCCCCCTTCCAGTGCACTGACATAAATGAACTTCGAGCATTAAACAAATGTACAGAGTAGGAACCACATCTATTTTATCTTCCCAATTTGAAAGGACTCTTCCTTCTTCACCAAACCCTTAAAACTATTCATATTCTACAGACAGGTGAGAAGCACCCAGGTGGCCAAATTAGTCTATTCTCTTGCCCCCTGGGGAACAGGGTGACGTTTAAGATACTCGTCCACATTGCTGCTGAACCTTAGAGAGAGAAGGCAGATCCTCCATATAACTGAAAGGCGAGCAGAAGTATCGCCATGGAATCTCTAAGATGCTACGGTTGGGCCAGCCAAAATGGAAGGCCTTTCAACCTGGGTGTGTTGTGGCGTGAATACAGAATGATTTTTCTTCCCTCATAGAATTGCTGAGAGGATTAATTGGTAAAACATATGTAAATCAGCTTTGATAACCAGATATCAAGCCAATGTAAGGTTCATATTCTTTTATAACTCACAATTATCATGATAAGGTATCTAGGGAGGCAATATTTTTATTCAAGAAAGTCCACATTTTATAGTTAATAGAGGCTTTGTGTACTGGCTGATGTTTAAGCCAGAATAAAGGCTGAGATAGATAGAAGAGCTGGTCTTCCCTTTTTGTGCATGCCCCACCCTGGCGTTCCATCTACACATCACTAACTGAAGTCTCCTAAGGCATCATTCCAACTGAAAACTCGATGCTTTTGTATGTCATCCCCATTGCACCATTTACTTGGCTAATTCTCAAGGAGGTGGGGACAGGCAGGTGAAGGGAAGATCTGTCCCAGTCCCGGGTGCTCAAACCCACAATGATAACCTGTAATGAAAGATGAGTCAATGGTACCCATGAGACAGGTCAGTCATGATAACCGATGGTGTAAGTCACAGACAACAGCTATGTTCTGGGCAGAGAAAATGCTGAGAACCATTGCTCTGCAAACACCTCCATTAATACCTTTACAATAGTGAGCCTATAATGTTTTGCCTTCTTACCTATGGGCCATAAGCAATCTGAGATATACTCAGCACATCTGTGTACTCCCAATAGGTGACAGAGTCCCTAGCATAGACCGGAGGATGAATGAATGAGCACAGGCTAGAGGAACAACTTCAGAGGAGAGGTAATGATGGTTTTGGAACTACAATATATGAGCAGTTTGAAGGAACTAGTGGATGTTGATCTTAGAGAAGAATCAAGAGAAGAAGCATGTCAGCTGCAGCAAAATACACAAAGGACTTTATAGTAGAAAAAAGATTTGTTTTCTCCATGTGGATTAGTGGATGGAAATTTCAGAGATAGGCTTAGAGTGTCCTGAGATTCCCTCCTTTCCTTCATCATCCACATCTACTGGGTCATAACTGCTAAATATTTCTGTTTTGTTTCTTCTCCAATTCCACTGCCAGAGTCTTAGTTCTGGCCTTCATCTACATCTCTTGGGCTATGCATACTTCCCTGCATGTGGTCTCTCACTCATTTAATCCCACTCTCTAGTCTGGCCCAGGTCTTAGTATGTTGTCCCCTATTAAAATCTCTCAGAAGCCTCTCCACTGTCCTCAAAAGAAAACTCAACTTCCTTTGCTTGGAAACAGGTCTTTGATGATCTGTTATCTTCCTGAGTATGTTAACTCTATACTTTAGACATAATCTTCTCTCTGACTGAATACCTTTCTTACCTGGCCCTCCTGGGTAACTTGTCCATATCATTCAAGATTCTGTTCAGAAATCTCCTCTTTTATAAAGCCTTCCTTGACCCTCTCAGGCATGTTCATTCAATCACTTCTCAGTCTTCAGAGAACATCTTGTGAATTATTATCATTATCTTGAGGAAAGGTAATATTCTATTTACCTTTGTATCCCCAATAAGCAGTTGAGTAAATAAATGAAAAACTGAGTGATGCATGCTTTAAGTAGAGGCTCAAAAACTTGGACCAGTGTCCTTTAGGAAGTAGTGAGTCTTTAGGTATTCAGCTGGTAGGCTGCAGTAGACTTTTGCAGGTGCTTCCAACTATATCCCTCTATCCCCTCCTTCTTAGGGCTGGGTGAGAAAAGTGGGTAGGAGAGAGTGAAGGCAGGCATGTGTGTAGAAGTTGAACAGAACTTTCTAGTTCTGGGGTGTCTGGTGGCTCAGTCAATGAAGCGTCTGCCTTTGGCTCAGGTCATGATCCCAGGGTCCTGAGATGGAGTCCATTGTCAGGCTCCCTGCTCCGCGGGAAGCCTGCTTCTCCCTCTCCCTCTGCTGCTCCCTCTGCCTCTCCCCCTACTTGTGCTCTCTCACTTTTGCTCTCTTTCAAATAAATAAATAAAATCTTAAAAAAAAAAAAAGAATTTTTTAGTTCTGGCAAGCCGACTGGTCAGAAAGTCACAGCTTACTTTCATTATACACAGATGATGACCTAGTCCAGGATCTAGGTTTAAATACTAGAAAAGCCCCCTAAAACAAGCTCAGACTGTCAGGTGCGGTTAGAGAGGATTTCACTTAGTAACTTACACACAAACAAAAAACGATTTTTATAAACAAAGGTCTTAAGCAAAGTCCTTCCTTGTGGAGTGGGGGTCAGCAGATCCTGTGCTCTTGATGTGGGCTCCTAATGGTAACTTCTTACATGAGAGAACATAAACGCTAACATACCATTCTATTGCTTACATAGATCTCCCAGTGTATTAAAGAGTAGTCACTCAAAAGTATTTTTTTTTTTTACAAATCCATACTGCAGAATCTTTCTACACATTTTTTTAAGCACTAGCCATCTGGAAGATCACAGAGTTCTATGCGTAGGCATTTATTTAGTGCACTACAAAGGCAATTTAGAAAATTGTACTTTAGTGATCCTCCAAACTTAATGCCCCTCCCTAAGTGCCTAACCAATTACCAAGGGGATGTTTTTACTGTTAGAGAGAATTTAACTTTAAAAAACGTTTTAAATCTGGTACTAATGAGAGGCTAGAAAATTATGATCTTGTGTCATGGTAAGTGGAAGAATGTCCTTTAACAGAAAAATTCTCTGTCTGCCTATATTCATCTTGAAGTTCTGCACACAGGTCTAAGATAAGCTATGGATTTCACTTCACGAAGACTCGATTGAAATTCTTTTTTCCTATCCCTGAATGTAGCCTTTGACTACTTTTAATACTTTGTTGGCATTAGTAAAAATAGCTTAATTACTAGAGATAAGGTTAGAAGGCAAAGTTACAGGCTACTACTCTAGGAGAGTCACTGGGAAAACCGTGATGGAAGTTACTCTTAATAAAAACCTCACCAACATGCCCCCAAACACTGAAAAATGTGTGGGTATCTATCTTTGAACACAAACCATGAGATCTTTAAAAAATAATTACCTACAAATGGTAAAGCAGTGAGTTATGATAAGAGGTGCCTACAGTTTTAAATGTGAATATTTTAATAGTGTTGATGTCTGTGCTTATTATATATTTTGGTATAGGTAGTGATATTGCTAAGATATCTTAATGCTGTCAGTGTGGAGAATGTTGGTCAGCTACAATTTCAAGTTGTATGTCACCTTAACTACTATTTTAAATAATTCACTTGGTCACACAAATGAAAATCATATTGTCACAGTTCTCTAACGAAAATGTGTGCTTTTAAATTAAAAATGTACTTCCTATACTATCTATAAAAATTCCATCACAGCCAGGATTTATGAAGTCATGGGGAAGCCTGCTCGGTCCTGCCCCCTTTCCTGTTATCTTCACGTACCAGGAATAATGAGAAGCTTGACAACATGGCTTTAGGTTGGGATTAAAAGCCTAAAGCTCTCCCCACTCTGGTTTTATGGGGGCTGGCTGCTAGACTTCACAGGACCTTGCTGAAACGACCTGTCTACTTCAACTCCACATGGCCCCACTCCGGCTAGGCCTTTGGATCAAACCCTTCTCCTGTGAATACAGACAGCGTCTGGGAAACTGCGGTGTGGATGTCTCCACAGAGAATCACAGATGCTGTCAGGCCCGAACGTCATGCTCAAACATTTGATGCATTTTAAAAAGGGATTCAGCCTCAGACTCAAATAGGCAGATGGATCGTCTAACACTTCAAAGGCTTTAGCAGGATTGCAGTTTTCCCTTTGTCCCATAACCCATTCTGCTTCTCCTCCTTCTCCACGATGTGCCTCGGCACAGTGCTAAAGGAAGTGACAAAGTGTCACCAATCCTAATAGCAAGTACTCGGTGGAACAAGCACAGGTCCATTAACCCCCTTATACCATACTGAGTTTTCCAGTTCTAATATCGATGGTTCCAAGAGTTCAGGGATGGACAAAGGAACAAGGAGTCACAGAGGTGGTGACAAGATGAAAAAGAAGGAAGAAAACACTTGGTTCTATGTTCGGCTGTCCCCATAGAAGAGTGAGCATGTTCCCTGAGAGCCGATTCCCATCAGCAAAGTTATGGTATCCCAGATTACAAGAATTTTTCCTTTCATTCTAGTTCAAGCCATTCAGGGAAAAGCCAGGAATGCAAAATGAACTTTCTCTTAAAAGGCTTTATTACTACAATTCTTAAATCAATCATTTAATTAGAAACTCGCTGTGACTTGAAGTTGCTTATCCCTACACAAGGTCAAAAATCGCTACTGCTGTTTCTCCATGAATTAGTCACTGGAGTTTATACCAGTTGGTCAACTGACATGGAATGTGGACAGAGGATTTTCCCTGGGGACATCTAGAAATAGGTGCATATCTGAGTCATGCACCTAACTCTGATGAGGCCTGAATGTCAAGAAAACGTTGAGGGTTCTAAGGAACCCTGAGGTAGAGGTGAAGTAGAGGGGGCAGAACAGGCAAAAGTAGGTTTCAAAAGTTTTAGTCAATCAATCAGTCAAAATTCTTATTATAAGCCAGCGTGTCAACTTCACCCCAAATACAGTGGGAAAAGGAAACTTTATCTGGCTTCTAATCTTTTGAAATTTAATGGGATGGTGGAGATAATATTTACTTGTACAAAACCACTTGTAAATAACCCAAATCAGATATAGACAGGTTAGGATTGCCAGGTATAGAAAAGGTGAGACAGGCTGTGTCTTTAAAGAAGAGCATCTATTTAAGAGAGATGGTGGGGGGCGCTTGGGTGGCTCAGTTGTTTAAGCGTCCAACCCCTGATTTCGGCTCAGGTCATGATCTCAGGGCCGTGAGATCGAGCCCAGGGCCAGTCGGGCGGCATGCTGGGTGTGGAGCCTGCTTAAGAGTCTCTCACTTCTTTTCCCTCTGCCCCTCCCCCACTCTAAAAAAATAAACAAAACCCTCATTGGTATCTTTAAAAAAAGAGAGAGAGAGAGATGGTGGAATATATTTTTGGATAAACTCAGAGGAGATTAAGCTAAAAAAAGACCTTAAAATTGTCTAGTACAAACACCTTTAAAAATAAGATGAAACTGACTTGTTTAAAGTGTTTAGGTCAGAAGGGAAGAGCCCGATTGAGAGTCCAGTTCACATCAACCAGTCCTATCATCTTTCCACAATGTCCTTCCTCTGTGTACATGCATTCTACTCTGAGAATTTCACTGTATAAAAATCTACATGTAATGTTTTCTACTTAAAAAGAGACATTTCCTCATGCTCATTTACCTCTTCAGAGCAGAGAGGCAAAAGTCACATATGTACATACATATATAAATAGGAAGTATTTTGAAAAAGTCTAAGAACCAAAGTGGAAAGACTAGACCTGGTTTAATTCATTAAGGTCTTGACTTAAATTTTATATTCTATCTACAGTCACACTTCAGGCAAGAGTATTTTTTTCATGTGCTGATTATTTTAATTTGCAAAGGTTAGTACCCTTGATACACCTCACAATTTAAAATATACATGCTACAAGGATGGGTTAACCTGCTGATGGGTATTAAAGAGGGCACGTTCCGCATGGAGCACTGGATGTTATACACAAACAATGAATCATGGAACACTACATCAAAAACTAATGAAAAAAATAAATAAAAATACATGCTGCATTTTAAAATAGTTGAGAATTAAAAATATATATATGTTGGGGTGTCTGAGTGGCTCAGTTGGTTGAGCAACCAACTCTTGATTTCAGCTTAGGTCATGATCTCATGATCTCAAGGTCCTGGGATCCACCCCCGCGTTGGGGTCCACATTCAGCAGGGAGTCTGTTTGAGAATTCTCTCTCTCCCTCTCCCTGCCCCCCCACTCATGCTCTCTCTCTCTCTCTCTCTCTCAAGTAAATAAATAACATTTGTTAAATGCCATTAAAAAGATAAGTAGAAAATAATATACTGAAATTCAAATATCTCATAGCCTTAAAACATGAAGAGTTCTTTTAATTCAATAGGAAAATGACAAATACTAGTTTTTAATGGACATAAGACATGAATAAGGAAACTCTAGAATACCAAATAGAAATGGTGACTAAAACATGAAAAACTCAATCTACTTGTAATAAAAAATTGAAAATTAAAATGAGGAATTGTTGGCACATAGCCAATGGAGGTTTTTTTTAAAATTAAAAATGTCAATTTTTAAAAAGTGTATTATTCAGTGTGGTCAGGGGCATGAGAAAATGGGTCCTCTCACATACTGAGGGAGATGTGTATCAGTGTAACTGTTCTGACCAGAAATCTAAAAATCCACCTGAAGAGCATTAAGAATATTCTAATACTTTGTTACTCTTAATAATTTATCTTAACTGTGGGTGCAGTTTAGTTAAATGAATTAATGCATTTGGTTAGAACAGTACTAAAAAATAATAAGCACTCAATAAATGTTAATGATATAGTGAATCTATTTGAAGAATATTTAATGATGTATGTACATTGTATAATAATATCAAGAAATACAGAAAACACTTAAAATATATTGTATAGTACGATTATACACAGCTTTGAAGTATATATGCATGTGTGTATATATCTACATAAATTAAAAAAAAAAGACTCCAGAAAGAAAAACTTGAAGACTCCATATCAAAATGTTATCATCTGGCTGTTAAGAGTTAAGGCTGTATGTAATTTAATTTCTTTTGTTTTTCCTTGCATTTTCCAAATGGGCCAGAATCAGAAAAGATGCCGATTATTCAAAGAACAAAATAAGGATAGTTTTTCTACATCTTTCTTCTCTGATTTGTGGGGAAGGGAGCTTCGGAGGAAAGGAAACACCAGTACATATGAAACCCCTAAAGCACTAAAAAGGGAAGCTCCATAAAACACTATAGGAGGCTGAAAAACGTAGGGAAGAAAAGGGAGAGGAAATGAAATAAGAAGAGACAACAATCCCAAGGAGAACAGCGAAAGGAGCAGTCGCCACGGAGCAGAAGACGGACGTGGTTTTCTGCAAGTCTGCCCACCAAGAGCAGTTTGCCAGGTCACCCTGTTCACAAGAGCCTTCGTTGTAACAAGTAGGAAGTGCTGCCACTTCGGCTGCTTTAGGATACAGTTACAAGAAAATGGTTAAAGGTAACTGAGAAGCTGATCATTATCAATTAAGCTGTGCTCACTTGGCATGGCGGGGTATATACTACAAAGTGAGCTAAACCGCTTCTTCCACGACAATTTTCTTTGTATTTCATTCACAGTACATTTATTTTGCTACGGTGCCCAAAGTTTGGATAACCTCAGAATCCAGGCATGTCCTGGGGGCAGGGGAGAGAGAAAAATGTGATTTAATGATCGATGTACGGGGCTTAAGGATCCTCCTATTACTGGCCGAGGAAAGCATCTGAACTAGGAAATGTCTAAAGCAGAAGTGTTGCTTTCTACGGAGAAGTGACTAATATTGAATAGCAACGGAAGAAAATGAACTTTTTACAGTTGAAGAATTGATGACGAAAGAACTATCACATCTGTGGATAATGAAGGAGTGTATTCAAGTTAGGTATACCCGGATTCACTGGGTCCGTGTAAATTTCAGAGTAGTTTGCTCCACATGCCTCAGGGGGAAAAGAAGCTGTGGACCTTGATAGGAACTGGAAAGAAGAAAAGGTCTTAAAATAGGGGTCCTTTCAATGGATGTAATGCAGAAATTTCTTATCAAGGTCAACTAAATTACACTCGCCAAGAAGGCTCCTGACCAGATACGCAGCTTTGGACAAGTTACTCAGCCTCCTTTGGCTGCTTCACTGCAGGATGACAGTATAACCAGGTTATACAGGGAAGATTAAATGAAACAAACTATAAAGTGCTAAACTTAGTGCATGGGATTCCACACACGATAACTGAAAAATAGCATACAAAATTATCAAGAGCAAAATAAGAGGTTGTTAGTCCATACTATATCAGCAAAGGGTTGAGATTCTCTGGGAGGATTGGAGATGGGGGCTGAGGGTGTACAGAGGGCACCCAACAATGCACACTTGGGAGCACTCTTATGGTTCAAGGTGGAATTCCATTAGACACAGTCTGAATTAGCCATCAAAGGGGTTCTGTCAATAGTGTGTTATTCTACCCATCTTTGCTGGCAGAGTGTGTTATTCTACCCATCTTTGCTCCGTAACATTAAATGCGGAACTCATGACAGTGAAATTGAGTAAGCTTTTGCCCATGAGAGGAGAGTGGGGAAGTATCTTTTATGAGCAGTCACCAGGGCACTATGGGAATTTTGCCTTTAGAATGTTGACCTAGATATGTTCCCAGGAGAATTAACACCCTCTGTCACTTTTACTGTCCAGAGAGTGAATGAATGAACGAATGACGCACACTTTGCTGAGTTCCACACTGCCTGATTGATTTGAAGTAAGTGATAAAGAACTCTGTTTAAGAATTCAGTTAAAAGAGCTGGGTTCATGTCTACCCAGGCACACTTGCACATACATGCACACACTCCTCTCCACATACAAACACATGTGTGCGTGTGCACGTGCCCCAACAGATTTCTTTATCACACACTCCATTCAGGTGTAGTTTATTTACTACTCTCATTGTCAGGTTTGGAAGTAAAACTTCCGCAGATAAGTTCACGCATCTGTGTTTCTTCGGTTTGTGTTCTTTACAGCACTTTGTACATTCTCATAGTGAGAAGAAAAACAGAAACCAAGGTGAGAATTCTTCTTTTGATATTTCCATTGCTTTTTATGTGAAGCAAACAAGCCATATGCCATAACGGGAATTAGAGATGGCATTTGGGGAGGTTGCCAATTTTTAGGGGAGTGTGCGCGTGCGTGTGTGTTGTTTTCTGCTAGAGTTGCTATAGTAGATAATTCGAAATAAAATTCAGCAGGTCCTGGTGTTAAATTTTGGGCACCAAACTGAATTTAGGGAGAGCAGAAGTACCAATCCTCTCTGGGGACTAGGTCTAATACCTCCTGAGGCCCCTGGCTCAGCTGTGGCAAGCTAATAAGGTTACCCTGAAGCAGATGCAGTTGTTAATACAGATGTGGCATGGGACCTCCTGAGGCAGGTCACAGTCATGATAACTCATGGTCACATGCAATATACTCATTATGAAAGCTTGTGACGGGAGCACCTCAAACTGGAGCCTCACAATGCGTCATGCTCCCTTTGTCTTCTCCCTGAGTTCACGTGAAGGAAGGCAGGCTAAGAATTTTCTTCAAACACACACACACACAGACAGAGAGAGAGAGAGAGAGAGTTTGGGGGTTTTGTTTGGGACACTTTAATGCAGAGGGTTTTAAATCATTCTGAAGCAATTAAAGTTATTTGAAAAGTATGTACAGAAAATCTCATGGAAATCGAGTGTGACAGCTGGTGTGGGGATCCAGCAAAAGGAACTGCCACTATTTATGGACACTTTGTACATAGAGGAATAGAGAGGAATGGTTCTTGGCAGCTAGTTTCAAGGTTCATGGTGTGTGGTGAAATGGCTAATACTGTGGATGAAGGCTGATTATAAATAAAATGGTATGTTTCTTCATCTCCTCCCACCGGTCATAGTCTAAAATGATGCTTTGGAGAAGACAGATACAAACTACTGCATTTCATTTTACTTCCAATCCTTTTGAAGAGAGTGAGCTGATTTGGAACTTCCAGAAATCACAGAATCTCCTGACTGAATGGAAGAGCACATGTACATTTTGCACACTGAAGCAATAACTTTTAAAATTGCATGCTGGTAACCTGAGTTAATGCAGGAAAGAGCTGAATAATGTACAGAGAGTAGGCTAAGCACTAAAAGAATCTGATTTGTTCGATATTTTCAGACTAATGGGGCACTGCAACCCTTTTGCTACTAATATTCAGATTTCTAGCCCTAGAAGACAGACAAGCAGGTTGACTTCTGAAATTCCCCAACCACTTCATTAGCAAGGATGGCGGGTTACAACATGATAAGCAGTGGCTCCTGGACACATGGGAGCTGCCTTCTGTGGGATTTCCAAACTTCTCAATCCTAGGGGCTGTGGGGGCACAGGATGGTAAATGCAGGCAAAGTTAAGTCTCCTCTGAGAATCAGGTTTTCTCAAGAGGAACTCTGTTGCTGGGGTCATCTTTTAGCTTGTGTGAGCCAATTTTCCTTCCTCTATAAGTGGTCATGAAGAGAACAATTATTGTACTCCAATTTGAAACCAAATGCTCAATGTTATAAATAGTAGCTTCCGTGAAGTTATAACTGATGGGACAAAGGTCTCACATTCATATGCAGGGATAATTATCATTCTAAGATTCTTGCAAATGAAGACCTGCAAAAAAAGATAAGCTTCAATCAAACTAAAGATAAAACAAAAGTAAGAATAATAATTGGAGGATGTAATAGCAAAGTGCAACTTCAAATATACTAGTATAATGTATGGAGACATGGGATTCTATGATAATTCAGAAAGCAACGTTTCTAAGTAACTTTTACATCACTAGATCTCCACTTCTGCAATGCATGAAAACACTATGAATTTCATCATCTAAGTGGACTCATTCATTCATTCATTCATTCTGTCCATCCATCTATCATCCATTCCATCCATCAATCATCCATGCAACAAACTTCTCCTGCATGCCAATAAATTTCAAAATGTTTTCTATCATACATCATAGATTGTAAAGTAAGTCCAATAGGGCTTGGCCCTCAGGCCAGACAGACTGTTATTTGATAAGAGTGCAGTGAAGATGACTATCAAAGATGCTTCAATAGTAAAATCCGTATCAGACTTGGGCTTGGGTTAGGGTTGGATGTGGTTCCTGGGGAAAAAAAAAAAGGTAGGAACTGAAAGAGAGTAAAGTCAGTTATCTCTGTGACTGGAATATTTTCATCACAAAAAAGATGTTTATCATAATTTAGGTAATTTAGGTTCAATTCTCCAAGCTGTATCTTACAGTGGGCACTGGGTCAGATTTTCAATCTACAGCTAACAAGGCCTGCAGGGTTTCATGTGCTAAAACCTGACTCACCTGAGCCTTAAAACATATTCATTATTTATTTAACTATTTATCTAAAGATCAAAATAAGATAGCACTTATTGTATATTTTTCTCAATTGCCCCTTACCTATTTTTATCTGTTTTCATTAGTGAGGAAACAGAGGCAAGAAGAGACTATAATTCAGGATCACACAGCTAGATAGTAGCCGAATTAGATCTAGAATGCTTGGTTTCTAAGCAATGATCCAGGGTTTATATACCTTAAGTCATACGACGTTGATTGATTTTAAATTACCAAAATTAGCATAGCCAATGATATCAGAAGAGGAAATACAGTATAGTATGAGAAATAAAATGGATCCACATATGTTCTGTACAATGCAACTATGGACTGAATCAAACAGAATAGTGCATTCTGATCAACCAAACACATAACGGACTTCATTCAATTCATAATAAAGTGATAGCATTATTTTTTACGACAGAGGTTCAAAGATTTAAAAGTTGCTGGACACACTAATTAGAATTAAGATCAGCCTGGTTTATATCAAACCCCTTTTTAGCACCATGTTATTGGTTTGGTCCGACACCATCCCCTGCAGTGTGTGGAGACAGGCCAGGAGTGTGAGGGCTGCAGAGCAGAGCAGGAAGAAAATCAACTGTGAAATTGGTAATTTTATTGAGTTTCACGGGGGGCTTTGTTGTTAAGACACAATGCAATTGGAACAGAACGCCTGTGGTAACACCATGCACACAGTATCCATTTCATGGCCAAAGGTAAACTGCCTCTAACCAAAAGTTACACATACAT